>NC_142883.1:45410384-45717307 GCF_051225735.1 Oryctolagus cuniculus | reverse complement strand
AACCTCAGAAGGGAAAAAGTAAATATAAAACGTCTCTGGGCATGGGCACGTGGCCTAGTGGTTAAGCCACCAGCTGGGATGCCTGCATTCCATAGTGGCGCACTTACAGTTGAGTCCTGGCTCCACTCCCAGCTTCCCAGCGATGCACACCCTGGGAGGCAGCAGGTGATGGCTCAAGGGATTGGGTCCCTGCCACCCACATGGGAGACCCAGATGGAGTTCCTGGCTCCTGTCTTCAGTCTAGGCCAGCTCTGGCTATTGTGGGCATTTTGGAGGTGAACCAGCAGGTAGGAGCTCTGTCTGTCTCTCAAATAAACAAAACCCAAAAACCTTCCCTCACCATGAGTAGCAGGAAGCAAGGGCCATGGGGGTTCTCTCAAGGGTAGCCTGCCTCGGTATCCACAAACTTCTATGGGTACAACACAATTCACATGCCTTGGCCAGTGCAGCTCTCTAGGGATTTTCCGTCTGGCCTGGCCTGCATTCTCAGTGCTCCGTCAGCAGTAGGCACAACTCATTGAGCTATGTTAGGTGTTGGACATGGGTACATGGTCTAAGTAAGTTAGATCCTGATTTAAAAGTCTGGTGTCCTCGGTTACATGTCTATTATACAGGCTATAAGTTTCCTGCTGTCACCTTGACCTGGCATAGCTCCTTGGTGGGACTGGTATTAAGCCTGTAACTGTTCTCTCCCATGACGGGAACAAAAGCTGCTATTACCAGTCCTGGGCTGACTATCTCTGGCTAGTTCTTAAGGATGTGCAAGAAAGTAGTTGGTATTTTTATTTAAGCCATTTCCAGATTGTTCTGAGATTCCTAATTGAATCTAATCCTGACTAACGATGTGGCTTTGTTTAAGTTCCAATCCTAAATGTATGCATATTCGATTGTAATCTCGCCGCAGCCTAGCTGCCCCACTACTTCCTACTGGACATACTTTCAGTAGGAGGTGTCACCTGGAAGAAACAGCAACACTGCCAGGTTCCTGCTGGTAATGAGAAAGGACCTAGAACGTGCTGACCGGCCTGCTGTGTCCAGAGTGGGCAGCAGCCTGCGGAGAGCTGGGTGCCCTGCTGAACCACGAAATGGGGCAAGGGCAGGGCACGGTCTGCTCCTTGGGGTTCTGGCAGGTAGCAGGGCCAGCAGGAGGCTGTGGGCCTCTGAACCAGCTTGACCTGTCATCGGCCCTGGATGCTGCCCAAGTCCAAAGGCCTGCCAGGTGCAAGACTTGTAGATCAAATTCCTTAGATCCACAGAGCCAGCAGGCACCTTTAAGAACAAGGAGTGGGTGTGAGCTGGGAGGAGGAAGTGCAGATAAAAGACAAGCGAAGCTGTTTTCTGGAAGCAGGCAGGGAAAGGATACAACAGGAAGTCTGTCTAAGGCACCAACGTGGACAGTGTTTGCGCTGTGAGTGCAGTGCCAGCCAGAGGCTTCTGGAAAACAAAGCCCGTGACTGTTTTCTTTTCATGACCTCCACTCCCAGTGTCAGTGACTTTCTCTGGCTGACGCCAGGGCCGTGCTCGGCTCCCCTCCTCGGCCTGCCCAGGGAGACGTCCATGGAGGCACTGTGAGGCAGTGAGAGCAGTGGAGAGCACAGAGTACCCTCCGTGTCTTGGGTCCAAAGTATCCCTGTCGTGAATGTGAAGTCCTGTGCAAGAATGCAGCTTAGGGAACAGGAGACTATCGGAAAAAATCAGCTTGGATACTTTCCCGAATGCTTCTGAATTAAACTTAGCTTTAATTTGAACACAAGCTAGGACTCACTCCATTACCGTCTGTTCTCCCTTGATCTATGCCTCTTGTTCCAAATCCATTTGCCAGTGTCTAGTTTTTAAAAATATATTCCCCCAAATTAGGCAGAGGGACACAGGTCTGGAGAGGTCAGGGTGAAGTGGAAGGGTGTGACCTACCTGGGAATCGAGATTCCCACACCGGGGTCCAGAGGTGTTATCTGTGGTTGTGGATGGAGAAATCAAGGTGTCCCCCAGCCAAGGAACTAGAAGTGCTGATAGGAGCTCAATGGGGAACAGTTGGGGAGGTAAAGGGGTTATGCTGTGAGCACACGACATCCTCATCTGAAAGCAGGAGATTGATTAAAACATCAAGAAGTGGTGGTATTGTTTTCAACAAATACTTACCAGGTGCCAGGCGCTGTTCTAGGCATTGAGGATACAGCCATAAAACAAACAAAGCAAAATCATTGTACTTGTAGTGATACATCTGCTGCTTAAAGACAGTACGGTCACTAACTGAATAAATAGGTAAGAGTTTAAAAGAGTTGCCTTGGGGAGCAGGTTTAGAACAAGGGAGGGCAGGAGAGATATAGGGCTAAGGTTTGGTTTTCTGACAAGCCCTGTTATTTGATTTTTCCAAAAGGGTTTTTTTTTTAAAGATTTATTTATTTATTTGAAAGGCAGAGTTACAGAGAGGCAGTGAGAGAGAGAGAGAGAGAGAGAGAGGTCTTCCATCCACTGGTTTACTTTCCAAATGATCGCAGTGGCTGCAGCTGGGCCAATCTGAAGCCAAGAGCTTCATCTGGGTCTCTGATGTGGGTACAAGGGCCCAAGAACTTGGGCCATTTTCCACTGCCTTTTCAGGCCACTAGCAAGGAGTTGGATCATAAGTGGAGCAGTCAGGGCGGGCGCCATGGTTCACTTGGCTAATCCTCCGCCTGTGGTGCTGGGATCCCATATGGGCACCGGGTTCTAGTCCTGGTTGCTCCTCTTCCAGTCCAGCTCTCTGCTGTGGCCTGGGAGGGCAGTGGAGGATGGCCCAGGCTCTTGGGCCCTGCACCTGCATGGGAGACCGGGAGGAAGCACCTGGCTCCTGGCTTCGGATTGGCACAGCACTGGCCATAGCTGCCATTGGAGGAGAGAACCAATGGCAGGAAGACCTTTCTCTCTGTCTCTCTCTCACTGTCTATAACTCTACCTGTCAAATAAAAAAAAATTTAAAAAGTGGAGCAGCCGGGACTCAAACTGGCACCCATTTGAGACTGGCATTGAAGGTGATGGCTTCACCCACTACGCTGCAGCACTGGCCCCCTAAAAGGTTTTGATTCAAATTATTAGCAAAATATTTCCCTGTTTACCAGGTGTATATCCTTAAACAGAGTGCTTAAATTCCTTGGCCTCAGTTCTTTCTTCTGGAAATTATGGGTAAGACTGTCTCCTGCAAAGAATATTTGTTGTAATAGTAGCATGAAGTAGGCATGCAAATATCAGTCACCTCCTTAGGTCTCCCATGTAATATAATTTTTATTTTTAAAAATTTTAAAAAGATTTATTTATTTGAAAGGCACAGTTATGGGGGCAGGAAGAGAGAGATGTAGAGACAGAGAGAGAGGTCTTCCATCCACTGGTTCACTCCCCAGATGGCCACAAGGCAGGGGCTGGGCGACAGAAGCCAGGAGCCAGGAGCTTTAGCCAGGTCTCCCACATGGATGGCAGGGGCACAAACACTTGAGTCATCTTGTGCTGCTTTCCCAGGCTCATTAACAGGGAGCTGGATCATAGGTGGAGCAGCTGGAACTCAAACTGTTCCCACACGGGACACCTGCATTGCAGGTGGCAGCTTTACCCACTATGCCCCAGCACCGGCCCCTCCAGTGTAATATTTCACAGCTCAAGATTTTCAGGCCAAGAAGTAACATTCATTGTTGGATCTGACCCAAGCAGGTCACATGACTTCTTTGCCTGTTTCTACCCTGGTAGAAGATGCTCAAGTTTCTTCCCGTGCTAGAGTAACAGGGAGTATGTCGATAAGAACTCCAGAGTGTTGAGTTGTTGAGTTTCCTATGAGAACATAATGGGGAAGGTATGTGGCCCAGTGGCTAAGACTGCAGCCCACATCAGCACGGGTTTGATACCTAGCTCTGGCTCCTGACTCCAGCTTCCTGTTACTGAAGACCCTGGGATACAGAAATGAAGGCTCTGGTAACTGGGTTCCTACCACCCACATAGGAGACCTGGATTGGATTCCTGGCTTCAGCCTGGCTATCCCTGTTCATTGTGGACACTGGGTAGTGAGCCAACATATGGGAGCTATTTCTTTCTTTGCATAAAAAAAAAAAACCCACACACTCAAATCTTAACAGGGTTTCCATTTGGATGACACTGCCCTGTTGTTGATAGCATCTTCGCTGCTCAATTGTGGACAGGCAGGGTAACCTGCTGTTCAACTGTAGTATTGCTTCAGAAGGTTTCACAGTTGGTTACTTAACCCCTGAGTCATCGAAAGCCTCATGATGTAAGGGAGGGAACAATTGTGAATTCAAGAGAGAGATCACTCTGGGACCAGGATGTGATTAGGAAAGAAATACTAAAGATGTCAGCATGACCGAGCAAGGAGTTCTGCTGAAATCCAAGCTGGCCTCAGAGAGGAAATGGTACACGTGTGCTTCCTTGTGCGTTTATGCACACAAATACACAGGAAGAGAGCTGGCAGGGCGTGTGTGCAGTGCAGGCAATGAATTGGTGGTAAATGTTTCACAGCCAGTCGTGGAGAGGAGAGCCCTGATTTTTAGTGATTGACAGTTTCAATGGTATAAATGTTCCTAGCATGGCTGCCTGCAAGCTACCAAGTTGAGATCAATGAATGCAGAATTGGGAAGAGATACACGGAGCTACGTCTCACCAGTCAGAACCCACAGGTTTCCAGCAACGCTCGCTTTCAGAAAACCTCACAGCTTCTCACACTCAACTGCATCTAAGGCTGTGGATCCCAGAATCCATCCCTCTCTCCCAAACATAAGCGTTCATTGCACCCTGATCCTCTACCCCTGTGTCAAGTTCATCACTCACCACAACCCACAGCAGTTCTGGAACTGTAGCTGTCCCTGCTCTCCCAAGTCTACACAATGGTTGGCAAGACCACTTGTTTATTCAGAAAGTACCAACAGGATGCCACAGGCTTGTCAGGGAGCCGCACTGTGCCTACAGGTTTGGCAAACACTTACCAAAAGAAAGTGCTGAGCTGGCAAGGAGAGGAGGGGAGGGGATGAGAGGAAGGGGGAGAAGGAGGGGAAGGAAAGGCAGGAGGGGAGGGAAGAGGAGGAGAGACCCTCACCTTTGTTGGCCCTGGAGCACCTGTGCCCTTTGGCAGGCAAGTGGCTGCCTGGTTCTTTGGCACTTGAGTGTCTCTCTTCCTCATCCTACAGGAAACCCTCTCTTATTAGCCTCCAGGGAGGGTTTCCTTTTGAAAACACCACCCTCAGATTCTTCTCCTCTGGAATCCTATGTCCTGGAGCCAGGCGGGGCCAGATCCACACGGGGCTTCGGCTTGGGGGCTTCAGAGTTTATGTCCTGGAGGGCGGGCAGAACTTCTTTAAGGAAAAGAACACAACATTACAATTACAATGTGACCTGGACCAGGGCCTTTAGAAGGGGCTTCTGCAGAGGGTCCCTGAATCTGAAGCTTTATTTGCTTCCAGTAAACACACCCCTGGAGTCAGACTACACTCGGAAGGAAATTGGTTGTTTGCCTAGCAACAGTGGAACGTCCTGTGTGTGTGTGTGTGTGTTTTCTTTTGGATGAGGAAGAAGCTTTAGAATCCTGTTCCCACTTAAGAGTTCTGCTTTCAAGACTGATGATGGAGGACATTATCCACCTGCTTGTGAAGAAGCCATTTAATTCCCCATCCGTCCTGCAGGACCGTGTGGTATGGAACAGACCAGCTATGCCGGGAAAGCTGCTCCAAGAGAACCTTCTTAGCCCTAGAAAGCCTGACACCAGACTCACTGCAGACGACAAGGGACCTCTAGTGGCAATAGTGAAGGCCACATCACTGTCACCTCCTTCCTGGTCTCTGAAAGCTTACCTAACCGCCATTAACTCCAGGCCAGCTGTTCCTACAGCTGGAGGAAGCTGAGGATACAAAAACCCACTGACGGTTTCCCACTCGCTATCAGTGTGGAGGCAGAGACTTTGCGGCATGGGGCATAGGTTCTGGAAGCTCACACACTCGGGTTACCATCTTTATCATCCTCACCCCCAGGCCCATAAGCCTTGGTGGCCCCACCTGTAAATCAGTGACAATCCCAGGCATCTGCTAGCTGGATGGGAGGATGAGTGACAGAACCTGGTGATGGGGACGCAGAGTTCTCTTACTCCTCCCAGCCAATCAAAAATCCATCATGGCAAAGACAGAAGGAGCCTGGAGGGTAGATCCGAGGGAGTTCTGTTTTTGATGTAGGTGGGTTGTGGAGGGTAGGATAACATTTTAGTATGTTCAGGTTAAGAGACCATCTTCCCAGGAACATACCTGGATGTATCTTCAGGTGCTTGCACACACAAACGCACACATTTTCGTCAACAATTTCAGCAGTTTCTCAGGCAGTTTAAAGATCATCCACAGTGGTTCAAGAAGCCAAATTAAGAAACTCTAGGCCGGCGCCGCGGCTCACTAGGCTAATCCTCCGCCTAGAACCGCACACCGGGTTCTAGTCCAGGTTGGGGCACCGGGTTCTGTCCCAGTTGCCCCTCTTCCAGGCCAGCTCTCTGCTGTGGCCAGGGAGTGCAGTGGAGGATGGCCCAAGTGCTTGGGCCCTGCACCCCATGGGAGACCAGGAGAAGCACCTGGCTCCTGCCATCGGATCAGCGCGGTGCAACGGCCACAGCGCTCCAGCCGCGGCGGCCATTGGAGGGTGAACCAACGGCAAAGGAAGACCTTTCTCTCTGTCTCTCTCTCTCACTGTCCACTCTGCCTGTCAAAAAAAAAAAAGAAAGAAAGAAAGAAAGAAAGAAACTCTAAATTAGGACGTTTAGAAAAGGGCATTTGCTGTGTGGCAGCCAGGAATCTTCAGTGGATCCTGATGCCTGCTCTGCCACTAAACAGCTGTTTCCCTTTGGACAAATCGCATTCTCCTTTCTGAACTTCATTTTCTCACCTGTTTTAAAAAGCAAGGGTTGGGGCCGGTGCTGTGGAGTAGTGAATAGGGCCTCCGCTTGCAGTGCTGGCATCCCACATGGGTGCTGGTTTGAGTCCCAGCTGCTCCACTTCTGATCCCGCTCTCTGCTATGGCCTGGGAAAGCAGAAGAAGACGGCCCAAATCTTAGGACCCCTGTACCTACGTGGGAGACTGGAATGAAACTCCTGGCTCCAGCCTAACCCAGCCCTGGCCATGGCAGCCAGTTGGGAGTGAACCAGCAGATGGAAGATCTCTCTCTCTCTCTCTCCCCTTCTTCCTGCCACCCGCTCCCCCGAACTCTGCCTTTCAAATAAATAAATCTTGAAAAAGCAAATAAAAAGCAAGGGTTAGATAGATGGAGAACTGCCAAATGCAAGACAGGATGCCTGGTTAAATTTGAATTTCAGAGAAACAAGGCTTTTTTTTCTTTAACATGAGTATATTCCAAACCCTGACTTTGTCATGAACTATAGTTAGCACAGGACATACTTATATTAAGAAGGATTCATTATTTAGCTGAACTTCACACCGGATGGCCTGTATTTCTATTGCTTACACCTGGCAACCCTTTCAGATCTTGAGGTCTAAGATTTCTGGTGGTGGAGGAACCCTAACATCAGGAGATTGGAAGTTAGAGAATCACTGAAGCTATTTAAGGCAGACGCTCTGAGGTCCCGTGAGCAACTTTAGTTGGTCTGGATGATGCCGTTTTGAATTCCGGATTGAAACAGCAAAACACCTGGAATTTATCTCCAAGTGGGCATCCTGCCCGTTTTTCCCTTAGGCCAAAGTTTCTTAAGTGCCCACCACGCACTTGGCACTGAGCTGAATTCTTCCCCTTAGCAGAAGGCTTTCACCTTCATCACCTTGGCCAATGCGTGGTTCTGTAGTCTGTGGTTTACAAAGGGAGATCACCACCCACTGTCAGAGTTACTTGGAAGGACTGCTGCTGCTGTTTGAAGATTTACTTATTTGAAAGGCAGAATGGCAGACAGAAGGAGAGACAGAGATCTTTCATCTGCTGTACACTTTGAAAACACCTACAATAGCCAGGGCTGAGTCAGGCTGAAGCCAGGAGCCCAGAACTCCATTAGGGTCTCCCACATGAGTGACAGGGACCCATGTCCTTGGGCCATCATCTGCTGCCTTCCCAGGTACGTTAGCAGGGAGCTGGATCAGAAGTGGAAGAGCCAGTACTTAAACCAGCGCTCTGATAAATGATGTAGGTGTCCCAAGCAGTGGCTTAACCGTCTGCGCCACAGCACCCAACCCAGGAGGCTTGGTAAAGACGAGCTTTCTGAGTCTCCTCAGACACGATGAGAAAAAAGTGCCAGGAGACTTCCCGATGTGAGTCGCAGCCTTCTGTTACTTTCCCAGAAGCGCCTGGGCATGGACGATGTGCAGCAGATGGGTCTGTATCCCCCAGGAATTTTCAGACTCAAGGCTGCCTCTCTTCTCTTCTTCTGGGCCCAAGCTACTTGTGGACGCTTTGGAATGTTGGACTCTTGGTAATATGGCATCCAACCAGACAAACTAATTGGGCTTAATGGTTAACTTCATAGGATGAAATACTTAAGGGAAAATGATTTCTCAGCTGGGGAAGGAAGAAGGTTCCAGGGATTGGCAGGACCTTGGACAAGTCACATCACTTCCTTGACTCTCCAGAAGAGGTGCCATTGCACCATTTCCATGTGAAATCTCTCCCTGCATCTGAGGGCACTCTTCAGGGTTCCTGACCATCATGTTTATCTTTCCACTCTAGAAGGTAAAGACCCTTGAAGGCCAGGAGGTTTACTCATCTAGATATCTCCCAGGGTACCCACTTAACCTGGAAATCAGGGCGCATCATTCACTTTGTAGACCTCATAGCTTTGTGTAGTTATTACAGTTAGTGTCCACAGATGGCAGTAGAGTGACTTGACAAGCCATCTTTTCCTAACTCAAGACAAGGGCACTGTATGGCTTGGAAGGAACTGGTATCCCCAGTACTTGCAATATTTAGCACATAGTAGATACTCAATAAACATCTACCAACTACATTTTAGCCATTAACAATATAAAATATAAAATATTAAAATAATAATACAATTAAGATATCTATATCCCTATCTAGATTGAGTAAATGTTAACATTTGCTGTATTTGTGTGTGTGCGCGCACGCCTTTATTTTTGCCGAATCTTTTGAAAGTTACTTATGATCAATGAGACACTTAACCCCCAAATATCTCAGCAGGCATCCTCCAAGAATGAGGACACTCCCTTCCACAACTACAATACCTAAAGACAATTAACCAGTACTTCCTAATATCATCTAATATCCAGTAATAGCACTTGCTGTCTGTGCCCTGCCCACATCCCCTTGGCCTACATAGAAGTTACCAGCAAACAGTTGCTATAAAGCAGGTGATTTCCTGAGTGTCTTTGCTTGGTCAATCTTAGCCAGCCTGAGAGAGCTGATTGTGAGGAGCATTCCACAGAACTTGCCAGAGGGGCCAGTCTGCAGCAACAGCTGCCCACAGCAGAGACCTGTTCATTAACGCATTCTTCATTAGTTTCCTCCCTTCCAAATCCTGCCTCCTTGTTGTGGTTCTAGGGATCACCTTTAAATAAGTTTTGTCTCAAGATCTGCTTTGCAGGGACTTGGAACCAAGACATGAATGCATTGATCAATCCATTCAGAAATAGTAACAGTAAAGCACATTGATCTCAGACCCATAGGGGAGTAAACTCACAATCTATTTTGCAGATGTTTCGATCCAGCCAATAGGAGCTGCTCTTACTTATGATTCTTACTTGAACAATGTTATGCTTGCCTAGCCTATATTAATAGTAACAGCTATTGCTTACTAATAGCTGCCTGTGTGCAGCTTCCATGCTTCATTTCACCCTCACAATGACTCTTTGGGGAGGGTGCTATTATTGTTCCATTGTATTGATGAAGTAGTTGATGCTCATAGAGGTTAAACAACTTTTCAGCCACTTAGCTAGTAAGAGGCAGATCTCTTGCTATGCCTAACCAGTGTGTCCGTTAGGTGTGGATAACCCTAGCTACCCTTCTAGTCTAGTTTTGTATAAAGGAGAGTGATATTATTTACTTGGAAATAAAATTTGCAGTTAACAGTAACATAAACGTGTTTTTTTACCCATGAAAAGAAAAGGCTATCCTCAATGGCTTGTTCTTGAAAGTGTAATTCAAGGATTCTCCAATCAAATGAGAGCCTTAAGGGGATCAAGTTCTCCCCTGCTGTGCCTGCTTGGAACAGTTTCACCACCGGCTTGTGTCGCAAGTGGTTGGCCACACCTTTCCTGCACTATTTAATTTGTGTGGAATCTGCTAGTGCGTTTGACTATTGTGAAAGGCAAACCCCTCCTTGGACGTGTCCTATCACAATCTGCAGACTATCAGATTATCACGGCACAGTCATCTAACTTGAGAACAGCAGTATTCGGTGAGACGTGCTACAAACTGCGGCACAAGTGGAGGCTTCCTTGCAACAACACATCCCTGTTCGTAATACCTGGCCCCACCTAGTGACCCAGGCACTCATGAAAACTTACATGGGAGGCAGATGTCCTCCTAGTTATGTCTTCCCTAAGAATCCATAAAGAGAAACAGACTTTGAACCCAGTTTATCTCAACGACATGACCCTACTGTCATAAAGTACTCAAATTCGAGTATTATAAAGGAAAGTACCAGGGAAAGCATTCAGGCCTCCCAGACCGAGGAACAGTGGGCCAAGGAACTCAGCTCCTCCAAGCTCTGTGGGTGAGTGTAAAACTGTCTCCTCTAGCAGGTAGAGAGTCATGAAAACTATAAGCAAGTCAAGTGAGGGGCGTGCGTTTGGAAAAGTTGCCGTCTTGGTGGAGTGGAAGGAAAGAGAAGAACTCAATTCTCCCCATTAATAGGGTAGCAAGAGGCACACGCTCTCTTTTTATTGAGCACCTACTGGGGAAAGTGCTTGAGAAAACTCTGTTAATGACCAAATTCTGAAATCTGCAATCTATGGAAATCTTTTTGACAAAAATTTAAAATTGTGAAAGAATCCATATTCATACTAATTGCACCTTATTTAAAAAATGATGTAAGCTTACCAGCCAGAAAGGCTGAGCCTGGCAGGAATGGAACTTGCTCTTGTCAGGACAGGCTTGGCACAGGAGAATAGGAGGAGGTATGTTCCAGCTCTTGAAAAGTAGCATTTGTGTCAAGGGGGAAAAAAAATCTCCCAAGTTACTAATATCTATGGAATGGCCAGGGACTAGAGGGGTTACAGGAGCTTCTTTTTGCTGTTGTTTAATTTTTGTTTATTTATTTGATAGGCAGTGAGATGGATAGAGAGAGAGGGAGAGTGCACCTTCATTCTCTGGTTCTCTCCTCCAGGGCAACAGTAGGGAGAGAGCCAGGGCCAAAGCTGGGAGCTGGGAGCTGGGAATTCAATGTGTATTTCCCACGTGGTGGCAGGAACCCAACAACTTGCCTCCCGGTATCTGCATTAGCAAGGGAGCTGAAACCAGGAGCCAGAGCTGAGTATTGAACCCAGGTGCTCCAATAGAGGATGCAGGTGTCTGAACTGCTAAGCCAGACGTCTGCCCCAGCAGCTTCTAAAGAGGGAGAGTAGTAATCCAGGCTGTCGGGTGGTTGAGAGTCAGTCTTGGGAGTCCTGGATTCAAATCCTAGCCCTGACATGTGCTGTCTTTGGGATCCAGGGCAAACGACCTCATCTCTCTCAGCCTTTAGAAACCACATCTGAGGGAGGTTGTGGAGGCTGCTTGTGACTGAAATCACGGTAAAGTGTTCAGCACGGTGGCTGCTGCCTGGAAAGCATCCTGCAAGCGTCTCTACAATATTTGGAACAGTTCTTTTGAAAAGCAGTAATGAGCCGGCGCCGCGGCTCAATAGGCTAATCCTCCGCCTAGCGGCGCCAGCACACTGGGTTCTAGTCCCGGTCGGGGCGCCGGATTCTGTCCCGGTTGCCCCTCTTCCAGGCCAGCCCTCTGCTGTGGCCAGGGAGTGCAGTGGAGGATGGCCCAGGTGCTTGGGCCCTGCACCCCATGGGAGACCAGGAAAAGCACCTGGCTCCTGGCTCCTGCCATCGGATCAGCGCGGTGCGCCGGCCGCAGCGCGCCGGCCACGGCGGCCATTGGAGGGTGAACCAAAGGCAAAGGAAGACCTTTCTCTGTCTCTCTCTCTCACTGTCCACTCTGCCTGTCAAAAATAAAAAAAAATAAAAAAAAAGAAAAGCAGTAATGAATGTGTTTTTTTCCCCAGATGGAAGGAGAGCACCTTAGGGAGAGAGATGGTAGGACACCTTTATCATTTACTGTTGTTATTCCACCCTGGGTCAGTGGAAGGAGTGCTATGAGGGGGAAAGAAATGGAGGGGTAGGGGGAATGCAAACAGATGAGCTTTTAAAACTAGAGGCTGCATTTCCACTGAATCTCAGTTCTAAGTGTATATCATTTGAATCTGTGGGATTTGGAATAATCTCAAAAACTCTCTGTTATCGGAGGACAACATTACAAAAATGACCCAAGAGGCTTTCCAAACAAGAATTAGTTTGTTCAGTAGGGACCATGAAGAAAGTTTCCTTTCTCTTTTTGGCTAAAACAACATTTTATCAATTTCTCTAAGGAAGACTGCCTTTTTTTTTTTTTTTTTTTTTTTTTTTGACAGGCAGAGTGGACAGTGAGAGAGAGAGACAGAGAGAAAGGTCTTCCTTTTGCCGTTGGTTCACCCTCCAATGGCCGCTGCGGCAGGAGCCAGGTGCTTCTCCTGGTTTCCCATGGGGTTCAGGGCCCAAGCACCTGGGCCATCCTCCACTGCACTCCCGGGCCACAGCAGAGAGCTGGCCTGGAAGGGGGGCAACCAGGACAGAATCCGGCGCCCCGAATGGGACTAGAACCCGGTGTGCCAGCGCCGCAAGGCAGAGGATTAGCCTAGTGAGCCACGGCACCGGCCAGGAAGACTGCTTTTATCTTCTCTGGGACTGCCCTAATGCTGCCCTATATCTCATAGCCTATTTCCTTGTGGTTTTCTTCTTGTTGACTTAAAAACACTCCTTAATGCTAAAGGTCCTTTGAACACCACCAGATGAGGGTTGTTTAATTAAAAACTAGAGGTAGCACCATCATAGCTGGGCTGATTCATCTGTTTTTTTTGTTTTTTTGTTTTTTTTAATGCATAAAGACAGGAGGAATGTTCAGAAGCTCCTCGTAGACCAAAGTACAGAAGCAGTTACACTCTTTTCCCTCGGTAGATCAATTTGAATTCATTAAAGATGGCCTGGACAAGCACCAGTCTGTTGCGAGTGTGCACATTTCTCCTCTTACTGATTTTGTTTCTGCCACGTGAGATGATGAGTAAGTGAACATTCTTTTTTGGCCTCTTTTTAGATAAGCCTTAGATTAAAAAAGTAATCAGGGGGCATTGGGTACATCCTTAAATTCCAAATTGGAACAACAACACAGTTGGTAGGATTCAAAGGATAGGGGTCAGAAAACAGAATACAAAATTTAGTGAGAAAATAGAAGTTTCATGGTTCTGCATGTACAAGGCAGGGGAAAGTATTCTGTTTTCTCCAGAACCACAAACAGACGTTTCCCGCATTTTAATGTGTTCCGTTACGAATCCCACCCCCACTCTTCTGTTGGTTCGAACACACCACTTAGCTGGAAATTTTTCCTGCGTTCGCTCCCACCCCAACCTGGGAGTGATTTCCTCTCCCCCAGATTTGAAAAGTAATACACAGTCATTGTGGAAGTAGGCAATCTACAGAACAATAAGGAAAAGAGTAATCCCCTTCCAAGTCCCCTCACGCAGAGGTAACTACTCAACATTTCAGTGTGTATTCTTCCAGATTTTTAAGAAAATGCTAGGCAACAATTCCATTACTGATACTAGAAGTTTATACTTTTAGAAAGAAAAGGTACTGGGATTACAGAATACACAAGTCTTAGCAAATGTCACCTGGGAGGCAGGTTTTTGCCAGCTAAAGTTCTTCTGTAGCTTTCATTACTTGAATCAGAAAAACAAAAACTGAAATTCCACTACACTATTATGAATGGATTTCTAAAAGTCAGAGGTAAGAAAAATCCTGCCACACCTCTTAACTATCCACTCCATAAAATCTTGCCTTCTTGCAAACCACAGCTACTTAACATCTTTTTGTTTTACTACACTGGCAAAACTTCAGAAGGCAAGACACAATTTGTCTAAAATCCTATCATCTAACCAGAAAACTGCTTTCAAATCAGTTTTTGCCTATTGGATTATTATTAAATTTTATTATTATTAATCAGTTCTGATCCATATTCAATTGATAGAGATATAATTTATATTCTGCCTTTTCAGCTAATGTTATATCTTAAATATTTTCCCCATTTGCTGTAGTCTTTTCTTTTTATTTCTACTTTCCAATCCCTGGCATTCCTACTTCCAACCTCTTAAAGAATACACATTCAGTCTGGTAAGTATTTTTCCACTTTTTTTTCTCTATTTTTACATTTTATTGATCTATCTACTTGAGAGGCAGACAGAGAGAGCTCCCATTGCGTGGTTCATCCCCCAAAAGCCCACAACAGCCAGGGCTTGACCAGGCTGAAGCCAGGGGTCAGTAAGTTAATACAGATTTTCTGTGTGGGTGGCAAGGATTCAACTGTTCAAGCCATCACCTGCTGCCCAAGGGAGAACATTAGCAGAAATCTAATTGGAAATAGAAACAGGACTCAAACCCAGGTACCCCAATATGGGGTGCAAACATCCGAACCAGCAGGTGGGTCAAACGCCCACCTGTCTATTTTTATAAATCTTATTCTCTACATATAAGCCCAAGCCTTTCCCTCAGAATTTATATTTAAGCAACCTGAAAGCTTAAAAAAAAAAAAAAAAAAAAAAAAAAAAAAAAAAACCCTGATGTCCAAGTTGCATTCATGTCAGCTAATGAATGTCTGGGGTCGAGAACCAGTCATATTTCTTTTTGAAAGCTATCCAGGGGATTCCAATGTACAGCAAAATTTGGTAACTAGTATTTTAACTTTTTTAAAAAAGGTTAATAATTGTGGGATATTTTCCTTATAAATCATATAGATCAATATGACTGTGAGTTGTTGTAGTTACGTAGCATAACTCATTTAATCAATCCCCGCTAGGGAATGGACCTCTAGGTGCCTCCCTCTGTGTGTCTTAATAGTTTCTCCCCATACTCCCAGGTTCTGTCTTAACTGTGAATGGTAAGACTGAGGACTTCACGCTGGATACTCAGCCTGGTGCCCTGGAATCTCTGGAATGTGCTGTGCAGAACCACATTGAGGCTGAAGAACTTCTCTGGTACCGAAACGAGGGGAGAGTGGATTTGCAAGCAGGAAACAAAATCAACTCCAGCTCTGTCTGCGTCTCTTCCATCACTGAAAGTGACGACGGAGTCAGCTTCACCTGCAGGCTGCAGAGGAATCAGACTGTGTCCATCTCTGTGGTGCTGAACGTTACTTGTGAGTAAGGGGCAAGGAGCTGCTGGCCAGCCAGTCACGTCCGACCTCGGAAAGTCACTGTTCGCTTTTAGCTCTTGCTGTTGACACATTGCTCCGTCGGTGCTCCCACAACAAAGCACAGAAGTGCTTACTTATTTCCTCACACCGTGAGCAGTGATTAGCCGCAACTTCTAAGTTGCCAACCTCATCTGCAATTTTATTTTCGTTTTTAAAGTTAAAAATGAAATTGTTCACTTCTTCCTAAATGAATCGGCTATTCGTGTTTTGTTGTTGTTGTTGACAGGCAGAGTGGACAGTGAGCGAGAGAGAGAGAGAAAGGTCTTCCTTTGCTGTTGGTTCACCCTCCAATGGCCGCCGCGGCTGGTGCACCGCGCTGATCCGATGGCAGGAGCCAGGAGCCAGGTACTTCTCCTGGTCTCCCATGGGGTGCAGGGCCCAAGCACTTGGGCCATCCTCCACTGCACTCCCAGGCCACAGCAGAGAGCTGGCCTGGAGGAGGTGCAACCAGGACAGAATCCGGCGCCTCAACCGGGACTAGAACCTGGAGTGCCGGCGCTGCAAGGCAAAGGATTAGCCTGTTGAGCCACGGCGCCGGCCTTCTTTCTTGTAAAATACCTGCTCCTGCTCATGTCCTTTATCAAGTTTTCTATTTACTGGGCTATTTGTTTTTTTTTTTTTTTTTGGGTTAATTTGTAAGGATATTGTAAATTGAGGAAATTAGCTGTTATTTAGGATTCTAAGTATTTCTCTTACCTGTTTTGATTTAATTTTTATTTAAAATTTATTAAATGCTTGCTCAATTTTTATTCATTATTTGAGAGGCAGACAGAGTGTGAGAGAGAGAGAGAGAGTGTGTGTGTGTGTACTTCTATCTGCTGGTTCACCCCCTAAATGCCTACAATAGTCAGGGCTGGGGAAGCTCAAAACCAGGAGCTGGGAACTCAGGCCAGGTCTCCTGCCTGGCTGCCAGAAACCCAGCTACTTAGGTGATCACTGTGGCATCCCAAGGTCTGCACCAGCGGGAAACTGGAATCAGCAGCCAGAGCTGTTTTGGATCTGGGTATTGTGATATGGGATCCAGCAAGTTAACAAGGCTAAATCCCTGCTCCTATTTCTGAAATTTTAAGTTATTATTTTTGTCATACTGGAATTTTAAGCACTTTGATATTTTAAATTACAAATATTTTTAAAATAAATCTTTATTTTTTGAAAGATTTATTTATTTATTTGAAAGTCAGAGTTACACAGAAAAAGAAGGAGAGAGAGAGAGAGAAGGAGAGAGAGAGAGAGAGAGAGAGAGAGAGAGAGAGAATGAGAGGTCTTCCATCTGCTGGTTCACTCCCCAAATGGCCACAATGGCTGGAGTTGGGCCGATCTGAAGCCAGGAGCCAGGAGTTTCTTCTGGGTCTCCCACGCAGATGCAGGGGCCCAAGGACTTGGGCCATCTTCTACTGGTTTCCCAGGCCATAGCAGAGAGTTGGACTGGAAGTGGAGCAGCCAGGACTTGAACCGGTACCCATATGGGATGCTGGTACTGCAGGCAGTGGCTTTACCTGCTATGTCATAGCATTGGCCCCAATATTTTAAATTACTATCTCTCCTTCTGTTTCCTAACTTTTGTGTTCTATTTAGAAGGTTCTTCATTAGGTGATCCTTTAATTACCTGAAAATCAAAAAGGTGAAATTCATCATTGACTGGGTTTTTTTTTTTTAAGATTTTAATTTATTTATTTGACAGAGTTATAGACAGTGAGAGAGAGAGAGAGAGAGAGAGAGAGAGAAAGGTCTTCCTTCCGTTGGCTCACTCCCCAAATGGCAGCCACGGCCGGAGCTGCACTGACCCGAAGCCAGGAGCCAGGTGCTTCTTCCTGGTCTCCCATGCGGGTGCAGGGACCCAAGCACTTGGGCCATCCTCCACTACCTTCCCCGGCCACAGCAGAGAGCCGGACTGGAAGAGGAGCAACCGGGACCAGAACCTGGAGCCCATATGGGATGCCGGCGCCGCAGGTGGAGGACTAACATAGTGTGCCATGGCACCGGCCTCTTGACTGGGTTCTAAGTATTGGTAGCTCGTTGGTGGGACTACATGGCGTTTGCAGACCATCAGATGGTCCTGTGTCAAATGTCAAGTGATTGTGTGAGCTGTTTGGGTAGAAACCTGGTTCTGCACCAGGGAGGTGTGCACGGTGTGGTGAGGGGCGAGGTGGGGTAGGATGGTGGTGTGGTATGATTTGGTATACAGAGCTCTTGGCTTGGAACCTGGTCCTAAAAGTCGAAACCATTTGAGCCCAGGGAGCTCAGCCAACTTCCCTGTGAAAACTTGAGGCTGTTGCTCCTGAGGCACGGCGTGGAGAAGCTGCCGAGGAGCCCAGCTCTGCAGAACATTGGCGCCCTGCAGGCTGAGCTTCTAGAGGGAATTACTCGCGTGTTCCCAAGCAAAGGAGCTTTGTGCTTCATTTTCAATGACTTTATAAAATGTGAGTTTTAGCAAGTCCGTCTGACTACCTGGTAGAATACAGACTATCAGAGGGCCGCAGAGGTCTTGTACAAAGGCAGGTGAGGAAACTGAGGCCCACACTTGGAGCTGAGAACAGAGCCCCAGCTCCCAGGCTCCTGGTTTAGTGTTCTCCCCACTGTACCTTCTTAAGGGAGATATGGCAGAAACGCCAGTAATGTGATTGGTTGGCTTAATGGATTGTTTTGTTTTCCAGCCTCAATCTGCTATTGAAATCACCTTTACAGCAAGCTCTTAAACATCATTCTTGCTAAGCACATGGAAGGGTATACATACTCATGTGGATCCAATTGGTCAGTAACTCAGCAGTAATGGTAACTGACAGAAACACATCAATTAATAGACAAGAATGAGCTTATAAACGGGATGAGTATTATGTACAATCCAAGTGAAGTATTATTCATGTTGTAAAGAACAAAGCAAAAATAAACTAAATGGAAGCTTCATGCTATGCTGCTTGGGGGAGGGCATAGACAAGCAGGTTCTCTTGCTGACTGTTGCTAAAGGTAGAAACTAGACCATCTGTTTCATGTCCTATCAAAATCCAAAGTGTGCCTACTGCATGACCCTCATTTCTCCTAGATGTTAACCTTGGAGAAATGCATGCCACGTGCATGTGCATGCAAGGGTGTGTATTTTAGCAGTGTGTGATATTGTTTAAATAAAACAGCCTAACGCTCATCAAACTAAAGTGATCAAAGAGTCACATAATAAATGATCGCACTCTAGAGAATGAGATAAATATTTATGGTTCAATGTGGATACATCTCAAAAATAGCCAGATTATTGAGGGAATGAGGTCTTTTATGTAAACTCTTCCTGTGCTCCTCAAACAATACCATATATTTCTGATCGAGAACATATACTCTATGTACAGAAAGCTTAAAAAACGAAAAAGACCTGGAAGAATTTGCTGCAGTCTCATAGCAGTGTGAATCACCAGAAATTCAGGAAGTAGCCAGGCTGTAGCCAAAGAACTTGATTTGAACTTTACTGATTTTTAAAAAAGGGTCTATTCAAGTACACCTGCTGCAATTAAACATCAATTTTAAATCATTAAAGGGAGCAATGAATAGGATCTGTCCACAAGTGTAACTGTCTGCTGGTGACTGTGTCCTCTCCCAGCAGCTTCCTGCATATCTGAGTACCATAGAGCATCCTCGGTGGGAACGGGTGCAGAATTCAAGCTCATTCCAAAGAGCAACAAAATGTCACTCTTCTGGGAAAGTTATTAATAGCGCAGCCTACTCAGGGTCTAATTATTCAGTGTGCAGATTACACAAACTCCTCTCTTCCTCTGTCTCCACCTCTCTCCCCCCTCTCCCTCCCCACCCTGCAACCATTTTATTACTCTTCTGCACCTTTGCAGGCAAACACAAGGGATGTAGAGAAGAGAGGAAGCCAGCTCAGCCATTTCTCCCCCGCCACGTTGGAAAGCGTTGGTGGAGCTGAGGGTTGGAATTATTTGGTGAGGATCAGTGTGTTTGACTGTCCATGGGTCCTACCACTGTCCGTATCGTGGAGGGAGTGGGTAGCTGTTTGCATGAAGGGGAGCAAGGGACCCACTCACCTTCAAAGATGAGAGTTGCCACAATTAGGAAACCTTGTGCAAGGGGGAAATCATTCACTGATGAAATGTTAGTGTGCCTTGGTAAATAGGCGGCCAGGGAAAATGTGACTGGATAAAATGCCAAACTAGAGGGTGTGAGTGGCCCTCCACCGGCACAAGGATAATAGTAGCTGGCACTATGGTTGATTCTCTACCAGGATTTTCTGGTTTAATCCTCAGGTATTACCCCATTTTTTAGATCAGGATACCGAGCACGTGGCAAGTAGATAACTGTCTCAAAGGCATCTAAGTGGTGTAGATGAAATTAGGGCTAACAGCAACGCCTGCTTTCCTGCTATTGTGCTCTTGTAGTTAATTTTACTTTATTAATTCTCAGAGATCAAGGACCCCAGGCTCATAGTCTTGGGAAGTATTACAAATTGCCTCCTTGGGTGTTAATTGTTAAATTAACAACGGGAGTCGTTGTGCACTTCCCATGCAGGACCTCTGTCCTCGATAAGTTGTATTATGAGAATTAACTGTAAAACTTGTTCTCAAATTGTGTGTGTGTGTGTGTGTGTGTGTCTAAATTGTTGAAATCTTTACCTAGTATAGTTGGTCTTCTGTGTATGAAATTAACTGAAAATGAATCTTAATGGAGAATGGGACTGAGAGAGGGAGGAGGAGTTGGGGTGGGAGTGGGCATGGGAGCGCGGGTATGGTGGGAAGAATCACTATATTCCTAAAGTTGTACTTACGAAATCTTAAATATAAAATGTTTCTTTAGAAAAAAAAAAAAAGAAAAAAATCGCCTCCTTGGTACAGATTCATTGTCATATCTATTATGTTCACAACTATGTGCTGTTTCCCGGTTTGTCTTCACCACCACACTGAAAGTTCTAGGAGCTTTGGGATCAGATGTGCTATTTACCCTTTCCTGCCTAGCTCCCAGCCCAGGGCCTGGCGCACAGTAGGCACTCAATACTTTTCTGTCCAGTGAATGAAAGACTCGTGCCAATGGCAAATTAGTCAAATGACCCATCCGAACAAAATGGACTGGAGGCAGGTCTTGAATGTGGACAGTGGACTGCCGCTGTGCTCTAACCCAGCCTGAACCTTTGCCTCTTGCAGTCGCTCCTCTCCTAAGTGGAAATGACTTCCAAACAGTGGAGGAAAACAGTGACGTGAACTTGGTCTGTAATGTGAAATCCAACCCTCAGGCCCAGATGATGTGGTACAAAGAAGACAGCATCATTAACTTAGAGAAAGACCATCACCGGGTCCAACAGACGAGTGAGTCTCTTCAGCTGTCAATCAGCAAAGTCAAGAAATCTGACAATGGAACCTACCGCTGTGTCGCAACTTCACCTCTGAAAATGGAGACCAAGGACTTTCACCTGGTTGTTAAAGGTAACTGTCTTTGACACTCAGTACAGTACAAAACTTAGAATAGATGTTCTGTGTATTTTCACTGACAACAAATGATGATGACCATTATGATTAGTAGCTAGGGTTTTCTTTGGATAATTATCCCTACCCCAAGAAATTTCTACTAAGAATTCTACTTTTTGGATAAATATGTCCATTCCACATAGGATACTCCTTCTGTTCTTAAGATTTGTTTCCAATTTTAGTATATGTGCTGCCGAAGCAAGCACAAGATTTGTTTTTTATTTGAAAAGCGGAGAGAGAAAGAAGTCTTCCATCTACTGGTTCATTCCCCAAATGGCTGCAATAGTCAGGGCTGGGCCAGGCTGAAGCCAGAGCCAGGGACTCCATCTGGGTCTCCCACATGGGTGGGAGGAGCTGAAGGACTTGGGCTGTCTGCTGCTGCTTCCCCAGGTGCATTTGCAGGAAGCTGGATTGGAAGCAGGTGGACTGGGACTCCAACCAGCACTCAGATATAGGATGTGGGTGTTGCAAATATCAGCTTAACTTGCTGTAAGCAATACCAGCACCTGGACACTGCTTTTTGACCCAAGAACCTTTTCTAGAATCAAATGTAGAAAGCAACTCTGGTTGGCTTTTAGAGAACAGAGCTTTCATGAATTTTCCTGGGTACTAAGGTGTGTAGGAACTGAACTTCTGAGTTCACAGCCTAATCACAAACAGGAGTCAGATGTTAGGGGAGAAAGATGCAGATTAAATACCAAAATAGATCTCTAAAATTGCTCTTAACTCTGAAATTCTAGCCTGTAGCCTAATCAGATGAGGGCCTGGAAGAAACTAAGGAAAAAAAGATCTTTTTCTTGGCTTCAGATTTCCTCTCTCCAGGTTTACCACCTCTGTAATGACAGAAAACAAATGAGGCTCTGAGCGTTTTTCCCTTCTCATGTTTCCAGTTCATGCAGAAAGAGAAAGGCGAGATACCTGGGTAGCAGTTGCAGAATACACTCATGCACACATGGCCTGGGCCTGGGCCAGTACCGGCAGAGCAGCCAAACAAGCTGAGGCTCTCGTATCTTGTTAGAACAGTACTCACTTTGTCATTGCCTCCGGTACCCACTCATCACTATGCTTGCCAGTCCACAGGAAGCCAGCTGAACCCCTGTCAGAAGTGCTGGATGGTGGGACCATGGGCCATCCTGTTTTCTCCCCTTCAGAGGGGTCTGGGACATGAAGAGAGAGTCTTATGGGGAAGAAGAGGCACTGTTGGTTGAATGCCCATCGCTGTGATTTCTGGCATGTTCTGCAATTCATCCTGCAGAGCATTGACAGCTTGCCCAGGGGCTGCTTGCCTTAAAAGCCAAACCCACAAATATCCCAAGTACTTAGGGGACAGAGCAATGGAGGGGGCACCCTGTGCAAGCCTGAGGCTTTTCACCTCCTTTTCACACCAGGAAAGTGTGGTGAGGTAGGCTCTCCTGCCATGCCATCCTGATTGGCTGGAAGAGTGCACTTGGAGACTGGGGAGTCCTATTACCCCTCTTGGTTAAGGAGAAATCATAACTGCTCTATGTTACACAAAAAAAGCAATTGTGTGGCAATCAGCAATTGTGGCAATCAGCACATTGCCTTTTAGGTGGGCAGAAACTTGTTTTGGGTGGAGCTCTTCCAAACCAACTTGTTTTTCTGATTTCTCCTGGCTTTGTTACTTCCTGGACTGTTGGCTGCCTTCATGACATCAGCGCTCTGCTGCTGGTGCTCAGGCAGAGTGCCAAGCTTCCCACGAGCCTCTCCCAGCCTCGCTGCTCAGTGGGATTGCCTCCAAATGAGGCCACGCAGAGCTGGAAATGACATCATGGATCTTTCCTGAGCATACAAGTTAGCCCATGTGTTGAAATTAGTGAATAAGGTGGTCGGAGTGGGGGTGGCTACCAGGTCTGATTAAAAATAAGCACATGGCCAGCGCTGTGGCTCAATAGGCTAATCCTCCACCTTGCGGCGCCAGCACACCGGGTTCTAGTCCCAGTCGGGGCGCCGGATTCTGTCCCGGTTGCCCCTCTTCCAGGCCAGCTCTCTGCTGTGGCCCGGGGTGCAGTGGAGGATGGCCCAAGTGCTTGTGCCCTGCACCCCATGGGAGACCAGGAGAAGCACCTGGCTCCTGCCATCGGATCAGCGCGGTGCGCCAGCCGCAGCGCGCTGGCCGCAGCAGCCATTGGAGGGTGAACCACCGGCAAAGGAAGACCTTTCTCTCTGTCTCTCTCTCTCTCTCACTGTCCACTCTGCCTGTCAAAATAAATAAATAAATAAATAAAATTTAAAAAAATAAGCAAGCAAAACAGGACAAGAGGAGCCGTGCAGTTCGTTACATTTGTCAAAGTCACTTTCAACACAAACTTGGACTCCAGAGTGAGCCAGTGGTTCAGACAGCTTATTTCAGCTTGTTTATGGATGGAGATCCAGGGCTTTAGCAAAAGAGGGCTCATGGAGCAAAACTTCTCCAAAGGGTTGGCATGACCCACTTCTTTGCAGGAATCGCTTTGAGGAACAGCGTAGACAGAGAAGAAATGTAGGCTGTTCATTGTCCCCGACTATCCTGAGTAGGAGCTGCACACAAAATGATTTCAAGGCAATTGACTGGTGTGTTGTATAGATATGGGGGATGAATTCTATTCCATAATCTTGAAGCATTACAGGGCTTGAGCTTTGAAGTTAGATTGATTCAAAGAGGCTCCTCTTGGCCTTTTCCCCCTTGTATGACCCTGTCTTCGTCAAACAACTCATCTCGTCTTTAAGTTTTATATGTTTCTGTCCCCAACACCAGAATAGGAACTCCATGAAGGCAGAGGAGGCTTCTGGGTCTGTCCTGTGGTTTGCAAGGCTGACCACAGTGCCTCACGCCCATCAGTCACTCAGTAAATATCTATGTCTGTTCCTCAACCCGCACACTTGGTGGTTCACGCCTTATTTCCTTTAAATTCTCAAATGGTATCTAAGCCGTGATAGCAGCCCGTTGCTCCCTTCCTTCAGTGGCATCAGATCCCAGGTAAGGTCGTTGAAAAACTTATGGTGTGGGTCAGGTGTTGTGGCACAATGAGTTAAGCCTCTGCTGGGAGACCTGCATCCCACATCCAAGTGCCGGTTTCGGTCCAGGCTCCTCGGCTAGGCTGAGTGCCCGCCCACCATGCAGCCCCCTTCCCTGACGTCTTCTCATCTGCTTAAGGCACCATCACAATACAGGTACCAGGGACTCCACTGCTCCTCAGCCCTGTAGACGCCTCTCTCCTGCTCAGTTGAGAAAGCTCTGCCCCCTTTTTCTTGCTGCTTTCACAACCTTCCTCCCTCTCTTTCCCTGTCTGGGACGTCTCCTAATATCTTTCAGGCTTTTCGAAAGATAAGAAAAATACATTGACTCTGGCCTACTTCTGGTTTCTCTGCCACAGAACTTGTGGATGAAGAAAGCATCCATGGCCTGCTGACTTGCTTTGGGGGAGCTATTCGTATTAGAACTTAGTCTTCCGCGAAGGAGTAAATTGAAAAACTGCCTCTGCCAGTGACTGGTTCTGTATCTTTGGACAAGTAGCCTAATCTGTCAGCCCCTAACTTCTCACCTGTAAAATGGGACAATAATACCTACCTTTTGGGGTTGTGTCGCTCCCCCTCTTTGTGGAGGAACGACACTAAACCCTGCCTAGGCTTCATATCCGAGTCACGGCACCATTATGTCGCTCCCCCTCTTCGTGGAGGAACGACACTAAACCCTGCCTAGGCTTCATATCCGAGTCACGGCACCATTATGTCGCTCCCCCTCTTCGCGGAGGAACGACACAGGACCCTGCGCTGTTCTTTCGTCTGCTCGGCCCTCCCCGGGTTTGCTGCTGGTTCTTCCCGGGTTGGCTACTATCCCTTCCACCTCCGTGGAAGGGCAGTTCCCCCTGGCCACATTCCCCACTTCCGCAGGGGAGCGGCACACCGCCGGCCGGCTCTTCTCGGGGGCTGCACAGGTGTTCCTTCAGCTAGATGTTCCCCTTAGATGTTCCTGGTGCATGCCGGCTCTCTCCTCCTTTATAGTCCTCCTCCGCCAATCCTAACTCGGCTGCCCACATGCCGAGTACGCTGCTCTCCAATCAGGAGCAAGTCCTACAGTTTATTGGTTGAACTGGAGGCAGCTGTGCGGAAGCTGTTTACTTCTCTCCCAGCGCCATATTGTGGGAGAGCAGATGCATAGAATAAGTCTTAATTCCAGTAACTCAGTCTAGTCCGGTTTGCTCCCCACAGGGTTGTTGGGAGCACTTAGTTAAAGAAGATGACACAGAGGCCAGTGTCGTGACGCAGTAGGTTAATCTTCTGCCTGCAGCGCTGGCATCCCATATGGGCGCCAGTTCCAGTCCCGGCTGCCCCTCTTCCAATCTATCTCTCTGCTATGGCCCAGGAAGGCAGTGGAAGATGGCTCAAGTCGTTGGGCCCCTGTACCTGCATGGGAGACCAGGAAGAAGCACCTGCCTCCTGGCTTTGGATCGGCGCAGCTCTGACCATTGCAGCCATTTGGGGAGTGAACCAGCAGAAGGAAGACCTTTCTCTCTGTCTCTCCCTCTAACTGTCTATAACTCTACCTCTCAGATAAATAAATAAAATCTTTTAAAAAAAATGACACAAATACAGGTAGAGTGCAAGGTACTGTGTCTGGGACAGAGTAGAAACAAGTAAGTTAGAAGCATATACATATTTATTCCTTTTCTCTTGTTTGTCATTTCCAACAGATAAAACGACGAGAGTACCAATAGAACCCATTATTGCTGCCTGTGTTGTGGTCTTTCTGACCTTGTGCTTTGGAGTTATTGCTAGAAGAAACAAGATATTGAAGGTATCTGAGTATTCTAAGCTATTTAGGTTAAAAGTCACCTAAATGAAGGCAGAAACATGCTGTATAAATAACTTGCACTGGGAGTCATTCTCGGGCAAAGTTGAGCCTGATCTCAATGGTGGGAGCTAAAATGGAATCACTCAAGGGAATAAAACTTGCACATATATTATGAGTACAGCTTCACACAGAATAGAAGCACATATGGTCATGGCCTGAATGAAAATAGCTGTGGTGGTAGGGGTAGGGAGCTGGGGCTGATGTTTAATTCCTTGTGCATTTCCCTTTATTGGTGCTGTGGTGCCTGTGGATCAACAAATAACTGTAGGGTGGGACCATCTGCTCTGGACTTGGACACCTGCATGCTCTGCTCCTGACGCGGCCACGTGCCCCAGCTGCAGTGGGCTGGTGTTTGGATTGCTGAGCGGCTAGCCTTGCTGGCCAGCATGATTCAGAATAGGGACATGCACAGGTTAACGCCGTGCCCTTGACTCTGCCATTAGCCCCAGGGCCAAAGGAGGGCAGAGATGGCAGGGACAAAGATGTCCCAGGCTGAGCTCCCCACTCAGCAAGGGGCACTCGCTCTGAAACACATCACCCGATGTTATTCAGGCAACAGAGCCTCCCGAGGAGAAACCCTGCCTTCTTTTCCAGTACAGAGCCATGTTTTTCACATAAGAAGGAAATAGCCAACTGCCCACGAATCCTGGAAGCATCCTGACTCAGAGTTATATCTTCCCTAAGATCAGTGAAAACTATTCATGTGGCCAAAGAAATGAGATCTGAGCCAATGCCTGTCCCTCAGCCACCTCGGTGCATTTGGAATGTTTATCCACAGGCCTTGGAAGATCCAGTAAACTCATTGGCCTTGTTCTGCTTGTTTTCAGCTCTTCCTAAAGGAGAAGGACTCTCAGAAGGAAACAGCTCTGTGAGTACTCTGGCTGGTGTCATTTCTATAACAGTGGGGCGCAGCAGTGTGCGTTACAAAGCCTATTCCAGGCAAACTCCTCCAGAGATGGGAGGTCCTGGAAGGTGAAGGGGTTCAGAGGAGAACGCAAGGCAGAGGAAAATCGGTCTCCACTTTGGAGAAAGACAGGTTGGAAGGTTGCCCGGAACTGAGAACACCTTTGGTCTCACGCCCACTCTCTAAGCCAGTTTGTCTAATGCTTGTGCAACTGCATTGCCACACAATGCAAACAACTGAGAGGGCCTGCCCTGGGGGAAGCCGGGCGGGCGCACCCTCCCTCACAACAAGGTCAGGAGCCACATTCCTCCTCTGGAATCCCGCCTGCTCTTTGCAGCTCCCTTTAATCAGTCAGGCTCCAGCACATGGGAAGTGCGCCCTGTTGGAGCCTCCAAGAAGACAGAGATCTGTAAACTACAGTGCCTAGCGGCAGCAAGAACAAAGGCGCTCTGTCAGAGAGTGTGGATCTGGTCCTGAATTGTCTTCCTTATTGCTACAATCATCATGACAATTAATTTCTTGGTTCATTTCAGATGAGAAGGCTGAGCTGCCATCTAATACAAGAAGAGTATGACATCAAGAGCACAATGTGTATAGTCCCATCTGTATTTGTTGCTATGATTAAATTCATTCCTGTCAAATTGTCAGAGGTTACGAACAAGCGCGTTTCACTAATCACTTCCCAGTGGTTGTTATGACTAACTTGGTATACGCATGGAACGTTTTTATGGAGATAGATGCTCGGAATGAAAGATTTCCTTACCTCTTCTCCTTGAAGTATCTATTAATGAACTGAGATTGTTCCAAAGAGATTGGTAACCATTTACTATTTGGTATGGACTTTTCTAGGTAGAAGACTCACAGACATTGGGGTTTCACAAATCTGTGCAATTTCCTCCCAAAACAGAGGAGGGGACAACACAGAGTGATCAACTTTTTAAATTACCAAGAAGGCAAAAAAATAAATAAATCAACCAATTATCCTCCACTCCCACTGTCATTTCATAAAAGAAATGTTCTCGGACTAAAAAAAGAAGGTGGGATAGAAACTCCAGATATAAGGCACTTCTTTGGAATAAATTTAGAATCATGAAAAACTGCGCATATGTCCTTATTTTTCTCCTCTCATTGTGGTTGACGTGGTCAGGAGATTGGTGAGCTCTGTGCACGGTGAATGTGCGTGAGGCAGGGGAGGTGAGCTGGCCAGGATGTTCCCCCTGAGTAGCCTTTGCCACTTTCTCACAGTCACTTGCACAGCTCTTTCTGTATTGATTATGAGTCAGCTTCTACTCTTCTCGCGAATCTCTATGTTAAGCTGCAGCTCGCACCGTTCGTCTGTGACTTTCCCTCTCTCCCTTCTTTCTTCCTTCTTCCCCAATGAGAGCCCCTGCTTCTCTTTCCCACACAACTGGGATGAGTTGCGGAGAAAGGCAGCCCTGGCCAGAACTACCTTTGATGCTTTGCTCCTCCTCTATCTTCTACTTTAGCAGTAGCTAAATGTGCCACAGCAAGCGAGCGATCTGCTGCCAGACAGGTGGTTAAAAGCCTCTTATTGACAGAGAGGCAAAAAGAAGAAATGAGCAGAATGCATGAAACCTCAACAGACTTGTTTCTAAAAAGAACAGGCACAAAGCTCCGGTTAGGCTCTTGTTGCTTCCTTGGGAACTGCAGCACGGGATAGACAGAGACGGGGAGAGAGAACTCTCAAGAGTGGTTTTTCCGATTTCTCTGTCTTCCTGAGGAAGACAGAGTTTTGTGGGGAAGCCTCCAGCCATAGCCCTTGATCCAGCGATCTCAAAGTAGAATCTGGGAACTCTGTGAAAATGCAGTGAGGATAAAGTAGGAAGACTGCAAGAAATCTGCAAGCTTTGGCAATGAAGTAGAAGCTGGGAGACGGCAAAGGAAAAACAGATCTCGGGCAGTAGTGAGTCCAGGCAGTTTAAAATGGTAAGGAAACAGGAAAAATGCATGTATGAAGGTGGGCTTGGGATCCAAGCACCTGAGTTCTGCTGTTGGCTGTGCTGCCTTGAGTGAGTCTCTTTCATTCTCTTGAGCCTTGAGGTTGGATTAGGAGAGTTGTAAAGTGCACAGTAGCTTGAAAAATCTATGATTCTCAAAAGATTCTCCCATAGTTGAGTTGAATGCGGGAAGGTGTTGGCAAGACTGAAAATGTCCTATCTTCACCCCACCTAGCAGAATTATGAGTCAGCTTTGTTCAAGGACTTAGAACAATCCTCTAGAATGACAGGTCATCAGTAGAGTTTCTTCACCCTTACAAATTACTGTGGCCTTGGACATCAGTGCTGACAGATGACATCAACTGGTTTGAACAGAGCAAAGCCATGTCATAAATGGTCATTGCATTGCATTTTGCCTGCTGGCTTAGAAAAAACAGAACCTGTATTTAGAACTGTGCCTGCTATTTACATTAAAATCAGAAGTGAGCCTGCCTTAAAAGGACACGAAAGTCTGGATCTCCGAAGAGAATCTCGTTGCCTTTCTCCGCGTGCCTTCTCCACTTACTATGAGATACCTAAAATTCCAAATTCATTCTCCCGATCTGACTTTAGGATGACAAACACCAGTGGAGGGCTCATAAAGCTAGTGGCCCCATTCTCAATCTTTCCACTAGTAAGGACACTTTCGATTATTTTTCTCCTTTTTGGGCCCCATTTTTTCTCCAAGAAAACTTTTATTTAAGGAATACAAACTTCATTTATTTCATAAGTACAATTTTAGGAATATAGTGATTCTTCCCACCCCTCCTCTTTCTTCTCCCATTCCCAGTCCCATTCTCCACTAAGATCCATTTCCAATTACCTTTATATACAGAAGACCAACTCTATACTAATTTTCAGGCCCCATTTTATTTATTTATTATTTATTTATTTATTTACAGGCAGAGTGGACAGTGAGAGAGAGAGAGAGAGAGAGAGAGAGAGAGAAAGGTCTTCCTTTTGCCGTTGGTTCACCCTCCAATGGCCGCCACGGCCGGCGCACTGCGGCCGGCGCACCGCGCCTATCCGAAGGCAAGAGCCAGGAGCCAGGTGCTTCTCCTGGTCTCCCATGGGGTGCAGGGCCCAAGCACTTGGGCCATCCTCCACTGCACTCCCGGGCCACAGCAGAGGGCTGGTCAGGCCCCATTTTTTTTTTAAAGAACTGGTCTATTGAGCAAATTTCATTAAATCGTAATAATTGTCTCCCAATTTTAAAACCACTTATCAATGATATCTACTTGATAATCTGAGCTTTTTTTCTGACAGTTTCCCAGTTGATATAACTCTATCTGAGAAGAAAGAAAGCAGGTGCTTTAGTTAAGCTGTGCAGTCCTTTTTAGAGGTTATCATATAATCATGGCCATTGGCTTTTTGAATCATTAAAAACCACCAACAAACTCCCTACCTCACCAGCTTCATCCCTGTCATCGCTGTCATCATGACCATGTTCTTGAATCTGCTGTCCAGGAATGATAAACTCAAATTCTTACAAGAGCCAAACATATCTATAAGGGAAGTAGGCTGCTTGTAGGGTAACATGGAGTGGTGGGGACTGGCGCAAACAGAGAGCATATGTGTGTCTAGAAGAGAGCTGATTGTTACCAGCAGGAACAGTTTTCCGATTCTTTAAGAGAAGTCAGAAATCTGCATCTCGGTGTGTAATCCTCCTCCCTTTGAAATGGTGTGTGTTTGTTTGATTCTGTACATCTAGGAGCAGAAGAATCCTACCAACCCCCGAATATGCCTGACTGGCAGGTGCATTAAAAACCCAGTGTTGACTTCAGCTTTCATTGTCTCCTGGAGACTTCTATGAAGGAGATCTTGTAATTGTCATCCCTCATCTCCTCTCCCCCAGAGCTCAGGCTCAGTCAGACGACAGTTATGCCACACTAAGGGCTTTACCTGCATAACCGTGAGAAGTGCTTATGGTTGTCCCGACTTGGAAGAGGAAGACACTCAGGTTCAGAGTGCTGGACTAATGATAGACAGCGGCTAAGCTGGGACTGGCGCTCAGGCTCTTCCCAAGCCTAGAGTCTGGGCTAAGGGAGAGGATACCCCAGAAGGGACAAGTGCTGAGTAAAGAAGAAAATCTTTGTCCCAAAATGTGCCAGGAGTGAGGTCAGTGTCAACTCTGCAGCTGATGACCTGTAGAGAATTTGCTTTAAAGAGTAAAGAGAGTTTACAGTAATCTTTGAGCACATTTAGAAAATATTACAGAGCTCCCTGAGGCAGAGGCCATATTCTGGAGTTTTGCAGGACTGGAATCAGCAATTTGCCCTAAATATTTGCTTGCCCTCCTGATAAAAAGGATCACCAACTACTACTCTTTGCCAAAGGGTTTGCATAGCTTATTTCTTATCCTTGCAACAACCTAAAAGCTGTTGGAATCTCCATTTCACAGCTAAGGAAACTGGGTATTAGAAAAAAATGACGTGTTCCAAGTCTGATAACTAGAACGAGGAAGAGCTGGGACTCGAACCCAGGGCAGTCTGATGCTACAGTCTGTGCTCTTTGTCTACACAGCATGATTCCAGGGCGCGGGGCAAAGGGAAAGGTTACTGAACGTGACTGAGACCACCTCACTGCTGGAGGGGCCTGGAGATTTGGTCAAGATGTTCAACCTTCACTGGACACTGCGCCCTTCACACGTTGCCCTCTTGCCGCCAGGAGTCCGTGGGATCTTCTAGTTCCAGGCACTGTGGACAGAATTAATGATGTTGCTGCTGGGCAGAACAAAGCAGAACAGGTGCCTGTTCCATGTTCTTCAGGTTCTTTCTCCCCTTCAGCTGGCAGCTGTGGGGGCGACGTCAGCGCATCCGTCAGCCTGGGGTTGTGAAAATAGTTTCCGGCTCGCAGGTAAGAGAAAAATAGACCCTGGATTTCAGAGTTAACTTGTTACTGCAGCATAACTTAACCTGTTCTAACAAAGGCAGGCATTGTGATTACGAGGATTCAGGAGGAAGTTTCATCTAGTTTAATAAGGCTTAATTTCATGGGGGCAACTTCCTTAATAACCCCCATCCCTCCCACCAGGGACCCTGAATCCTATACATAAAACGCTGATGAACCTGCTGCAAAATCATGTTTTCCCATTCGAATAGACTAACTGTGGGGAGCAATCCGGACTAGACTAAGTTGCTCGAATTAGGACTTATTCTATGCATCTGCTCTCCCACAATATGGCGCTGGGAGAGAAGTAAACAGCTTCCACACAGCTGCCTCCAGTTCAACCAATTAACTGTAGGACTTGCTCCTGATTGGAGAGCAGCGTACTCAGCCGAGTTGGGATTGGCGGAGGAGGACTATAAAGGAGGAGAGAGACGGCATGCACCGGGAACATCTATGGGGAACATCTAGCTGAAGGAACACCCGTGCAGCCCCCGAGAGACCCGGCCGGCGGTGTGCCGCTCCCCTGCGGAAGTGGGGAATGCGGCCAGGGGGAACTGCCCTTCCACGGAGGTGGAAGGGATAGTAGCCAACCCGGGAAGAACCAGCAGCAAACCCGGGGAGGGCCGAGCAGATGAAAGAACAGCGCAGGGTCCTGTGTCGTTCCTCCACGAAGAGGGGGAGCGACATAATGGTGCCGTGACTCGGATATGAAGCCTAGGCAGGGCTTAGTGTCGTTCCCCCACGAAGAGGGGGAGCGACATAATGGTGCCGTGACTCGGATAGAAAACACAGGACGGATAGGAAACCTAGAACGGATAGGAAACTTAGGACGGATATGAAACTTAGGAGGGAAGAAACGGGAAGAAACGGGAAGAATTGGGAAAATACCGGAGAGAGAGACTAGCAAACAGCCTAGGGAAAAGCCGGACGAAAAGGGTGCCGGAAGAAGCTATTGAAAGCCTAGGCATAGACTCGGATACGGACTACGGGGGGAAGCTGGGAGAAATCTCTAAGGTCGAAAGCGAAAGTGAAAGCTAGAACAAACAGGCTCGGACGCGGACTGTGGGGAGAGGCCAGGAGAAATGAGGGAGGAATATCGTTGGAGGAAAGCTTGGGGAAACATACCGGGTAGAGAAAATTGTTAGGGAAATTGAAGCCGTGGGGGGCAGGCCAAGGTGGAAACGAAAGCCACTTTGGGGTTCTCAGGTTAGCCCGGGAATAGGGGGCGAAAAGTTGAAACCAGAAGCTGAGACGTAAGCCAGATTGGGATCCGTCTGATTAGCCCGGGGAGCAAAGGACGGGAAGCCAAATCGTGGGGCGGAGACGTACGCTGGGTTGAATTCGCCAGGCTAGCCCGGGGAACTTAGATTGAATCCTAGTGGCGGAGACGCAAGCTACGCTGTGTTACTCGCGGAAGCCGCCGCGTGCAGAGAGAGCACGGGGCGTGAATAGATGGGGAACGCTGGCGTAGGCCGTGGTTCAGACGCGAAAGGGTTAAGCGTGGAGACCGCGGAGCGCGCAAAGCCGAGCCGCGCAAAGCCGGGAAGCTGCGCAGATGAGAGAGGCGCGCGGGCTGAAGCGGCGCAGAGCCGGGAACCCGCCGGCGGGGCGAGGTGCCGGGAAGCCGCAGGGATAAGAGAAACAGAAGTTTTAGAAGTAAAGTGAGAGAAATAGGAATGCTGGCAGACAGAAGTAAAATGGGAGAAATAGAAATGCCCGGAGATAGAGAAATAGAGAAAAATAAGGCCTCCCCTCAACATGCCAATTAGAAGGCTTGGATTCGGTCTGCCCGATTAGTGAGGCAATGAGTACCTGGGCGGCTAGCCGCAGGTCACCGAAGACAGGCACGAATTAACATCAGTAAAGCTTCCCCACAATGCAACAATTAGGAGGCTTGGATTCGGTCTGCCTGATTTAAGGCGGTAAGCGCCAGCAAAGCTCGACCAGAGTATGAGCTGCAGGTCACCGAAGATAGGCACGAACCAACACTAATAAGTCTCCCCCACAATAAGGCAATGAGAAGGCTTGGATTCGGTTTGCCTGATAGGTTTTGTAAACACCTGCAGGCAGTTCTAGCAGAGCAGAGTATGCGCTGCAGGGCACCGAACACAGGCATGCATCAGCGCCTAAAAACCTCCTCACAATGGCGAAGAGAGGACCCGGATTCGGTTTTCCTGATTGATAGGACTTGTAAGAGCCTGTGGCAACTCTAGCAAGTACAGCAGAGTGTGTGCTGCGGGACACCGAAGACAGGCGCGTATCAACGCCAAAAAATAAAAAGAAAGGGGGATCTGTGGGGAGCAATCCGGACTAGACTAAGTTGCTCGAATTAGGACTTATTCTATGCATCTGCTCTCCCACAATATGGCGCTGGGAGAGAAGTAAACAGCTTCCGCACAGCTGCCTCCAGTTCAACCAATTAACTGTAGGACTTGCTCCTGATTGGAGAGCAGCGTACTCAGCCGAGTTGGGATTGGCGGAGGAGGACTATAAAGGAGGAGAGAGACGGCATGCACCGGGAACATCTATGGGGAACATCTAGCTGAAGGAACACCCGTGCAGCCCCCGAGAGACCCGGCCGGCGGTGTGCCGCTCCCCTGCGGAAGTGGGGAATGCGGCCAGGGGGAACTGCCCTTCCACGGAGGTGGAAGGGATAGTAGCCAACCCGGGAAGAACCAGCAGCAAACCCGGGGAGGGCCGAGCAGACGAAAGAACAGCGCAGGGTCCTGTGTCGTTCCTCCACGAAGAGGGGGAGCGACACTAACAGCTGTTGACAACACATTTTTGAGGAGATAGGGCAGCAACAGTGCAAGCAAGAATGAATTAATTGGTCTTATTTAAAAAAAAATCCAAATAATACTTGATCTCATGCCAGTGACTATAGAGAACAAAATCTGTGTGCTAACTGCAAATTTTTTTTATCATTCAGGTAATTTTTTTCCAAGAGTTGATCTCTGCAATATCAAGGTTGTTAGTGACAAATAATTTACAAGCATATTGTTTTTACTTACATAATTCTGGAAAACATGGACACACTGCTATGAATTCACACTGAAAAACTGAGTTTTCAGAGAGAAAAAAAAATCTGGAGTTCCTGCCAACAGATTCCTAAAATGTTGCTGTGGAAACTCATGAATTATTTGTCCTCATCTCCTCTGACGTTCTAGATGGCAACAACAGTGTTATCCTCTGCTTAAATTAAAGGTAGTAGGGTGGCATCTGGTGCAGTGGTTAAGATAACATCTCTTGGCACACCCATTTCATGGGAGTGCTGGGTTCGAGTCCCAGCACTGCTTCCAGTTCCAGCTTCCTGCTAATGCACACCCAGGGAGGAGCAGGTGCTGGCTCAAGTAATTGGGTCCCTGAGGGATACTCTGATTTAGGACTCCTGGCTGTTGTGGTTTGGGAGTGAATCAGCAGATGGGAGATCTCTGTCTCTGTGACTTTCAAATAAATTAAATATACAAGTAATTTTAAAATAAATTAACTAAAGTTAGCAATAGCAGTCTCCTCCGTTTTCATGTTACTTTATAGAAACATTTTCATGTTACTTTACAGAAACATTTTATATGGATGTTGTTTAAGCCTCCCAGCCCCTCTGTGAGATGGATAACAGGACCATGGTTGATGATTTGCAGCTGGATGTACTAGCGTTCAGAAAGTTTAAGTGATCTCCCCAAGGTCACACAGGCAGTAAGAAAGGTCACTTCCCCCACCTTGCCTTTCAGCCCTGAGCAGCTCTCTGTTTGACAGCACAATCACTCAAGCCTTTTGCCTCGTAGGTGATGGTGGGATCACAGTGGGCATAGAGTCGGGAGTAAGAAATTCAGCTGCTGTCACACACACCAGCTGTTCTCACTGGATACCATCGGGGTCATCAGAATTGAGTCCTCTGAGTTACCTGCAGTGGAGAGCCATCAGTAACCATCATCGCACTCCTGTAAGCGCTTACCATGCTGCCCTAAGTGCTTTAAATACGTTACAACTCACTCAATCCTCGTAACAATCACAGAACAGAGGCCCAGTTTTTATAATACCCAGTTAAAGGAGGATGAACCTGAGTGCGCAGAGGATTTAAATCGTGTATCCTGGGTCATACAGCTGCGCCAGGGCAGTAGGGCTGTTGGCTTCTTCCTTCCTTCCTTCCCTCCTTCCTTCCCTACTTCCTAAACATTTACAAGGCATTTGCTTCCTTTGGTTCTCAATCCACCAGCTGTTTCTCCCCTTCCTCAATAAAAAGCAGCCTTGTTGCACTGACTACCAGAAGCCATTTGGTCTCTGGAGATGCCCTCCTAAGGAATGTTCAAGAAAAATTTTGACTATAATCAATGTTTTGCATGGTTTTGGACTCTAATCCCTGAATAAGCCACACTCCATTTACATGTTTGAACATGGTCAGAGTCGAAGGGAGTAGCCAGATTCCTGGGTTTGTCATATGACTCTATGAATCATGGGAAAATTGCAGCTATTAGACATACATGGAATTGCTAGATGTATGAGGGCACTTCAAAACATTTGAAAAAAATGCAGTTAAAAGATAAGTTTATTTTGGTGCAAAAAGTTCTGAAATCCATGCATTTTTTTATATGCAGATTCCATGACCTTTTTGAAGCTCACATGTATAAACTGTTTAATAAAGAAAACAGGCTCAGCATTGTGGCTCAGCAGGTTAAGCCACCACCTACAAAAGCAGGCATCCCACATGGGTGCAAGTTTGAGTCCTGGCCATTTCACTTCCTATCAAGTTCCCTGCTAATGTCCCTGGTGGGAGCTGACACTGTGGTGTACTGGGTAGGGCCGCCACTTGCAGTGCCAGCATCCCATATGGGTGCCGGTTAGAGTCCTGGATGCTCCACTTCCAATCCAGCTCTCTGCTATGGCCTGGGAAAGCAGTGGAGGATGGTCCAAGTCCTTGGGCCCCTGCACCCATGTGGGAGACCTGGAAGAAGCTCCCAGCTCCTGGCTTCAGATCAGTGCAGCTCTGGCCATTGTGGCCAATTGGGGAGTGAACCAGTGGATGGAAGACTTCTCTCTGCCTCTCCTTCTCTCTCTGTGTAACTCTGACTTTCAAATAAATAAATATTTAAAAAATGTCCCTGGGAAGCAGCAGAAGATGGCTCAAGTCCTTGGACCCCTGCACCCTTGTGGGAGACCTGGAGGAACCTCCTGACTCTTGGCTCTTGGCTCCCGGCTTCAGCCTGGCCCAGCCCAGGCTATTGTAGCCTTTTGGGGAGTGAACTAGCAGATGAAAGATCTCTCTCTCTCTCTTTCTCTGTGACTCAACCTTTCAAAAATTAAATAAATCTTAAAAAAAAAAAAACTGACCTTAGGGCAGTAGTTTAGCCTACAGTTGAGATGCCCATGTCCCATATTAGAGTGCCTGGGTTCAGTACTGGCTCCTGACTCCAGTTTCCTGCCAATGCAGACACTGGGAGGCCACAGTGATGGCCCAAGTAAGCTTCTTGCTACCTATTTGGGAGTCCTAGATTGAGTTCCTAGCTCCTAGGTCGAACCCAGCCAGGTCCTGGCCATTGCAGGTATTTGAAGAAGAACCAGTGGATGGTAGCATTCTCTCTCTCTCTCTCTCTCTCTCTCTCTCTCTCTCTCTCTCTCTCCCCCCCTCCCTCCACCCCTCTTCCCCCTTCTCAAAGAAATAAACACAAGTTAAAAAACTGTTCTCTCATCCAGGCTCAGCCACTAGTGAGCTGCTGACTAATGAACTACTCATACATTGATTCAAAAAACTGAGAAATTAGATCAGAAGACAATCTGTTAGATCCTATGATCCTCAGTTTAAATGATTGATATTAAAAAAGTCAACGATAATGAAACAACTGTTAGGAGATCTTATTAATTCCTTGTGTGTCATGTTACAAACTGTTTCTTTTGAAACAAATTCTTAGTATCAGAAAGGTCTTTTTCACTCCAGCTGTTATTTGTAGATTTTATAAGCAGTTCAAGGGCATCATTAAACAGCTCCACCAAAGAGGATATAAACTTTGTTACTGAAATGGTTTTACAGTTATAGTACTTCATAAAAGTATTTAATAACAAACCTGGCTCACTTAGAAATTACCGGTCTGAAGGACTTTGCCCCAGTTTGAGATGTGAGTCATGGTGGATTTTCAGAAAATATTTAGTGATTTATTAACAAGTTTGTATTTCTGCTAAGGATTCACAATCTCTGTGGATCACTCTAAATGTAGGGATAATGCTTTTATGACCCCACGGTGCTATTAATCATCTAATTAAGGCTTCTGTCATTGACTCGTTGTTTGTTGTGTTAAGTGGTTTTCGTTATTCTCTACCTATGTTCTAAAAACGTTAAAATGGGCCAATGTGAAAACTTTGTTGCAAACATAGGTGCCAGAGAAAACCTTCATGGTTTTGTTTCACTTGTCAAAGCTTAGGAGGAAGGCACCAGGACACAACCCACAAATGCTAGCTTTGTGTTGATTTAAAAAAAATGGCACATGCCAACACTGGGCATTTTCTAAACCTGCAGGCTTATTATTTAAACTGTCATGTCTAAAGAACTTGACTTTCAAAGTACTCTCACTTATGTTGTCTCGAACCTGTGGCCGAGGAAGCTGGGAGTCTCTGGAATCAGTCTGGGTTTCTGTCCTGACTACCACGTTCTGAGCTGTGTGGTGTTGCACGATTACCCAGCCTTGCTGTTCTTGCATCTCCTCAGCTGTAAAGTGGGGCTAATGACAGAATCTTTCTTTTGACTTAGTGTTATTGCGGGGATTAAATGAGCTAATACTTGGCCGGCGCCGCGGCTCAATAGGCTAATCCTCTGCCTTGCGGCGCCAGCACACCAGGTTCTAGTCCCGGTCAGGGTGCTGGATTCTGTCCCGGTTGCCCCTCTTCCAGACCAGCTCTCTGCTGTGGCCCGGGAATGCAGTGGAGGATGGCCCAAGTGCTTGGGCCCTGCACCCCATGGGAGACCAGGGGAGGCACCTGGCTCCTGCCACTGGATCAGCGGAGTGCGCTGGCTGCAGCGTGCCAGCCGTGGCGGCCTTTGGAGGGTGAACCAACAGCAAAGGAAGACCTTTCTCTCTGTTTCTCTCTCTCACTGTCCACTCTGCCTGTCAAAAAAACAAACAAACAAACAAACAAAAAACTAAATGAGCTAATACTTATACAGATCATAGGAAAATGCCTGTGGCATGATAAGCACTCATAGATTTTGGAGTTAGTATTATTTGGAACGCCATTTTTTGGAAGAGGCATCACTCAGAGGTTAAATGGCCATACACACCTATGACTAATAGAACTAAGACTTAAAACAAAGACTCATAAACTTCAAACTTTGGCCTCTTTTCCTAACTCCATGTTGCCTGTCTTATTTAATCACATTTTCTAATTCAGGGTTTGTAGGGGACAAATTCTTTTTCTAAGTCCTAAAAAGAGAGACCAGCTTTGTCACCCACTTTCAGGGTGAGATGCGTGCTGTCCTTTTTTCTGGTTTCCATTAGCACCGTGACTGTGTCCCAGCCTATCTGATGAGTCACTCTCCTTGGAATGGGAAGGAAGAAAAAGAAAAAGGAAGTGAGAATAGAAAAATGCAAATTGAGGGGCAGGCATTTGGCTCAAGAGATAGGACAACAGCCTCCCATACCAGAGTGCCTGGGTTCGATCCCTAGCTCCATCTCCCAGTTCCAGCTTCCTGTCAGTGTCCACTCTAGGAGGCAGCAGGTAACGGCTCCAGTACTTGGATCCCTGCCATCATGTGGGAAGCCTGGTTGGAGTTCTCAGCTCCCAGCTTTGGCCCACCTGACTTGGTACTGGCCCAGGGCTGGGGGTTGGGGGGCTGGGCAGGGAATGAGCCAGTAGACTGGAGCGTTCTCTATCTGTGTCTCTTGAAAACAATTTTTAATGTTTATAAAAAGCAGAAATTGATGAAATATATACATTGGAAAAAGTGGAATTAAATTACCAACTTCTACCTATTAACTTTATTTTTTTGAGTTTTTTTATGCTTTGTCTAGAAAAGGAATTCAAAAAAATGATAATAACTCCATAATCACAGTACTCAAATATTTGCTTCAGACAGTAAAGAATGCCGTTCCCAAACAAACGAAGACTTAAAGAAAGCGCTGGTTTTGCAGCTGGAAGTCAGCCAGCCAGCAGCATTCCTAAGGGGAAAGCAGGGTCTGTGAGCACCAGTGCTGTTTAGTGACAGGCAGAGTGGACAGTGAGAGAGACAGAGAGAAAAGTCTTCCTTTTGCCGTTGGTTCACCCTCCAATGGCCACTGCAGCCGGTGCACTGGGCTGATCTGATGGCAGGAGCCAGGTGCTTATCCTGGTCTCCCATGGGGTGCAGGGCCCAAGCACCTGGGCCATCCTCCACTGCACTCCCTGGCCACAGCAGAGGGCTGGCCTGGAAGAGGGGCAACCGGGACAGAATCCGGTGCCCCAACCGGGACTAGAACCCGGTGTGCCGGTGCCGCAAGGCGGAGGATTAGCCTAGTGAGCCGCGGCACTGGCGCAGTTTAGTTCTTATTTTCTCTCCAGTCCACACTCTGGCATTTTCTCTTCCATTCGCTCTTCTTCTTCCTTTATCGTTCCAACTTGTCTGTGTTTCAACAACATGTAATTTTTAGTGAATGCGGGTGACTGTTGTATAAGAACCCTTAGCCAAGAGAAGTATTTTCCAAGTGGCCCATCCAGGATCTCCGTGTAACTACATCCAAAGAGCACTGAGGATCAGTTCCTTGTCTTGCTGTTTTTCAAAAGGCTCTTCTTTCCTTTCTGACAGAGTGTAAGAAAAATGAGGTATTTTTTCTTTCTTTCGAGATAAGGTCTCCGCTTTTCAGTGGGCATAGTTGGTCTTCCATGTTTGGCCTCTGACCTCTCTTTTATTTATTTTAAAGATTAATGTATTTATTTGAAAGGCTGAGTGATGAGGGGAGGGGAGAGAGAGATTTTCCATCTGTTGATTCACTCCCTAAATGCCTGTAACAGCCGGGTTGGGCCAGGTCTCCCAAGTAGGGACTTAACCCCCGATGCCACAATATCCATGGCTCTGCTCTCTCTTTTCATTCCAGCTAAACACAAGTGTTCTGATCACAAACAGACTTGCTGCCTGAAGATCACTGTATGAGCCATTACTTCCAACTGTATTCCTTTTGCCCAGCCATCATCACTGGACAAATTCCTAATTGTGCAAAGCCCACATGATCTGTCACGTCTTCCAAGCATGCCCTAAAGCTCCCAGCTCCCAGTCTGACGAAGATGGTCCTTCTCCACGTGACACATCACGCTGCACAGACCTCCACCACAGCACAACAGGCAGGGCTAGGCTTGGGCTGGTCCACCCACAAAACAGATCCCACATTTGTCCCCTTCTTTTCATTGCCACCACTGCCTTTTTGATCCAGGTGACAACTCACCTCTTTCTTGGACAAATGGGAGTCTCCTAAGAGGTCTTCTGTTTACATTTCTCTCTCTTTAGTGCATCAATTACACCGCAGTCACATAATTTTTTTTTTAAAAACAGATCTATTTATTTATTTGAAAAGGTAACAATGAGAGAAAGGGAGTAAGAGATCTTCCATCCACTGGCTCACTCCTCATGTGGACACAACAGCCAGGTCCCACCAGGCTGAAGTTAGGAGCCAGGAACTCCAACCAGGTCTCCTACATGAATGGTAGGAACCCAGATACTTGGACCGTCTTCTGCTGCCTTCCTAGGCACATTAGCAGGAAGCTAGATTGGAAGAAGAACATCCAGGACTTGAACTGGCACTCTGATATAGGATGCTAACATCACAGGCCATACCTTAACTGGCTTTACCACAATGCTGGCACCATGGTGATCTTTTTAAAAGGAAATATTTCATGAATACAAAAATATACATAATGTACCAAATTAACTATAACAAATAAAATGAACACCTAAGTACCCAATATCATCTTAAGAAATAGAAAACTTGGGGTAGGCATTTGGCACTGTGGTTAAGATGCCACTTGGGAAGCTCATATCTGTTGCTGCAGATTCATTCTGAGAGGAGGAGCGTGGTGGGTGCAAGAGGTGTGGAGTCACCACACAGACACCAGGAGTCTGGTGAAAGTGGGCCAGAGGAGAGCAGCCTGCAGACTTGTTTATTTCAGTTGGTGCAGCAGCTTATATAGTCGACGCAGCCAATCCAGTCAAGGGGCGGTTTATGCCCTTACCAATCACAGCCTGTTGCCAGGCAGGCTCCATTGTCAGGTGGTTTCCAAAGCTATTCCTGAGTAACTGACGTTCCCTTGCCAGCAGCCATCTTGGCATGGCCTTCTCATTCTACCACACATATCCCATGTCAGTGTGTCTGAGTTTGAGACCTGCCTCTGCCCCATATTCTAACTTCCTGCTAATGTGCACCTGGGAGACAGACAGCCATCTTCTGCTGCTTTTCCAGCTGCGCCAGCAGGGAACTGGATCAGAAGTGGTGCAGTTGGTCTTGAACCACTGCCCACATGGGATGCTGGCATCACAGGTGGTGGCTTTACTCACTCTGCCACACCGCCAACCCTATTTTATTTTTTAGAAAGATGCGTTTATTCATTTGAAAGTCAGAGTTATAGAGAGAGAAGGAGAGAGAAAGGGAGAGAGAGAGAGATTGTCCATCCATTGGTCACTCCCCAGATGGCTGCAAGAGCTTGGGCTGTGCCAGGCTGGAGCCAGAAGCATCATCTAGGTCTCCCCCATGAGTGTCAGGGACCCAAACTCTTAAGCCATCCTTTGCTGCATTTCCTGGGCCATTAGTGGGGAGCTGGATAGGAAGTGGAACCTCCAGGACACAAACTGGTGCCCATATAGGATGCTGGCGAGTCAGGTAGCAGCTTCACCTACTTCGCCACAACACTGGCCCCTTAATTCAACTTTAATTTGCATTTCCATCATTATTATTTATTTGCCGTTCATGCTTCTTTTTTGTGAGATATCTGTTTAGTTTTCTGTTCCTTTTTATATTATGTTGTTCATCTCTTTCCTATGAATATTTAGGCATTTGTAAAATATATCTTTAAATTAAATGTGTCATTGGGCCGGCGCTGTGGTGCAACAGGTTAATGCTCTGTCCTGAAGCGCTGGCATCCCATATGGGCACCAGTTTGAGACCCAGCTGCTCCACTTCCAATCCAGCTCTCTGTTATGGCCTGGAAAAGGAGTGCAAGATGGCCCAAGTCCTTGGGCCCCTGAACCCATGTGGGAGACTCAGAAGAAGCCTCTGGCTCCTGGTTTTGGATTGGCGCAGCTCCGGCTGTTGCAGCCATCTGGAGAGTGAACCAGCGATGGAAGACCTCTCTCTCTCTCTCTCTCTCTCTCTCTCTCTTTCTCTGCCTCTCCTCTTTCTGTGTAACTCTGACTTTCAAATAAATAAATAAATAAAATCTTAAAAAATAAATTAAATATGTCACAGATACCTGCAAGGTATCCTTTAAAAACAGAAATTGAATCATGCCCTTTCATCCCTTAAAACCCTACAATGCCTTCCTGTCATACTTAGAATAAAATTTGAACTCTTGCTACGGTGCAGCAAACAGCAAGGCTAACTCTCAGTTCCCGCTCCTCCCCTGCAGGACTGCGAAGCAGCAGTGCAGGCTGGGGCACTGGCCGGCGCCCCCCACCCCCACCCCCACCCCCGGGGAAGGCCTGATTGGCATGAGAGTAATTACATTCCCCTTGCCAATGACCGGAACAAGAAAAGTCTCATGACCTCATTTTGGACAACAAAATTCAGAGAGAGAGAGAGAGAGAGAGAGGCTGAGAGGTCCCAGGAAAGTTGTTCGTACTCTTAGGAGAGACAGAGAAAAAGTCAGACGTTTTCCCACCGGACTTAAAAAACAAAGCATGAGGAGAGCCGGAGGTTGCCGCTTCCGCCATGGGAGGCTGATCCTGGAGCTGGGGAGAAGCTGATCCTGTACCTCCCTGGTGAGTGCTGCGTGCTGTGTGTTTCTGTTAAGGCCTGACACACGCTTTTCCTTCTGGATGCTTTCTCTCATAGACCCTTGCGAGCCTGGGTCTTTTCTCTCTTCAAAAAAAAATTAACGCTTTTTTACTTGAGAGGCAGACACACACACACACACACACACACACAGATCCTATCTGCTCTTCCGCCCTGCCAAATGCCTACGACGACTGGGACTTGGCCAAGCCAAAGCCAGGCACCAGAATCTGAAGCTGGGAACTCAATCCAGGTCTCCCAAGTGGGTGACCTGGCCATGGGCCATTACCTGCTGCATCCCACGGTCTGCATTAGCAGAAAGCTGGTGTCAGGAGCCAGAGGTAGGAATCAAACCCAGGGACTCTGACCTGGAACGCAGGGCGTCTTAACTGCATTCGCCTCAGGCTGGCTCCTTACTGAACTCACTCTCAGCCCAAACAGTCCCCTCTTCTCAATGGCTTTTCCAGTGACCACTACCCCTGGCCAGTCACTGTCACGTGAACCTGTTTTATTTCCTGTAGGCCACTAATATATTTGTTTATTGTTTGGGTCCACTAGGATGTAAGCACCAGAATGTGGAGGACGTCGCCTCCCTATTTTCCCTGTGTATTTCTCTACCCAGTATAGCTTAATCAGTAATTTTTTAAATTGTCTGTGTATTTGAAGGTCAGAGTCACAGAGAGAGAGAGAGGGAGAGAGAGAGAGATCCTCGGTCTGTTGATTCACTCCCCAGATGTCTGCAACAGCGGGGGCCGAGCCAAGCTGGAGCCAAGAGCCAGGAACCTCATCCAGGTCCCCCACATGAGAGACAGGGGCCCAAACACTAGGGCCATCCTCCTGCACCCTTCTCAGGCCACCAGCATGGAGCTGGATGGGAAGTGGAGCAGCCAGGACACAAACTGGTGCCCACATGGAATGCTGGCATCACAGGCAGTGGCAGCGTTACCGCTATGCCACAGTGCTGGCTCCCCAATCAATATTTTCATCTTATTTTTTTTTAAATGATGAATTTTGTTGCTTATTTTCTGCACTAGATTGGAGCTCCTTGAAGTCAGGGAGTACATCTTACTGGTCTTTGTGTCTCAAGTGTCTAGTTCACTTGCTGCCAGACGGTGGGTGTTCAGAAAGCAGTTGAGTGAATGAATCAGATGCAGGGAAGGGAGAGCGATTGGGGAGAAATAGAATCCCAGTGTATTGCTTTTGAACTTTTTTTTTTTTTTTTTTTTTTTTTTTTTGACAGGCAGAGTGGACAGTGAGAGAGAGACACAGAGAGAAAGGTCTTCCTTTGCCGTTGGTTCACCCTCCAATGGCCGCCGCTGCAGCCGGCGCACCGCGCTGATCCGATGGCAGGAGCCAGGAGCCAGGTGCTTTTCCTGGTCTCCCATGGGGTGCAGGGCCCAAGCACCTGGGCCATCCTCCACTGCACTCCCTGGCCATAGCAGAGAGCTGGCCTGGAAGAGGGGCAACCGGGACAGAATCCGGCGCCCTGACCGGGACTAGAACCCGGTGTGCCGGCGCCGCAAGGTGGAGGATTAGCCTATTGAGCCACGGCGCCGGCCAAGAATCCCAGTGTATTGCTTTTGGACAACATCCGTTGAATACAATTCTCTTTCATTTGTCTCACTGCCTGTAGGTATTCTAGTAGCCCTATAAATAAAGGATGCATGACTTTCAACATGCTTTGCTAGCTGGTAACCTTCTTTTCAACCTCATCTCTCACCTCCTACATATGTAACATTTCTTTTTTTTTTTTTTTTTGAAAAAATATTTATTTATTTATTTTGGAAGTCAGAGTTACAGAGAGTGAGGGATCTTCCATCTGCTGGTTCACTCCCCAGATGGTCTCAATAGCCAGGGCTGGACCAGGCCGAAGGTAAGAGCCAGGAGCTTTATCTGGGTCTTCCATGTGGGTGATAAGAACACAAACACTTTGACAATCTTCCACTGCTTTTCCCAAGCTATTAGCAGGGAGCTGGATTGGAAGTGGAGCATCTGGGTTATGAACTGGAGCTCACATGGGATGCCAGCATTGCAGGTGGTGTCTTCACCCGCTGTGCCACAATACTGGCCCCTGTATAAAGCATTTCTCACCCCAAATGTTGCAGGCATTCGGGGAGTAAGCCAATGGATAGAAGATCTCTCTCCTTATCATTTATTCTTTCTTTCTTTCTTTTTTTTTTTTTTTTGACAGGCAGAGTGGACAGTGAGAGAGAGACACAGAGAGAAAGGTCTTCCTTTGCCGTTGGTTCACCCTCCAATGGCCACCATGGCTGGTGTGCTGCGGCCGGCACACTGTGCTGATCCGAAGCCAGGAGCCAGGTGCTTCTCCTGGTCTCCCATGCGGGTGCAGGGCCCAAACACTTGGGCCATCCTCCACTGCACCCCCAGGCCACAGCAGAGAGCTGGCCTGGAAGAGGGGCAACCGGGACAGAATCCGGTGCCCCGACCGGGACTAGAACCCCGGGTGCCAGCGCCGCAGGTGGAGGATTAGCCTAGTGAGCCGCGGCGCCGGCCGATCATTTATTCTACACTCCTACCACAGCAATGTCTAGAAAAATTGACTTTTATGATAGGAATACAATTCTGAAGCCTTCACACAAAATTAAAAACTTCTATAATTTAGTGCTATTTTTCTCATAACATAAAATGTAGATTTACTGAGGGAAAGATACTATTTTTCTAGCTGAAATGGCTCCGCCATGTGGCAGTAACATAAATGGTTTCCAATTCACTTCAGTACCTCTAGCTCTGAAAGAATGCAATTCCTGAGAAATACTAATGCTTGTGAGGACTGAACGTTGCTTCAAATGTGCTGCATATAGTGAGGTGTTAGTAATGGTTTATAATGAACCATTTCAAGTGCGTGTACTACCAATGTAGTTGTCTTTCCACTTCATGAGTTCTGTATTTGCACAATCAATTGCAGATCAAAAATAATGGAAAAGGGAAGCAGGCATTGTGGCACTGCCAGGAAGCCCCTCCTTGGGATGCCCATGTCCCATTTCAGAGTGTCTAGGATCAGTTCTTACCTCTGCTTCCAATTAATGCTCCAGGAAGGCAGCAGATGATGGCCCAAGTACCTGATTTCCCACCACCCACATAGGAGATTCAGATGGAGTTCCTGGCTCTTGGCTTTGGCCTGGCCCAGCCCCAGCTGTTGCAGCCAATTGAGGAGTGAAACTGTGAATGGAAATCTCTCCATCTCTCTCTGTCTCTCCTTCTGTCTTTGTCATTCTGCTTTTCGAATAGAATAAATAAGCAAATAAGAAATACAAGATGCTTTAAAAATACTAGGAGAAAATTGCATCCGCACAGAACATACACAACCTTTTTTCTTGTCATTACTCTCTAAACAATATGGTATAACAACTGTTTATCTAGTACTTATATGTACTAGGCGTTATAAGTAATCTAAAGACGATTTAATATACACTGGGGGATGTGTGTAAGTTAGATGCAAAGACTATACCAGTTTGTACAAACAACTTGAGCATTGTTGGAAGGCCCTGGAACCACTCTCCCTTGGATACTGACAGAAGACTGTACTCAGAAAAGCTGACCAGATTCTCTCATTGTTCCCAAAGCACACTTTCAAGCCTGTCCAGTTCTCTGCCTTTGCATGTGCTGTGAAGTGCAAGCACCTGGGAAGCTCAGGATGGGCAAAAATGCCACATCCGGAGGCGGGAGCCACACTGTGGGTCCAACAGCATCATGTGAGAACACTGGGTAAGTTTTTCTTTAAGAGTTTTTTACTTATTTATTTAGTTGAAAGGCAGAGTTACAGAGAGAGTGAGGGAGGGACTGAGAGAGAAATGTCTTCCATCCACTGGTTCACTCCCCAAATGGCTATAATGGCCAGAGCTAGGCCAGGAGCTTCTTCCAAGTCTCTCCATGTGGGTGCAGGGACCCACTTGGGCCATCCTCTACTGCTGTCCCAGGTGCATTAGCAAGGAGCTGGATCAGAAGTGGAGCAGCTGGACTCGAACCAGTTCCCATATGGGATGCTGGCACACAAGCAGCAGCTTTATGTGCTATACCAGAGAGTAATTTAAAAAAAAAAAAAAAAAAAAAAAAACAGAAGAAAGACATAATTTATAACCGATGTCGACTAGGCTGAAACACTTAAAATCTGAATCTGAAGTGCCTTGAGCCAAGGGATAGAGAAAAGGGCTGAGTTACCAGAGAAGATAAGCCCTCCAGCCAGTAGTTCACCTGTGTTTAGATGGATGCACACTGCATTGTGGAAAGAAAATGTCCAGGAAGCAATATAGGCTCTTGTGGGCTCAGAAAGTCCCAGGATCCAGTGTCTGGAAGACTAGGCAATTCGACTCCTAATGGGGTTGCTCATCCCAGGAAAGCAGGAATTAGGAGGGTAAGGGTGAGGATGAGGGTGGAAGGGAGAGGTAATCTTCCCTGGGTTACTCTAAATCAGGGGTGGAAAAACTCGAAAGGCCACAGGCAATAAATGTAAATGAATAAAGCTAACTAGATACACAGTAGACAGGCCCCTCTGGCCTAGCTGTTGTTTCTTCTCTTGATGGAAAAATGACTATATCATGGGCAAACAACAATATTTTCCTCTTTTTAAAAAATTTATTTATTTTATTTGAAAGGCAGAATTACAGAGAGAGAGAGTTTTCCATCCACTGGTTCACTCCCCAACTGGCCGCAATGGCTGGAGCTGCACCTATCCAAAGCCAGGAGCCAGGAGCTTCTTCCAGGTCTCCCACACGGGTGCAGGGGCCCAAGGATTTGGGCCATCTTCTACTGCTTCTTTTTTTTAATTTAATTTAATTTAATTTAATTTTATTTTATTTTATTTTTGACAGGCAGAGTGGACAGTGAGAGAGAGAGACAGAGAGAAAGGTCTTCCTTTGCCGTTGGTTCACCCTCCAATGGCCGCCGTGGCCAGCGCGCTGCGGCCGGCGCACCGCGCTGATCCGATGGCAGGAGCCAGGAGCCAGGTGCTTTTCCTGGTCTCCCATGGGGTGCAGGGCCCAAGCACCTGGGCCATCCTCCACTGCACTCCCTGGCCACAGCAGAGAGCTGGCCTGGAAGAGGGGCAACCGGGACAGAATCCGGCGCCCTGACCGGGACTAGAACCCGGTGTGCCGGCGCCGCTAGGCGGAGGATTAGCCTAGTGAGCCGCGGCGCCGGCCCTACTGCTTCTTCTACCAAGCCATAGCAGAGAGCTGGATTGGAAGTGGAGCAGGCAGGACTCAAACCAGTGCCCATATAGGATGCTAGCACTGCAGGTGGCTGCTTTACCAGCTACGGCACAGCACCAGCCCCAAACAACAATATGTTCAAGAGAAGCTAGCTACCCAGATTTGTGAGTAAAACTTCCTGATTCTAAATATTGGTTCAAAAAAAGTTTAAATCACCGTGCAGGCACAATAGAACATTTAACAACAGAATGTTGTTCCATAGTCTGCCACTGTATGAACTCTGAAGTTTGCTGTCGGGTCTGATGAGATATCAAGAGGTCTTCCCAAAGCAAATTTCAGTTGGAGCAACATGTAAATGTGAATGAGTTCCATAGATTTGCAGAATGATTATTGTAGATTCTAGACTTTGATCCAACATAAAAATCTGGTCTTTTCCATCAATGCAGGAAGAGGTAACCAACACATATGAAAGACGGATAACAAAGGAGGGCCCAGAGATGAAGAGTTTGCTTTGATCCTGTGTGCTTTGACTGGGTGGAGCTTCCTGGGCACAATAGGCAGAAGACATGTTTTCAACAGCAGATGGTGCCTCTTTGCAGAATTTATAAAGATTTCCTAATAGTATGGGTTTCACACTAAAATGCTGTTTCTGGTTGCTTCGTCCCACCAAGTGTCCCTGGGCCTTCCGGCTGGAGTTCAAGGAGTAGGTCCTAAGAATTCCATTCTTGGGGGACTGCCTTCCTGGGTGGATCATTTAGGATGGACCCCCTGGGAAATCAGCGCTTGCTCTTGTGCCCACATGGGGGTTGAGTGTGTGGGTGTGAATTGCTGGGTGGAAAGCTGGCACAAAGGGTGCCACCCTGACAATGAGGGCAGAGCAGGAGATGTGGCAAAGAGGTGCTGATAGGAATCTCTGGGCATGGGGTGGGGAAGTGCAATTCCTGGCATGAAAAGGGTGGCAGCAGTTGTAAAACTGGTCCCCTCCACCTCCCTCCTCCTGTTTTCCTGAGCTCTTGTTCAAACAATTATACCCTCTTTGACACACGTTTAATCTCCCATCTGTACTGGCTCCTTCCTCTTATCTTCCGGTAGATGTAAGTTTTCCCTTTCTCCCCAGAGAGCTTCCCTAGTGTTCACCTCCCTCCCGGCTTCCTGCAGACTGGCTTCTGTGCACCTTGCCCCTCCACTGAAACAGCCCAGCTCAGGCTGCCTCTGAGCCAGCTGCCAGTCTCGGTCTTACTTGGCTTTTCTGTAGCTTGAAGTCCCATCCCCCACCTTCTCCTTGCTCCCTGGGGATTCCAGGATGCATCTCCCCAGGTCTCCGCATACTTCTGTGGCTGCTCTTTGTCTCCTAGCTCCTCCATCTTCCCCCATGCTTTAAATGTTATTGTTTCCAGAGCTAAGGCTACCCACTTTAAGAAGCAGCAAAAGGTACTCTGATTGGGCTGGGGGCGAGGCTTAGTCCACGCCCTGTGCTGTGAACACCCCGCACAGGTGCCTGCTGCAGCCCCAGGTAGCATCCCTGGTTCTCACCAACTTCTTGTTCTGTCCTCTTTCCTTCTGTAACATCCTGACTTTCATGGTTCCAGCTATAACCTATGTGTTTACCTAATCTCCAGATACCTTTTCACCTGCCTCTTGGACTTCTTTTGCTGGGTATCTATGGGTACCCCAAACTTGCCATGGTTCAAATTGAACCCAGACCTGAACATCCCCAAACTCCAAAATATCCTTTTTTTTTATTCCCTCTCTTGATTAACGACATGTTCCATCCTCTCATTCAGTTAAACACTTAGAGATTATCTGTGCCTCTTCGTTTCCACAGTTGAAAGCTTTTGTCATCTCCCAAGTACACAACTGGAATAGCCTTCTTATTAGTTTCCTTATCTTCAAGGTCTATTTCCTCCTCATTGCCACCACATTTCTTCTAAAGATTTTAAAAAATGTTTATCTATTTATTTGAAAGGCAGAGAGAGAGAGAGATCTTCCATCTGTTCGTTCACTCTCCAAATAGCCTCAACGACCCAGGCTGGGTCAGGCCAAAGCCAGGAACCAGGAGCTTCTTTCAGGTCTCCCACAAGGGCCCAAGCACTCGGGCCATCTTCTGCTACTTTCCCAGGTATATTGGTGGGGAGCTGGATTCGAAGTGGAGAAGCCGAGACTAGAACCAGTGCCCATATAGGATGCTGGCACTGCAGGCAGAGCCTTCATCTGCTACGCCACAGCCCAGATTTCTTTCTTTACATAGATGTGAGCACATTGCTCCTTTATTTAAACATCTATTCTGGTTTCTAATTAATGATAAGATAAAGTCCAGATGCTCAGATGTGGCACATAAAAACCTTCATATCCTGGTCCAAACGTATTTTTCTAGACCTACACCTTGCCTCGGAACCCCACACAGTAATGCCCTTAGCCACATCACACTATGATGCAGTCTTGAACATGACTTTGCTATGTGCTTTCATGTCTTTGTGCCTTTGCTGGTGCAGCAAATACCTTGTAAAATCCCGTCCACCCTTTAAGTTTATGCCAACTTTTCACCTCTCTTTTGAGATGCCTCTGACCCTAGTTAACTCTCTTCACTGTTTCTACATATAACACCAGCAGTATGCTAGTATGGATTGTCTAAAAGTTGCTTTGTGTCTTTTTCCTATTATATTACAAGTTTCTTAAGGGCAAGATTAGGCTTTGTGAGTCTCCATTTTATCAGCAACTTGCCCAGTGCCAGGTACATTGTATATCTTGAAAAAAACCTATGACTGGAATTGGGCAGGATGTTTGAACGTGGTTTTGTGAAAGGATTGATAATTTCTTTCAGTGTAATTTCCAGCCTGCTCCTTTTCTCCGGGTATTGGGAGAAGTTCCGGGTAAAACAGTGGATGAACCCTGTTGGAGATAGTTTGTATGTCACATTCCCAGTCCTTGGCTAAGTCTCCCTAGCAACATAAAGATTGCAACTTGTCTAACGACCGATTGGGGTCTAAGTATGGATTTTCCCAGACGTCAGAGTTTCTTAGAACCACTGATGATTTTCCATCTCAGACCTACATTCCAGGTTGCACAGTAAACGGATGTAGGACTCATCCTGGCACTGCATTATGGGATGCAGTTATGCAGCAGCTTAACCTGCGGTGCCCACTCCCACACACACCCACCCACACACACACACATATTTATATATATTTTTAATCACCTGTGGTTCTCACCCCACTCACTCATTAGGGTTCAGATTTCAGGGCACAAGAAATGATATAAACAAAAATGAAGTGTTCACTGCCTCAAAACCTCGGAAAATCACGGAGTTATCATGGAAGCTTAGAGTGGGGAGCCTGGCAGGAGCAGGGAAACCTTGCTCCCGCCAGGGGCCATTTGGATAGCTATCACATCGTTCGGGGGCCACACAACAGTACCAACTTAAGCAGCCTTCTGTATAAATTTATTGAATTTCCATTTCTGCTGCAGTTGCCTTGGTAAGGCCAGATCAAATGATTTCTCAGGCCGTATACCCGTGCGCGCCGGCCGGTGCCCACCAGTGAGCCTGACCAAGCTGTACTGAGGCCCGAGGCTGACCGCCGTCTTGCCCAGACTTTAGCCCCAGAGTTCGAGCTGGACTGTGCAGGAGGCACACCCGCACTCGGTGAAACCCGGAATACGTCGTCTTCTTGAAACGAGCAGATACACGCTCGCAGAACCAGGGTAGTAACTTCCGAGTGGGTGGCAGAGAGCGAACCATGCGTGGATTTCATTTTCATTTTTCTTGCACTAAAATAAACCTATCCTTGAATTCCATTTTCCACTAACTTTTTAAACTTAGCTCCGATGAGTTCAAGCAACAAGTTGCCGCGGAAAACGCAGCCAACGGTCAGCGAAGGATGCCCGCGGGGAGAGCCTCCGGGGCATCTCTGGTGGTTGTCAACCCACTGTAAGCGCTGGGCTTAATTTGGGAGGCGCTGGCGTCTTAACGAGGTCAGTTCTCCGATGCCAGAGTTTTCCGGGTTCGGGCCCTGCACACAACCCCTCACGCTCCCTCCTGGGAGCGACGGCCCTGAGGCCACGAAGCGGGAGCACCTATGACCGCGGGCGCCCGCGCTGCCCGAGCCGAGCGTGGGCAGCGCCGGCGACCCAGCTACGGGGCACGAGGGCCGGGGTGGCCTCTGGACCCGCCTGGGCGGGGGCGCCGGCCGCACGGAGCGCGTCAGCCCGGCCGCCCCCGTCGGCCCTCCCCCGGGCGGGGCCAGCCCCGACGGGCGCTGAGTCAGCAACGCGAGGGGGGAGTTTTGTCCCTCCGCGGACCCCGTTTCTCAGGGCCTCAGCCTCCCCGCCGCCACCGAGCCGGTTTCCTTTTTCCGGCGCTCCGGGTGCGAGAGGCAGGTCCGGCCACTTAGGCGGCGAGAGCCACAGTGCAAGCCCAGCACTCGCCTGAGGACCCCGAGAGCTAGCGTGACCCCGCCGGGCAGCTTAGGCGCCATGAGCAACGCGGGTGAGGCGCCGCTGTTCCCCGCCGAGGGCTGCCGGGGTCCTCCGAGGGGGGCTCCGCGGGACCCGTGAGGCCCGGCGGCGGGGAAGGCCGGGGCCAGGGGCGGTGGCGGGGATGGAGCGGCCTGCGGAGCGGGACCCTGCGGCGTTCCCCTCGCGAAGTTCGGCCCGGGAGGTGGGAACCCGGGACCGCTCGTCTCCAGCGTCTTCTTGGCGTTGAAAACCCGTTTGGTCTTCCCGACAGGACTGAATTTGGAGAGGGTGGCTGCGCTCATTCAGAAGCTGAATTCCGACCCCCAGTTCGTGCTTGCCCAGAATGTGGGGACCACCCACGACCTGCTGGACATCTGCCTGAGGAGGGCCACGGTGCAGGGCGCGCAGCATGTGTTCCAGCACGTCGTGCCGCAGGAGGGCAAGCCGGTCACCAACCAGAAGAGCTCGGGTGAGGGCTGCCGGCGCCCCGTTGGGGTGGCTTAGAGGAAGCGTGGGCTTAGGGGAGCGGAGGTTTGTACCGAAGGAACTTGTCGCTCCGCTTAGAGACTAGGGAAAGGCAGGTGTCGGACGGGACCCGTGTGGCTTCTTTTGGCGCTCTCTGTGACTAGTTAGCACATTTGGTCGGAGCCTTGAGTGTAACTCTTCTGTGTCTTGGTCACAAAACAGAGCGTGCCACAATTGTGCCTGCCCCACAGGACTCCCCAGAATTGCCCTGAGAGCCCTGTGCAGATGGATACAACAGAAGAGACACGGTGTGATTACATCAAAATGTCACCAGATATTTTAAAGTACGCTTCTTGGTTACGACCGGAGCTCATGGGCTCAGTTCCCACCCGTAGACCAGTTTGTAACACAGAAAATTCAGGCCTTGCTGCCATCTGTTATTCCACACCACTGTCAGAAAAAAGGCTGCGTCAAAGACTTTTTGTCCCAGAAGCTCACTAAGGAGAACATTGTCACAATGAAAGTGTGTTAAAAGGGTTTTTAAAGAAGTTTTTACCCATTTAGAAGCGCTATTCTCAGTGTGTCGACAGAAAGCACATTGCGCTTTCTCAGAGCCAGTTGACACCCGTGTATATGTTATGTATTTGTTATGCCTCAGTAAAGTTGATTTTTAAATTTTAAGGAGAATCATAACTTTATAGTAGTTAATATTTTGCCGTACTAGAGAGCCCGTGGCATGGTGTGGGCTGTCAGGCCACAAATGAGCCACTTAGTCATGTCACAGTGGTCCTGAGTAGTTCAGAGTGCAGTGACCTCGGGAGAAGCCTGGAAATGACCGTCTGGAACAGGTCAGGTCTTCTGCTGGTAATTCTGTAGTGTCGCTTTTATTTACAGAAGATATAAATAGCAGATGAACTGTGGAGTTTCTTTTCGTATTAACAGTTCATCCAGATTCCCTCCACCAAAAATATGTAGGGTGTAGGAGAAACCAGGCACAAAGATAAAGATGAGCGACGCTAAGGCATTGATAACTTTGGGAAAACATTATTTTAAAATTGTTTTTCGTGTTACAAAATTATTCTTGTTCAGCAGGGGAAATTTTCAAAATACCAGCACAAAAATATTTTTTTCTGTATATCTGTCAGGTCTTTATTCTGTGTGTATGCATGTTTCTGTATAGCTTGCACATTACTGGGTAACCTACTTTTTTCACTTACCCTAATATATTGTGTGCATATTTCCATATCAATAAAAAAGTTATACCCAAATATAAGTCAAGGTTTTTCCCTCTGAATTATCCTAGAAAAGAGTTACTGTATTCAAGGCCTTACTGAGACTTAAGAATGGTACTTTCTGTTAATTATTCTGAAGAAGAATACATTCTCGCAAAGCCATTACTCTGAAATAACTTTGGTCCACACAGGTTTAGGAACTTATAGTGAGCATTTAATTGGATCATTTTTTAAAGGCAAAAACTGGACACAGTATATTCCTAGGATTTGACCTAATGTGGAAATGTTGTACATTATTATAATAGGTCATTAAAAGATCACTTAAGTCTGTACGGGAAGTAGTGACATATGGAGTTTGTGATTATACACATGTAGGACAAATGAAGAGTATAATTGTACAGTTGATTGTTGGCATCAGCTTTTCAGGGACAACATCACGCATGGACTGAAAACTTTTCTGTGACTGAAACACTAGATGGAGGAAGGATGATGTGTTCTGACTAAAAGAGTGGAGCTAATGGTGGGAGAGGCACTGATGCATGTGCAGAGTATGCATCCGTGTGACAATGGGGATCTCAATCTGTTTATTATGTTAACATGATTGTAATGGGTGGATAATTTAGTTTCATCTATTTTTTTTAAAGATTTATTTTATTTATTTGACAGAGTTACAGAGAGAGGGAGACAGAGGTCTTCCATTGCTGGTTCACTCCACAAATGGCTGCAACGGCTGGAGTTGAGCCAATTTGAAGCCAGGAGCCAGGAGCTTCAACCAGGTCTCCCACACGGGGTACAGGGGCCCAAGGACTTGGGCCATCTTCTACTGCTTTCCCAAGCCACAGCAGAGAGCTGGATTGGAAGTGAAGCAGTCAAGACTCGAACCAGCACCTATATGGGATGCAAGCCATTGCAGGCTGGGGCTCTAACCCCGCTGCACCACAGTGCTGGCTCCCAACTATATCTTTAAATGTGTATATAATCCAGTAGACTAAATACCTCCCTTTTTTTTTAACTCATTGGGAAAATAGGAGATTGACTTATGTTAAGGTCATCTTACATTAATCCATATTAAAAGATAGATATTTTTAATATAATGTTTACCATTTCTATTTGAGAGGAAGAGAGAAAATCTTATCCACTGGTTGACTTCCCAAATGCTTTCAAGAAGCCAGGGACTTGAAATTCAGATCCGGTCCCCCATGTCGGTGGCACAAACCCAGTTACTTAGGCCGTCATCACTGCCTCCGCGGAGATCTACATTAGCAGGAAGCTGGAATAGGAGCTGAAGCAGGGGTGGAACTCAGGCACTCCAAAGTGGAATGTGGGCATCCTAACCAGCAACTTAACCGCTAGGTCAGACACCTGACGTCGGTATGGACTTGTTAAAGCTTTAGCTAGCAGCTGCCAAATTGCGTCAGGTATTTTGCACCTATTTAGATCCTTATCCAGAGTGATAATACTTATTTCCCTTAGTCCTTGCCAATTTTGGGCATTATCAGTAAAAAAAAAAAAAAATTCCCCACTTAACAGGTACCTCATGATGAGCTTTTTTAAAAAATGTTTCTTTGGAGGCCAGCGATTTTGTATAGCAGGTTAAAGCCACGGCCTGAAGCACTGGCATCCCATATGCACTCCGGTTCAAGTCCCAGCTGGTCCACTTCTGATCCAGCTCTCAGCTATGGCCTGGAAAAGCAGTAGGAGATGGCCCAAATGCTTGGACCTCTGCACTTGTGTGGGAGACCTGGAAGAGGTTCCTGGCTCCTGACTTCAGATCAGCACAGCTCCGGCCATTGTAGCCATTTGGAGAGTGAACCAGCAGATGGAAGATTCTCTCTCTGTCTCTGTCTCTGTCTCTGTCTCTACCCCTCTCTGTAACTCTGTCTTTCAAATAAATAAAAAAAAAAAATCTTTAAACTAAAAAAGTTTGTCATCTGTATCTATTTTAGTCACTGGATGATCTGTTTGTGATTTCTGCTCATGTTTTTCTAGTGGTGCTTCCTTTTCTAGTATGATTTGTAATAGATTCTTTACATGATATATAAAGAGTTTTTATATACATTAAAGGTATTGAGCCTTTACACATACATTGCAAACAGTGATTGCTACCTGTCTTTTCTTTTTAATGTTTCTACTCTTTCTGATTTAGTCATAATTGTCCAATTTTCCAAATCTCCTCTTGGGATCAGTGTTGGGAAATACAGTTGGATTGTGTAATCTCACGTGAGTGTGAACACTCATTATGCTTTCTTGTTTTGCTTTCTTGTTTCAGGGCGATGCTGGATCTTTTCTTGTCTGAATGTTATGAGACTTCCATTCATGAAAAAATTGAATATTGAAGAATTTGAGTTTAGTCAATCTTATGTGTTTTTCTGGGACAAGGTATGGTACTGAGCTTGCATAACTTTATTTTCAGTAGCATTCTTGGTAGGGATGGCCTCTGTTTTTCTTGCTTTTTCATCTCTAGTCTACCCTTGCATTGTAAGTGGGACACCACTTATACTGAATTTTAAAACATCAGAAGTTGACTCTTTGCAAGGGTAGAACTGCTTTTAGTTAGCAGGTGGTTGCTCTTTGCAAAGAAATAAGATGTCTACTGACTCGCCTTGCTACTTGCTTATGTATATTTTAAATTTTGTTTTCTATAATTTCCCTTTTAATCGTCTTCATTTAGGTTTTTTGGTTATTCTAGAATCTAATTTCCTTTCTGTAATTTTGTAATTTCTGTAATTTACTTGTTCTTGAACAAGTAACTTTCTTACTTGTTCAAGAACAGTAATAACTTTACTCCATTTTAAATTCTCTAAGATATAAGTGTCCCTTTGATATTTGTTGGTTGAAAACTTGAAATACATTTCACTTCATTATTGGGATGTGTAAACATACACACTATGTAGGAATGTGTACACAGGTGTAACAGACTTCAGCTGGTCCTACAAACTATTTGCTGATACTTAATCACCAATTTTAGTTTTAAAAAGCCTGTTACGTTGAGTCCATGGTAGTTCCAAGGCTCTCATTTCATTGATAATGCCAATAAAGTTATTGACTCTGTTTTCCGTTCATCTCATTTAACTTCCTTTGTTCTAGGTTGAACGCTGTTATTTCTTCTTGAACGCTTTTGTGGACACAGCACAGAAAAAGGAACCTGAGGATGGGAGGCTGGTGCAGTATTTGCTTATGAACCCTACAAACGACGGTGGGCAGTGGGACATGCTTGTCAACATTATTGGTAAGAGCCTCTCACTAACAGAACTGGTACAGCACAGTTGAGCGTGGCTTGGTAGTTAAGAATAGGCCATTTCTTTGGTGTTTAAGTACAGAGTTAATTGGTTTCCAAGAAATTGATATAGTTGGGTATAAGAACCTTTATTTCCCATTCTTACAAATAAAGTGCCTTTCTCAAATGAGAGATTGGGAGATAGGTACTTTGATGGGTGAGTTGGAGAAGAAAATACGAACTAGAACTAATTTTTCGTGAAAAAGCTTATTCTTGTATTATTGAAGCAATGAGGAAACATTAAAACAGCAACTGTTTAAAAATGTCCTTATCCAAAGCAGTATCTTTTGAGAAAACTTTATCATGCTGAGCACTTCACAACATGAAGTATAAAAAGAATAGAATTAATTCTAGGATAGGTATATAAATATGCACATTTAAAATCTATTTAATAGTAAGAAGCAAAAGATTTTCTGAATTAAAGTCAGCAAAGTATAACCTGTTTTAATTTAAAAGCAATAGATATTTTTAACAGAGTTCCTAATACTGACATATACTTTCACCTTATTGAATGCTAAAATTTGTTTTCTTCTAGAAAAATATGGTGTTGTGCCAAAGAAATGCTTCCCTGAATCACATACAACAGAGGCAAGCAGAAGGATGAATGACATTCTGAATCACAAGGTATATATACAGAGTAGGGCGCAGCTGACTTTACAGTACTTGCCTGAAAATTTCTAACTGGGTTCTTAAAGGGAATGTACACAGATTATGTATGGAATAGCTGTTGTTGCCAGTGTCTATCAAAAGCAGTGTAGCTACATATTAATGAAAAAGAATTGAGGTTAGGGTTAGGTTTTTTTTTTTCTTTTTAAATGCTTTCACTTAAAAAAAAAGTATTTTCATATACTTGAAAGGCAGAGCAACAGAGAGAGAAAATGAGAGATCTTTCATCTGCTGGTTCAGCCCCCCAAGTGCCCCCACAACAGTCAGGGCTGGGCCATGCCAAAGCCAGGAGCCTGGAACTCCGTCCAGGTCTCCCATGTGGGTGGCAGGGGCGTAAGCACTTAAGACATCATTTGTTTGAGCAGGAGACTGGGTGGGAAGTTGAGTAGCCAGTATTTAAACCGGAACTCTTTTTTTCTTTTTTTTTTAATTTATTTGACAGAGTTATAGACAGTGTGAGAGAGAGAGACAGAGAGGAAGGTCTTCCTTCCGTGGGTTCACCCCCGAAAAAGGCCGCCACGGCCAGAGCTATGCCAATCCGAAGCTCGGAGCCAGGTGCTTTCTCCTGGTCTCCCATGCAGGTGCAGGGCCCAAGCACTTGGGCCATCCTGCACTGCCTTCCTGGGCCACAGCAGAGAGCTGGACTGGAAGAGGAGCAACCAGGACTAGAACCTGGCTAGAACCTTATGGGATGTGGGTGCTGCAGGGGGAGGATTAACCAAGTGAGCCACGGCACTGGCCCCCCTAAACCAACAGTCTTATGTGGGATGTGGGTATCCCAGGAGATAGCTTAACCCATTATACCCCCAACACGCATCCCTAAAATCTTCCACTTTTATTTCTGTTGATATGAATGTTTTCTTATGGGTACTTGGGGAAAAATGTCCCATGCTCAATTAATATGGGCTGAAAGTATGAAAGTACACCAGGTGCTGTGCCTCTTGCTTGGTTCTTGTAGAGTGATGGGCTGGGACAACTTTATGTCTAAGGAAAACAAAACAGACAAAACTACTTCCAAGACATCCTTGAAGAGTACGCTGAGTTCTGAGACTTCCCTGGACCACATCAATGGGCCTTACCCACCCACTGGAGACTTGATTTAGTCACTGAGCTCTTTTTATTGCTTTAGTTGCCTTAATGAATCATTTTCTCTTTTCTACATAATCCATTTTCCCAGAGAGGATTATAAATCCTGTAAGGGTGCTGCTCTGCTATCCAGATAGCATTCTGGGGGGAACTGGAAACTGGGAGAATCTGCTATGAGGCTGAAATGAAATCTTTCATCCCAGGGAGAAAAATTACGTTTTGAAGTAGATATAGATGTGTTTCCACAATACTAGAAGTAGGTTATTTTCAACCCTGGGGATTCTTAACACAGACTAAAAGATCACAGATAGTATAGCATTAGATTCCATTTTTAATGGGAGCAAATCTTCTTTAGCACCATATTAAAGTTCAGATTTGCCTGTATATTAAAATTGAAAGCAACAAAAGTAGAAACTGTTGGAGACTGACATAGGCATGGTTATAGTGAGTTGGCAGAGAAAGTGCTGGGGACAGCTAATAGACTCTAAGTAAAAAATCTGGAGTGACTCCGTGTCATAGTCCCCTTGTCTTCTATGTTTTCTAAAGGTGACAGGCATTACGGAGTCAGGCGTTTTCCCCACACCCAGATGCATAATGTCACAAAAGAAACTATCAGTTGGAGAGCAATAACCATTCCATCTAGTGTTCTTTAGGAACAAGCCATGTCTCTTCTCTTCATGGACAGTATTTTGTGCTGTGTATTTAAGTGGACTGCTGGGGGAAATATATTTGCTTTTTTTTTTTTTTTTTTTTTTTTTTTTTTGACAGGCAGAGTTAGAGAGAGAGGGAGACAGAGAGAAAGGTCTTCCTTTTCCATTGGTTCACCCCCAAAATGGCTGCCACAGCCGGCACGCTGCGCCAATCCAAAGCCAGGAGCCAGGTTCTTCCTCCTTGTCTCCCATGCTGGTGCAGAGCCCAAGGACCTGGGCCATCTTCCACTGCAGTCCCGGGCCACAGCGGAGAGCTGGACTGGAAGAGGAGCAACCAGGACAGAATCTGGCGCCCCAACCAGGACTAGAACCCGGGGTGCCGAGTTATAGACAGTGAGAGGGAAAGACAGAGAAAGGTCTACCATCCACTGGTTCACTCCCCAGTTGGCTGCAATGGCTGGATCTAAGCCGATCCAAAGCCAGGAGCTTCTTCCAGGTCTCCCATGTGGGTATAGGGGCCTATGCACTTGGGCTATCTTCTCCTGCTTTCCTAGGCCACAACAGAGAGCTGGATTGGAAGAGGAGCAACTGGGACTCCAACTGGCATCCATACAGGATGCTGATGCTGCAGGCAGAGGACTAACCTGTGCCACAGTGCCAGCCCCCACATTTGCTTTTATAAACTTTGCTCTGGGTCTTGGTGGAGTTATCTGCAGAATGGTACTAGCATTGGTCTGTTAGGTTCGTTTACAGTTTGTGCAACTATTGGAGTGCTGAATACATTTCTCCCATAGATGAGAGAATTCTGCATACGACTGCGGAACATGGTGCACAGTGGAGCAACCAAAGCAGAAATCTCAGCCACGCAGGATACCATGATGGAGGAGGTAATGACAATTAACTGGATTTTGTGTGTGAGACCTTTCTAAAACACTCTCAGAATACTCCATTTATTAAACTTATTAGGAAGCATAGTCATTGTAATGAATGTTAAATTGAATGAAAACTACTTAACAGTGCAAGTGAAAAAGCTGAGGCTTAAATGTACTTTGCATTTTAATATGGGACTTAGGCTTGAGTTTTGGTTTCTAATTCCTGGTTTAGTGGTCCATACATAATTTATTCTTTTATTTCTTTCTTAAATACTGAGTAGTAGTCGCACTAGGGCGACCACGGAGAAAGAGTCTCTGCTGTCAAGGAGCTCAGTGTCTGGGGAAAAAGAAAACATGTGAATAATTACAGTAAATCCTACACTACGTGTGTGAGAAAGGATTTGGTGATCACAGAGAATTACGAATTCAGTGAGCTGATAGTTGCACAGGGAAGAAATCTGGACGAGCTCCTGAAAGAACAGTAGGACTTTATTCAGGAGATAGCAGAAAACCATTCCAGGCAAAGGGAATTGCGTGTGCAGTGGCATGAACGAAGGAAGAACCTTCAGAGAATAGGGTGGCTGAAACGAACTTTTTGGGGGTGTGATTGGTAGCCAGTGGAGCTAGAAAGGCAGAGATGTGAGGGATCGATCAGGGGTGGATGCCAGAACTTTAGGCTTCATCTTGTAGGAATAAAGATGGAAAGCTGTTGATAGTTACATCAGTCAAAATAATGTATGTGAAAAATTTTGGAATGCTCAAGAAGTGCTGAACAAACACAAGGTGGTAACAGTATTTATTATCAAAAGCAGTTTAGAATCGAATACTATCCATATCCAGAATGAGTATGCATAAAGCTGTGAAGTTGCTTTAGAAGAGAATAAGCAATGTCCCTTTTCAGCCAGTGGGCCCATTACTAGGCCTCCGGTGGATTGTGGAGTGAAACTGGCCTACATTTTGTGTTTTTACTATAATGGAGAACACTAATGTTTCATGTTTTCCTTTAAACTGCAGAGGCAGCATGGTGGGGGAGTCGAGAGAACGGTCTGTGGAGTCAGACTGAGCTTCAGTCTTCTTACTTAGGGGCCGTGTGACCTGATACGAGTCCCTGGAGTTCTCAAGTCTCAGTTTGTTCACGTGTGACGTGTCTGGCTCAGTACTTGGCACAATAACTGTTTCTTAAATACTTGTTGAGTAAATGATTTTATTTGGATTATCTCATATTTACCTTGTGTTGAAGAGACTTAGTGTAGCAGGAAAAACAGACTTCGGAGTCAGAGCTACCTGGGTTTAAATTCTGCCTGTGTCAGTAAATAGCCTGTGGTCTTGGGTAGGTTACTTAACCTGAAGTTTAGTTTGGGATTTAAAATACCTTCCTCATTGGGATTTTTGGACATCAAATAAGGTAGTAAATACAAAAATGCAAGGCATAGTGCCTGGCATTAGTGGGAATCCAGTGAATGTTAGTTCCTCTCCCTTCCTGCTCGCAGAGACCTTTTTCCTACATAATTTGCCTTTATTTATGTTTAGATAAAGATGGTGTGGTGTAGAGGTGAAGGTCCTGCAGTGGTGCATAAGTTTCCAGATAATACTTCTAACAGATTACAGGCATCATATTGGCCTCTGATGTTTGCTTTAATGATCCTGGGATTAATGTTGTGTCTAAAATCCAAGTCCTGACCATGAGGTTGGTAGAGGGTGTTGAGTGGCTGGTAAGAATTAAGGCAGATCTAGTTTATGGTGTTTTTTTTTTTTTTTTTTCCTCTCATACCCCTACCTTGGAGAAATAGTAAGATACTACCAAGTTGTTAGTATGGATGTTTTACAGGATTATTTACTTAATGACTGTGCCTAAGCTGCTCACTGCAGAATTCTGTGTGGTAGGTTTTTAAAGTTTTACAATCTCCCAAATGACTACTCTTTATTGGACCTGACTCTTTGGTAATGAAGAGTCTAGCTGTGGTTTGAAAACCACAAATTAGTACCTATGCTTTGCCTTGCCTTGTAGGCAAGATAAAATGATGACTGAAATGAACAGCCATGAAGCTCAGGTGGCTTTGAATGAAATGTGTTTATGCTAAAGGCTTTTTTTTTTTTTTAAAGACTTATTTATTTATTTGAGAAGTAGAGTTAGTTACAGACAGAAAGAGGGAGAGAAAGAGAGAAAAGTCTTCCATCCGATGGTTCACTCCCCAAATGGCTGCAACTGCCAGAGCTGGGCTGATCTGAAGCCAAGAGCCAGGAGCTTCTTCTGGGTCTCCCACGCTAGTACAGGGGCCCAAGGACTTGGACCATCTTCCACTGCTTTCCTAGGCCATAGCAGAGAGCTGGATCGGAAGAGGCATCTGGGACTCCAACCGGTGCCCATAAGGGATGCCAGTGCTGCAGGTGGAGACTTAGCCCATAATGCCATAGCACTGGCCTCCAAGACATTCTTTTTGAAAGAAGAGAATTGTAGGTTGTGTGTTGGGTTGAAAGTTGAGGCAGATCTGTTTTGGAAATGTGTAGTCACCTCTGTTGCAGTGCTTTCTCAATGTGTCCCCTCTTCTTTTAGCCTGCAGATCCTCTTAGAAATAATGTATTCTCTACTAAAACAAAACAAAGAGGAAAACCAGCATTTTTCAGTGCTGTGAAAAGGACAGGAAGCTGTTACGATTGGCTTAGGAAATTCTATTACAGTGGTCCTCAGCTGAAAAAAAATATATAGGCCTTGCCGCACCCCTACATAATCAATTTCCCTGGAAATGGAAACTCGATATCTGTATTTTTATTTTTTATTTTAAAGACTCCTTTGATTAAAAAAATTTAACATCAAAAATATAACAAAGTATACAGTAAAATGTAGCTTTTCCACCCTGTGCTTCTTCCTTCTGGTTCCTACCACACTACCAAAGGATTAGTTTCTGTTAGTAGTAGTAGCTGCTGGTTATCCCTCCACAGATCTTTTTTTTTTTAAATCCAATGCAGCTATATACTCTCTTCCCATCTGTGTTTGTACAGATGTTAGTATATTAGTCAGGTTATTCTATACTATATTTTAAAAGTTTTTATTAATATGTTTTGAAAATTTTTCCATGTTGCTACATCATGAGTTCCTAGAATTAAAAACTATTTCCAGACTTTTGCATTGTCTAGAGGTTCTGAAATTTAACTAGTCAAAAGACTTATTTTTTTTTACTTTTTCTATTAAAAAATACTGTAATGCATAATTTATGTCATGTACATATGCACATTATAAGTATATACCTGTTAAATTTCTAAAAATAGAATTTTGAGTCAGAAAGATTATGCATCTGTAATTTTGATATATAATGCTAGATTATTCTAGGGATTGTTATTTATACCCTGATCAGCAGTGTCTGATAGAGCCTTTTTCCCTTTAGCTTTATCAAGATAAAGTATTTATCAAGCAATTAGATTTTTGCCATTATGGTAAGTAAACACGGCTATCTCACAGTAGTTTCAGTTTGTATTTTTCTAGTTGTAAGGCTGAGCATCATTTCTGTGAACTATATTAATATCAGTTACAAGTTGTTCCCCAGTTTGTTAGTTGTTTATGACACATTTTTTTAACCTATGAGAAGTTTTTGCTTCTAGTTGTATTTGAAGTCTTTTAGAGTTTTTAATTAGACTTTTCCTACTCTAATTATTAAAGTTGTCTTCTATTGGAATTTAGGGTTTTGGTTTTTAGATTTGATCTGATTTATCCTGGCCTAGAGTATATGGTATGGATCTGACATTTTTCCCAGTTGGCCTCCTAGTTGACGCATACCTTTCCTGAATAGTCCCTCCTCTCCCTGCCCCTCAGTCTGATAGGCCATGTGTAGCAGAGCCTTTGAATTTCCAGTTCTTTTCTATTAGCCTGTTTATTCTTGTGCCAATAACTATTTTAATTATTGAGGCGTTTTATAATGTTCAGTATTTGTAGGACTTGTCCCATATTATTGGTCTCTTATTGTTTTCCTGAGTTATTTTATATTGACATTTGTCTGAGTTACTGCATCTGTACTGTACAAACATCTGTTTGAGATACGGCTAAAATTGTGGTAAAGACACACCGTTGCTAAGAAATAACATTTTCTTTTTTTTTTTTTTTAATTAATTTATTTATTTGAAAGAGTTACACAGAGAGGAGAGGCAGAGAGAGATAAAGGTCTTCCATCCAATGGTTCACTCCCCAGTTGGCCACAATGGCTGGAGCTGCGCCAATCCAGAGCCAGGAGCTTCTTTTGCGTCTCCCGGGTGGGTGCAGGGGCCCAAGGACTTGGTACATCTTCCACTGCCTTCCCAGGCCATAGCAGAGAGCTGGATCAGAAGAGGAGCAGCCAGGACTAGAACCGGCACCCATGTGGGATGCCGGTGCTTCAGGCTGCTGTGTCATAGCGCCGGCCCCAGAAACAACATTTTCTAGTGTGATCTTCTCTGTTGTCTTCCATGAGAGAAGGGGGTCATCCTTGACACCGCATCTGCTCTGAGAAGGTCCAGCTTATGTTCAGAGTGGGTGTCAAGGCAACATAAAGCTGTAGAAATTCTCTGCAAGATCCAGGCAGCCCAGGGTTCTGTTGCTGGTGGTGGCACCCAAGGGGCATGCTGTGTGACGACGCATTCTGGACCTCTACAACATTAACTCAGATAGTTCTCATGTCTGTTATACAAGAGGAGTTGCAAGGTAACACATGGCAAGTGGCTTTTGTCCAGTAGGGCAATAAAATAGGTAATACAGGCAGAAGTAAAGTGTCTTCAGAGATGTACAAGCAAAATATCTAACTTCAAAGGTGGGGTTGCTTCCTGGAATCAAGGCTTCCTGGAGTGATTTGCATTTGAGATGAACTTGAGATGAAGGGAGGTTGCAGTGGGAAGCGTTCTAGATGTGCTCCAGGCAGATTTGGTGTTCAGTGAGTAGTTTACCTGGAGCGAATCTCGGGAGGCTGATTTCTCAGAAAGAGGTCTGAAGTCCGTACATTAGAGTCGCCAGATGCTTGTTAAGATCGCAGATTCCTGGTCTCACTCCAGATGTCCTGAATCTGGGTCTCTGGCTGAAGTCACTATAATCTGCATTTAAATTAGTGATCCTGCTGGCGCCGCGGCTCACTAGGCTAATCCTCCGCCTTGCGGCGCCGGCACACCGGGTTCTAGTCCCGGTCGGGGCGCCGGATTCTGTCCCGGTTGCCCCTCTTCCAGGCCAGCTCTCTGCTGTGGCCAGGGAGTGCAGTGGAGGATGGCCCAGGTGCTTGGGCCCTGCACCCCATGGGAGACCAGGAAAAGCACCTGGCTCCTGGCTCCTGCCATCGGATCAGCGGAGTGCGCTGGCCGCAGCGTGCTGGCCGCGGTGGCCATTGGAGGGTGAACCAACGGCAAAGGAAGACCTTTCTCTCTGTCTCTCTCTCTCTCTCACTGTCCACTCTGCCTGTCAAAAAAAAAAAAAAAAAAAAAATTAGTGATCCTGAGGAGGAAGGTTTAAAACTAGAAGAGTAACATAGAAAGTTAGAATTACTCATAAATAAGAAGAGTTTTACCAGCACCATAGTTTGTCCTAATTCAATGTACAATAAGAAGTTAAGGTTTTTGAGCAGAGGGGTAACATGAAGCAAAGCTGCCCTGTGGGAGCTTATTTTATTTTCTTAAAAATGATTTTTTTAGTCCCAGTGTTTTGAGAGGCAGAGACAAAGCTGCCATCTGCTAGTCCCCCCCCCCCACCACCTGCCAGCAGCCAGGATTAATTAAACAGGTGAAACTAGAGGAGCGAAGGTGGGAGGACCAGTTGTGAAGCTGTGGTGGTTTAGGTGGTACGCACATGGCCTGGAGAACGATGGTGCCAACAGAAATGCAAGAGGATGCGTTCTAGTCCCGGTCGGGGCGCCGGATTCTCTGTCCCGGTTGCTCCTCTTCCAGTCTGGCTCTCTGCTGTGGCCCGGGAGTGCAGTGGAGGATGGCCCAAGTGCTTGGGCCCTGCACCCCATGGGAGACCGGGAGGAAGCACCTGGCTCCTGGCCCTTTCTCTCTCTCTCTCTCACTGTATAACTCTGCCTGTCCAAAAAAAAAAAAAAAAAATCATTATTGACTATTAGTCATCATCTATACGAGCTCATTCCTTTTAACATCACAGAAGGGCACATACCTTGTAAGTGTACCTTTTATGTCCTTCTCTTCCAGAAAATATATTTAATACTCCTTGAAGTTGTTTACTTCTCTCCCTGCTTTTGCAGGCTCAGATGACTTTAAGACAGATTCTTGTCCTTTTGGTCTCCAGTAGAGAGCAGTAGAGAGCTGTCTTCTCTCCCCTTCTGATGAGCAGTCACCCAGGTCTCCTGCTCCTCCTCGGTTAGCCCTGAGCTTTCTTTGAGGTTCACCTCTTTTCCTTGATCACGTTAGTGATCTCATAGCCACCTTTTTTTTTTTTTTTTAATATTTATTTATTTATTTATTTGAAGAGTTACACAGAGAGAGGAGAGACAGAGTTCTCCCGTCCACTGGTTCACTCCCCAATTGACTGCAATGACCGGAGCTGTGCTGATCTGAAGCCAGGAGTTCCTTCTGGGTCTTCCCCTTGGGTGCAGGGGCCCAAGGACTTGGGCCATCCTCAGCTGCTTTCCCAGGCCATAGCAGAGAGCTGGATCGGAAGTGAAGCAGCCGGGACTCGAACCGGTGCCCATATGGGAAGACGGCACTGCAGGTGGTGGCTTTACCCACAGCGTCTCATGGCCACTTTTTTTTTTTTTTAAAGATTTTATTTACTTATTTGAGAGGTAGAGTTACAGATATTGAGAGGGAGAGGCAGAGAGAAAGGTCTTCCTTCCATCGGTTCACTCCCCAAATGGCCATAACAACTGGAATTGTGCCAACCTGAAGCCAGGAGCCAGGAGCTTCTTCCAGGTCTCCCATGTGGGTGCAGGGGCCCAAGGACTTGGGCCATCCTCTACTGCTTTCTCAGGCCACAGCAGAGAGCTGGATTAGAAGAGGAGCTGCTGGAACTCGAACCAGCACCCATATGGGATGCTGGTGCTGCAGGTGGAGGATTAATCTGCACCATGGCTCCGCCCCCCAGGGCTGCTCTTCTTGATCATTTTACCTTTGGGCCTAGTTTTCTTCTTCAGTAAAACTGAAAAGTGGGGGTAAATTATTTCTTAAGGGCATTGCAGCTTTGCATTTTTGTGAGAATAAGATACTGTTGTTCTTTATCTGTCACTATACAACTAACAAAAACTATTCTGTATTCCCAGTTATTTCCAATGAAAAGATCATTACATATTTTGATGCCAATCCAGGGACGGATGTAAGCAAGTTACAAGATTGCATAAGGCTTAAGATAACAATGTTATCCTTGAATTACATTATTTATATAACTAGTTTTTACCACAGATAATTTCATGTGTCCTGAATACTAGCACCTAGAGCCTAGTGTAAAAATCACAAGGGATTTTCTTAGGGTAACCGGGTTCAAAGTAGGGTCTTTTCCCACCCACATTGCTAACAGTTCCTCTTTAAGTCATCTGTCACTCACTTAAGACACCTATGCTGGATTAAGTTATTCTATACCAGTTCATGTAGAGGTTCCACTTCCACTGCTCGGTAGAGCTTGTGTATTGTTCACAGGTGGCTTCACTCATTAGCTCATCTAGTTCTGTAAGGCTCCTCAGGGTCATCCTGATGAGCCAGCTGTCTTCACAGCAAGATGTGAAGTCCTGGATTCTCTACAAGGGCTTCATTAATTTCAGTTGCTTCTCTTGAGAGAGAAGAAAGTTCTCTAGCAGCTTTCACACTTTGCAAAGCGCCAGTCTCATCTTGTTTTTTCAATTTTGTCCCAACTTAAGGCAGGGTACAATAAACAACATCTCCCCAAGCTTCCTGTGTAAAATTGCGGATTCCCACTGTTCCAGTGCCATTTCTGTTGTTATCCGTTCGTGTTCTCTGAATGTACAGTGAGGGAAGAGCAGGTCCTGATGCTGCCAGCGAGAGGCAGCAGGGCGGGGCAGGCGTGAGGCTGCGCACAGATGCAGCCACGTGCAGCAGCCTGTTTGCAGGGCCGGCCTTACGCTTCCAAGTCTCACCTTGTGAGTGCTTGTGGCAGGCTTTCACTGCTGCAGCCTTCCTCCCCTCTCTTACTGTCTCCGCACTGAGCTGAGCGTATGGGAATTGACTCAGCTCCACGTCCTTTGTCGTTAAGTCGGGAGCCACACGTTCTCTCCCCGTGTTAAGTGTCCTTTTCCTTTCCCTGTTCTGATTCCATTATTTACTGCTTTAGACTTGTGAAAATCACTTAAACAAATCTCTTTGCTAGAGGACAGTATCTTTAGAGACCAGTTACAGTGGGGCTCCTTTGTAAAAGTAGGCCTGAGAGAACCAACCCTCTTTGTAAATCACACTTTTCCTTCTTACACATATATTTAAACTGGAAACAGAAAAAGAAACTTTCTGACACCACTTGTAGCTTTTCTTTTCTTTTTTTAAGATCTTTATTTGAAAGAGTTACAGAGAGTGAAAGAGAGGTCTTCCTCTCTGATTCACCCTCATTGCTGATTCACTCCCCAAATGGCCGCAGTGGCTGGGACTGGGCCAGGCCGAAGTCAGAAGCTTTTGGGTCTCCCACATGGGTGCAAGGGCCCAAGCAGTTGGGCCAACTTCCACTGCTTTCCCAGGTGCATTAGCAGGGAGCTGAATTGGAAGTGGAGTAGCTGGGACAATAACGCCGGCCCCTACTTGCACCTCTTCTGATGCATTATAGATGAGTAGAAAGGGTTTGCACAAATCTATATTGAAAGGTTGGTTTAAATTCCTGATTTATGGGGTCAGCACTGTGGCTTAGCAAGTAAGGCAACTGCCTGCAATGCTGGCATCACATATGGGCTGGTTGGAGTCCCAGCTGTTCCAGTTCCCATCCAGCTCTCTGCTATAGCCTGGGACAGCAGCAGAAGATGGCCCAAGTCCTTGGGCCCCTGCACCCATTGTGGGAGACCCAGAAGAAGCTCTTGGCTCCTGGCTTCAGATCGGCCCAGCTCTAGTCATTGCAGCCATCTGGGGAGTGAACCAGCAAATGGAAGACCTCTCACTCACTCTCTGCCTCTGCCTGTCTGTAGCTCTGCCTTTCAAATAAATAAATCTTTTAAAAAAAATCCAAATTTAATTAGGTCCATAAAATCACAGAGGCCGGCGCCGTGGCTCACTTGGCTAATCCTCCACCTGTGGCGCCGGCACCCCAGGTTCTAGTCCCGATTGCTCCTCTTCAAGTCCAGCTCTCTGCTGTGGCCTGGGAGAGCAGTGGAGGATGGCCCAGGTGCTTGGGCCCCTGCACCCGCATGGGAGACCAGGAGGAAGCACCTGGCTCCTGGTTTTGGATCGGCGCAGCGCCGGCCGTAGCAGCCATTAGGGGAGTGAACCAATGGAAGGAAGACCTTTCTCTCTCTCTCTCACTGTCTATAACTCTCTCTCTGTCTCTCTCTCACTGTCTAACTCTGCCTGGCAAAAAAAAAAAAAAAAAAAAAAAAATCACAGAAGCCACATTACCCCACAAGGCTGGTGCAGATGCAGCTTCCCTTGGCAGCCCTCCCACAAAGGGAACAAGGGGAGGGTCTCAGTGTGCCAAATTGTTGAGCTCAGTTTTGGGCAGTGCTACTGCCCTTTGAAACTTGAGGCTTGTATCGCAATTTTAGGACAGCTTTCTCTAATGATCTATATTTAAGGGAATAATTACAAACATTGGCTTCTGCTATTTTTTTTTTTTTAAGATTTATTTATTTGTTTAAAAGGCAGAGTTAGAGTAGAAGAGTCAGAGAGAGAGAGAGCTTCTACCCACTGGTTCACTCCCCATATGGCTGCAACAGCCAGGGCTAGGCCAGGCTGGGTCTCTGACATGAGTGCAGGGTGCCATCTTCCGCTGCTTTCCCAAGCGCATAGCCAGGAGCTGGATGGAAAGTGGAGAGCTGGAACTCAAAACTGGCACCCATATGGTGCCCAGACTTGCATCACAGCTCCGGCTGCAGCTTCTACTGTTTTTAAAAAATCAAATGGCTATAGTAGCAGAACCAGGTCCCAGGTGTCACTGTCTTGTGTGTGTCTCTGCCTTTAGGTTTCTAGTGTTTTGGAAAGCCCATATCTGTGAGTCTACCCTCTTAACTTTATTTTAATACCTTTTAACCGGCTGCGCCAGAGTGCTGGCCCCAATTTTAGTAATTTTTAAATCAGATTGGTTCTGACACTTAAGTTTGGTCTGAAATCACAATTTCACCTTGTGTGTTGAATAAATATTTTTTTAATATATATAAACCTGGCACTGTTCTAGCCTTTAACAATTCAGCAATGAATAAAATAGATAAGGATCCCTACTTTAATATAGTTCACTAATAGGGAGAGACATTAAAATATGTAAGAAGTATTACATGCCACAAGGTAAATGCTAGGGAAAAAAATAAAGGAGAGAAAGATCAGAAGAATTAGAATGAGAGTGAACAATTTCAAGTCAGAAATACATTTTCCTGAAAAAACTGTGTTCTACTAGGTGATTCTATTCTGAGGATTCTGATTGTACTGTTACCTTATTCAGTTCTGCATAATGACATGTGTACAATGTTCAGCATCTTTTTCTGTCCTGAATGCTGAGTGCATCCTGTAAGAATCAGGTGACACTCCCGCCTTGCCCACCAGAGAGCAGGCTGGGCTATCCAAAGCTTGCTGCTGTTTTTGTACCTCTGGGAACAGGGACTGCTATTTCAGAACGGCAGTCTCTCATCAAAAAAACATAATATCAGGGACCCTTAGAGATTATGCTTTGGAGAATTTTTTTTCAATTAGAGCTCATTTAACTAACTTTAATTATTTGGCTTAGAGCCAAATACTCCTTCCAAAGTGTTGCAGACTGACTTAAATGTGAATGACTTTGGATAATTTATAATCATGGTAAACAAATAGCTTAAAACATGCCTCTAATGATAGTTTTATTAAAATCTAAGATGAAAGAGATGTCACCTTTACCTTCATTTATGTGTTAAATGTGTATTTGATAAAATTCAAATTTATAAAACATGAGCAAGAGGGCTTAAGTATTATTTTGCAAAAAAGATTCATCACAGAATTCATTTAGATAACAGAAATGCAGATTTCCTCCAGTGTATTTTTTGGGAGAAGGAGGGAATAGTTTAACACTTTTTACTTCAGATAGAGAGAGTCAAATGTACAGTTAGGTACTATGCAACGTGTAGCATAAAACATTCATGTTTATCTCTAGAATATGCTTAAAAGTAATCCAAAATTGCTCTTGTTATCTTAATGTTCATTGGACCCAGCTGCCTCCTTTTTTGTTCCGGGCCTTCCTGTGCTGGATTCACCACCTCTGGGTAACTGAGAATTGACCAGCACGGATCCACTGGTGTATGTACAGACACATGTGATAACAGTTAGTAGTTGAAAATACACATTATTCAAATCTATAAAACCTTCCTAATCTCAGTATCTTGTGGCTGTACTCCCACACCTTCACTGTGATTGTCTTGCCCATGATTGCCAGTGCCAGTATCCTTCTGATAATATCAGATTCCTGGAGTTACCAGTTGTAGCCTTGGTGCTAAGCAAACAAAAAATGCCTCTGGTTCATGTGAGTCTCAGACTCATTCATCTATGCCCATAATCAAAGCTCATTAATCTGGCCAGAGTAACTCAATTAAGATCACTTCTGTGTTGTCTTGCTTTTTTCTGTGCTAGACACAAACCTGCCAGTGATACATCATCAGTAGAAAGGTGGTTAGAGGACCAGCTCTTCAGGCTTATAAAATAAATAGTAAATCCAAGTGAAGAGAGATTCTCTCCTAGAAAACAACAAAGCAAGAAATTAAAGGCAAGCATAACCTGTTTTGTAACTTAACCTACTTCTGTTAAATAGTTGAATCACAGCAATAAAGAAAAAAAAATTGTTCATACCCACAGCAATAAAAATGAATCTTATGGATTTTTGTGTCGGCCAAAGGCAGCCAGGCACAAAAGAGTATGCTCGATGAATCCATTTATATGAAGTTAAAGAATAGGCAGAACTGATCAATGGTTTTAGAAGTCAAAATGGTGGTTACCTTGGGGAGAGTGTAGGTTATTCTCCTGCGGGGCCGAGGAACCTCTGGAGTCCAGGAAGTATTCTGTATGGTGATCTAAATGGTATTAATTATGTGGATCTATACTTATATATTTTTTAAAGATTTTATTTATTTATTTGAGAGGTAGAGTTACAGACAGTAAGAGAGAGAGAGACAGAAAGGTCTTCCTTCCGTTGGTTTACTCCCCAAGTGGCTGCAATGGCCGGAGCTGCACTAATCCGAAGCCAGGAGCCAAGAGCTTCTTCCCGGTCTCCCATGTGGGTGCAGGGGCCCAAGCACTTGGGCCATCCTCCACTGCTTTCCAAGGCCACAGCAGAGTGGACTGGAAGAGGAGCAGCCGGGACTAGAACCAGTGCCCATATGGGATGCCGGCGCTGTAGACAGAGGATTAACTTATTGCGCCACTGCGCCAGCCCCCTGTACTTATATTTTTAAAAGTTGCATTGAGCTGTACATTTAGGATTAGTGCATTAGTGCATAACAAATGTTATGCCTAAGTAAGAAAACAGAAATTAGGTCATGGGGTTGGGTTTATTGTAGGAGATAATGGGGGAGAATTAATGATCTTCAACGGGGGAATCACTTGAAGAAAGTGGTGCTACTAGAATGATCCTGTGGTAATGTGGAGAATAGAAAATGTTCAAATCAGTTGGTATATCTAGGGCCTGTGCCCAGAACTGTGCAGATCCTATAGAGGAAACAAAATAATCCATAAGGTCCTTATCCTTAAAAAGTTTAGAATCTCTTGTAGGGGACAAATTATATGAAACCCCAAAATCCAGAAAATACATGATATTTTGGAAACAGCGTGGAAGTCAAGCCTGAATTAAAATCTTTATTTTTCATTTACTGGCTTTGTGACTTCAGACAGGTTATTTGTTTCCCTGATTGTTGGTTTTCTTGTATGTTAAATGGGTGTAATATGTACCACAATTTTTAACAGGACTAGCAACATGATACAGCATTTAGTACAGCACAGTAGGCATTCAGTAAATGTTTCCTTTTTAAAACCTGTAGCCAAGGGCACACTTTTTTTTTTTTTTTTCCCCAGTATGTGACCTCAATTCAGATCGCATTCTGCCAGTTACTGGCATGTGATCTTAAGTAGATTATTTAATTTCTTTGGGTCTTGACCTCTTCTGAAAAAGAAAAGGGTGAAGGATGGGGACTGTACCTCGAGGGCATGTTTTGAGAGGTAAACCTAGCAGACTTGCAGTATCTAGCACAAAATAACTGCCTTAATACATTTAAGATTCATTTGTCTTGAATGTAATAGAGTATCCAAACGTGTGGTACAAATAATGCAGGTACTAAGTGATGAGATTAAGTCAGGGTAGTGACTGTGGAGGGGAGAAAAAGATTAGAATATTACATTTTTTCAAAGACATAAGGAAATTTAATATAGAAGAGAAATACTTTATTTTTTCTGATCTCATATAAAGTATATATCTTTATACTTCTATTTTTCTTTGTATAAGATGAAAATACTATAAAAGATATTCTTGGAATATAATGATGGTAACCTGAAAGTATTGTGATTTCATTAGAAAAACAGGTTGTTTTTGTCTGACAACCTAAGAATTAGTACCTTATTACCAAAAATTACTCCTTTTCTAATAGTACTTTTTCTCTAGTAATAATCTACATAAAAACATTTTACATAAAGACTCTTGTCACAATAGAAGGAAAACCACAATGCATAAAGGGAAGGAAATCCATTTATAAAATATGTCATCCTTTGTCACTTGAAAAATAACCAGCCAGGCACAACCCAGATCTTGTTGGGTGTCAGTGGTGGGCAGTTTCTTGCCTGAGGAAGTGTAATTTGCAGGACAGGTGCTAAGGACTAAATATTAATAGATTTGCATTGTTCAGAGTGTTTATTTGAGAACTCACAGCTGATTGGTATCAGACCCCGCACAACTTTCTGATTTTTGGAGCCATATTAGATTTCTTGTAAAATTTCTGGATTGAGTTCAGCCGCTCATTTCTTAGGTTTCCCAAGCTTGAGAAAAATGAAGAAGTACAACAGAACACGTCCCTTAACCATTGCTCATCTGTCTTTCTCTCTGCAGATATTCCGAGTGGTGTGCATCTGTTTGGGCAATCCACCAGAGACATTCACCTGGGAGTATCGAGACAAAGATAAAAACTATCAGAAGATTGGCCCCATAACACCCTTGGAGTTTTACAGGCAACACGTGAAACCACTCTTCAACATGGAAGATAAGGTTGGAGACTGGTGTTGTCAACCACTGTTTACTTTCTTTTCTTTCTTTTTTTTTTTTTTTTTGACAGGCAGAGTGGACAGTGAGAGAGAGACAGAGAGAAAGGTCTTCCCTTTTGCCGTTGGTTCACCCTCCAAGGGCCACCAGTGCCGGCGCACCACGCCAATCCGAAGGCAGGAGCCAGGTACTTATCCTGGTCTCCCATGGGGTGCAGGGCCCAAGCACTTGGGCCATCCTCCACTGCACTCCCTGGCCACAGCAGAGAGCTGGCCTGGAAGAGGGGCAACCGGGACAGAATCCGGCGCCCCGACTGGGACTAGAACCCGGTGTGCCAGCGCCACTAGGTGAAGAGGTGGAGGATTAGCCTATTGAGCCGCGGCGCCGGCCCAGCCACTGTTTACTTTCAAATGCCTCTAGATTGTATGGAAGGGTATCAGATTCCTGAGTTAACACGCATGATCATCAAACTAGACACTAAACAAACTTTTATTTTCCCCTCCTCTCAACTATTTTCTGTATCTAATGAACAGTTGATCATGCCAGGATCAACCTTCTCCTAGTGTTCCCCTTTGGAGACTTCTGACTGTAGGCCAGCAATCTTTTTTTTTTTCTTTAAAGATGTATTTATTTTTGAAAGTCAGAGCTACAGAGAGAGAGAGAGAGAGAGAGAGATCTGGTTTACTCCCCATATGATTGCAGCAGCCAGGGCTGAGCCAGGAGCATCATTCAGGTCTCCCATGTGGGTGCAGGGGCCACTAGCAGGGAGCTGGATCAGAAGTAGAGCAGCTGGGATTCCAACCAGTGTGCATATGGGATGCCAGCATTGCAGGCAGTGGTTTACCCACTGTGTCATAATGCCGGCCTCCAGCACTCCTCTGCAGACTTGCTTGTGTCCCCTCTGGCTTTTCCTATTCCCTTTGAGTCTCCCGTCTGCTGAGCCAGATAAGAGAGCTTCTTCCTTTGATTGGCTTAGTGACTCTTCCATTTTCAGATGCTGAGACTATGTTGTAACCTGAGAACAGGGTTCTTATAGTGATGCGCACTCCGTCTTGTCTTTCTCAGTGAATGCAGTTTTCAGAATTAGTTTTGGGGCAGGTCTTACCTGTGGGAAAAACAGGTAGGTACAGCAGCCAAAGATATCCCTCTTGCTAATTAGGGTATGCAAGGACCTGTCTCGGGGATATTTTGCCACATCTTGTTTCTTTTTTATTTAACAGTGTGGCTGTAGTGCTCCTTCTCTTAGGCAGAGGTGAGGAGCTGGACACAAGCATGAACCTAGAGGAGAGGTGTGTACCTTGTTTGACATTCGTGGTTTTGTGTTGTAACCAGCATGTTCTTGATCTCAACAGATTTGTTTTGTGAATGACCCTCGGCCCCAGCACAAGTATAACAGACTATACACGGTAGACTACCTAAGCAATATGGTAGGAGGGAGAAAAACTCTATATAACAACCAACCCATTGACTTCTTGAAAAAGATGGTTGCTGCTTCCATCAAAGATGGAGAGGTTGGTTGGTTTTTGTATCTTCCACATTGGGGTTAAAATGCCTTTTTTTTGTTTTTACTTCTTTGGTGTAATAGGAAAATAGGGTTTATGTTGACTTTCTTTTTTCCTCTTTCCTTTATTTCTAGGCTGTGTGGTTTGGCTGTGATGTTGGAAAACACTTCAATGGCAAGCTGGGCCTCAGTGACATGAATGTGTGAGTGTGAGAAATTTGAAATAGACATTATATGTGGGTTGTTGCTGTTGGAGCTCACTCTTGGTATGAAATGATCCTTCTGGGAGTCATCCAAAGATTAAGGGTGGATCTTTTTCTTTGCATACAGTAGAGTTTGCTCTAACCCAGGAAATCAAGGTCATACTTTGTATCTGAATAGAAATTGTTGAATATTCCTAAAAAGCCATCCTGTGTGAGAAAGGTGCTTTAAAACATAATTGATTACTGTGTAAATTTACTTAGTGCATTTGAGAATGCCATGGAAGGTTTTCCAGAACTCTTGTTTGCTATTTGACCTTTCTTAAACTGCTAGTCTAACTTTGGTGACTTTATGACAAGCAGGACTAATTTGCGTACATACTTCCTGTATTCTTCCTGGTTTTTTTTATGACAGTGAAGGCTCATTTGCACAATAAATTATTTGAGTCCGTATTTTTTTTAAAGATTGGTTTATTTATTTGAAATACTGGAGCCAGTATTGTGGCATAGCAAGTAAAGCTGCTGCCTGCAGTGCCAGCATCTCCTATAGGTGCCAGTTCATGTCCCAACTGCTCCACTTCTGATCTAGCTTTCTGCTATGGCCTAGGAAAGCAGTAGAGATGGCCCAAGTGTTTGGGCCCCTGCACCCACTTAGGAGACCCAGAAGAAGCTCTTGGCTCCTGGCTTTGGACTGACTCAGCTCTGGCAGTTGTGGCCATTTGGGGAGTGAACCAGCGGATGGAAGACTTTCCCTCTGACTCTCTGTAACTCTATTTCTCAGATAAATAAAATCTTAAAAAAAAATTTTTTTTTTTTTTTCAAAAAAAGAGTGAACTAGAGAATGGAAGATCTCTCTCTCTCTGTCTTGCCCTCTCTCTCTGTAGCTCTGACTTTGAAATAAATGAGTCAGTCTTCTAAAAAGAAAGATCTTCCATCCAGTGATCCACTTCCCAAGTAGCCACAATGGCTGGCTAGACCAGGCCAAAGACAGGAACCTGGAACTTCATCCAAATCTCCCACATGGGTGGCAGGTGCTCAAGTACTTAGACCATCATCCACTGCTTTCCCAGGTGCATTAACAGGGAGCTGGATGAGAAGCAGAGCAGCCAAGACTCTTAACTGGTGCTCGCATATGGGATGGCCATGTCGCAGCTATGGCTTAACTCATGGCACCACAGTTGTCCCCCTCCCCCCAATTTTTTTTTGTTTTAAGAATTATTTATTTATTTGAAAGAGTTACAGAGAGGCGGAGGCAGAGAAAGAGAAGTCTTCCATCCGCTGGTTCACTCCCCAGTTGGTTGCAATGGCTGGAGCTGGGCCGAACCGAAGCCAGAAGCCAGGAGCTTCTTCCGGGTCTCCCACACGGGTGCAGGGGCCCAAGGACTTGGGCCATCTTCTGCTGCTTTCCCAGGCCATTTCAGAGAGCTGGATCCAAAGTGAAGCAGCCAGGACTTGAACCGGCACCCATATGGGATGCCAACACTGCAGGCTGTGGCTTGACCCACCTATGCCACAGTGCTGGCCCCTCCCCCCAACTTTTAAAATATACCATATTGTAGTAGTTTGTAAGAAGTTGTTACCTGGAGTAAGCTGGGTAAATATTTTCATAGTTAACAGGAGAAAAGAAATTTACTAAAAGAATTAATGGATTTAAAAAATTTTTGAGAAGGGCCGCAGCTGTGGCTCAGCGGGTTAATGCCCTGGCCTGAAGCACCTGCATCCCATATGGTCGCTGGTTCAAGACCTGGCTGCTCTACTTCCGATCCAGCTCTCTGCTGTGGCCTGGGAAAGCAATAGATGTTGGCCCAAGTCCTTGGGCCCCTGCACCGTGTGGGAGACCCAGAAGAAGCTGCTCCTGGCTTCGAATCGGCGCAGCTTTGGCCGTGGCGGCCATTTGGGGAGTAAACCAACGGATGGAAGACCTCTCTCTCTCTCTGTGTAACTCTGACTTTCAAATAAATAAATAAATCTTAAAAACAAATTTTTTTGAGAATAGTCTCCAACATTTTTGGCATTATTTATTTAAATTCTACAGTCAACAATGGTTTAAATTAATTTAGAAACTGGATGGTTCCACCAGTTCAAAAGAGACTTTTTTTTTTTTTTTTTTTTTTGACAGAGTGGACAGTGAGAGAGAGATAGAGAAAGGTCTTCCTTTTACCGCTGGTTCACCCTCCAATGGCCGCTGCGGCCAGTGTGCTACAGCCGGCGCATCCCACTGATCCGAAGCCAGGAGCCAGGTGCTTCCTCCTGGTCTCCCATGCGGGTGCAGGGCCCAAGCACCTGGGCCATCCTCCACTGTACTCCCGGACCACAGCAGAGAGCTGGACAGGAAGAGGAGCGACTGGGACAGAATCCGGCGCCCCGACCGGGACTAGAACCTGGTGTGCCGGCGCTGCGGGCGGAGGATTAGCCTGGTGTGCCGCGGCGCCGGCCTTTTTCTTCTTTTTTAAAGTTAGCAAAATGACAGGACAAACTCATCAACTTCTAATACTGTAAATTTATGTTTAGTCATTTCATATTTCCCTGCATACTCTTGTGACACATAGAGAACAGAGCCCCATTGAGAGACTGAACTCTCCACGAACCGTATTCTCCTTTAGGAGCCACAGCTACAGCCCATATTTATCTGGAGTTGTTGAGCCACTCCATTTTCTTCTGTGTTCCTTTTATAACCAGAATTCAGTTTTCTCCCTTGATTGTATTCCTTTCTTTTGTGCTGTCATTCTTTTTACAGGTATGACCATGAGTTAGTGTTTGGTGTCTCCTTGAAGAACATGAATAAAGCTGAGAGACTGACTTTTGGTGAGTCGCTTATGACCCACGCCATGACCTTCACTGCTGTCTCGGAGAAGGTATGACCCCCGGCATGCCTGCCGCAGTGTTTGCACAGGTGGACTTCCATCCATGTTTACCCAGCAGAGCTTCATGCCTGGTGTGCATGCTTTCTGTTCAAAGCTAGATTCCAAATAAGACATTGTAGTGCATCACTGGGGGCGTGGCTGCATGTTCAGAGGAAGTGAAAATAAGAACTTCCCATGAGGAGCAGAATTTGGGTCAGCAGAGAGTGACCGATTTTCTGTTAACTTTGGAAGGTCTTGGTCGGTAGAGAGGTCAGCAAAGGCACTTCAGAGGAGATAACTTCTGTTTTATAAAGAAAGAAAATGCGTCCTAAGAGTGCTCACGTCTTGATGACCCATGTTCGGACTTCGCTTCCTTTCACTATTATCAGCTTTTTTCTGTAGTTAAATGGCAGTAATTTGCAGATTGAATGTGCATTACTGGATTTATGCAGAGCTTCTGGAAATTGGATGTAAAAGGTATTTTGAATTTGCTATGAAATACTCTGAATATAAATATCACAAGTTCTAGGACCCAGTGTTGGGTACAACAACTGAAATTTTATCTTTCACAAATAAGTGTCCCACCTCCAGGCTGTAGAAAGGCTAGCTAAGCAAACCCTCTACTCGGAGGTCTTAAGCAAGAAGAACTTCTTGAATTCTTTACCACCACAAGCTTCCTGCCTAAATAACTACCTTGTGTAGATTGTTTTAGGAAATAATTTGTTAGAAAATTGTTTTTGCTATGTTACCTACTAGATTTATGATCATTAAAATGTTTAAGAATATCTTAGCATGTCATTGTGCCAAATTTCAGGCAGAGAGAGAGCAGAGAGCTCCCATCTCCTGGTTTGCTTTCCAGATGCCTGTAATGACCAAGGCTGGACTGGAGCCAGGAGCTGGAAACCCAATCCAGGTTTCCTACGTGGGTGGCAGAGACCCAGCTGCTTGAACCATCACTTGCTGCCTCCCAGGGTCTTCACTGGCAGAAAGCTGGAATCAAGAGCCGGAGCTAGGATTGAATCCAGGCACTCCAGTATGGGACACAGATGTCTTAACTGCTAGACCAACTGCTCATCCCAAGGCTAGGTCTTTAAGTAGTAGAACTTGGAGAAATTCTGTTTGATGGGGAATCAAACACAGGACAACATTAACAGTACTCTGAACTAAGCAGGCCTCCTGTGCTGATATTCCTGATGGTGAGGTAATTTTCGTATATAAACATAGAGATTGAAATCTTGTAATTGAGCTGCTTTCCTCATTCCTTGGCAGTCTCAGCTGTATAGTTAGTGAGAGTCCCACACCAAGAAACAGAAGAATATGTGAAGTTTTATTGGTATTACCTGGGTAGAATAGGAAGCACCATTGCATGATGGCACAAGATGATTTAAGTTTTGGGACCAGTATTGTAGCACAGCAGCTTAAGCCACTGCTTATGATGCTGGCATCTCACTTAGGAATGTTGGTTTCAGTCATGTCTGCTCTGCTTTTGATCCAGCTTCCTGTTAATGTCCCTGGGAAGGCAGTAGTAGATGGCCCAAGTACGTGGGCCCCTGCCACCCACATAGGAGACCAGGATGGAGTTTCTCGCTCCTGACTTCAGCCTGGCTATTGTAGCCATTTGAGGAGTAAACCAGCAGATGGAAGATCTCTCTTTGTCTCCCTCTCTCTCCATTACTGTGCCTTTCAAATAAATAAATCATCTTTATAAAAGAAAATTTTTGTCACCCTACAGGTGGACCTTGTGATGCAGTGGGTCAAACCACCATGTAGGGCATCCACATCTTAAGAGTGCCTGGTATCTAGTCCCACCTCTGCTTCTGATCCAGTTTCCTACTAATGTTCCTGGGAGGCAGTAGATGATGGCCCAAGTACTTAGATTCCTGCTACCCATGTGTGAAACATGGGTGGAGTTCCTGACTCCTGGCTTCAGCTTGACCCAGTCCTGGCTGTTTTGGGCATTTGTGGAGTAAACCAGTGGATGGAAACTCTCAATATGTTTCTCACTGTGTCATTCTGCCTATCAAATAAATGAAAAATTTTTTTATCACTTCAATTTAATTCTCATGCTTGATATAATATAAACAAAACATAAAATTAACTGATAAGATATTTTAAATGAGAGTGCCTTTTTGACATTAGAAGCAAAACACTGGGAGGCGTTTTTCAAGAGTAAGTGGAATAATTTGTTCATATTTATGTTTGGGCCAGCTATATTGTAAAATTCAGTGGATTTATAATTATAGGTCTTTAAAGTTAAACTTTTAAACTGTATTTAAGGCTATTTTTTTAAAAAAAGATTGATTTGTATATTTGAAAAATAGTTACAGAGAGAGGAAGACATGTAGAGAGAGATCTTCCATCTACTGGTTCGCTTCCCAGATAGCCACAAAGGCTAGAGCTGGGCCAGGCCCGAGTCAGAAGCTCTTTCAGTTCCCCCAGGTGGGTGGTAAGGACCCAAACACTTGGGACATCTTTCACTGCTTTCCCAGGCCATTAACAGGGCGCTTGATGGGAAGTAGAGCAGCCGAGATACAAACTGGTGCCCTTATGGATGCTGGCATTGCAGGCAGCAGCTTCACCTGCTGTTTCACAGCGCTGGCCCCTGAAGGCTAATTTTTTCTTTAAAGATTTGTTTTATTTATTTGAAAATCAGAGTTGCAGAGCGAGGAGAGGCAGAGAAAGAGAGAGAGAGAGGTCTTCCATCACTGGTTCACTTCCCAATTGGACGTAATGGCTGGAGCTGCACCGATCCGGAGCCAGGAGCCAGGAGCTTCCTCTGGGTCTCCCTTGCAGGTGCAGGAGCCCAAGGACCTGGGCCATCTTCTGCTGCTTTCCCAGGCCATAACAGAGAGCTGGATCGAAAGTGGAACAGCTAGGACTCTAACCAGTGCCCAAATGGAATGCTGGTGCTGCAGGTGGCGGCTTTATCCACTACGCCACAATGCCAGCTCCCCAAAGGGCTATTTTTAAAAAAGCAAAATGACCTCTTGTAATTTGCAGGAGACATTCAGCTTTTTGCTGTTTTCCATCTTTGTTGTAGAGTATTCCTATTTTTCAGAAATAAAAGTCATGAGTACTCTCTCTGATTTTTTTTGGAACTTCCATTCTTTGGCACAATTTATTTCCTCAGGGAAGTAGAATGACTTTACATGCTAATAATATAAAGCAGAATTTATATTATAGCTAGGATTTTGTATTGAAATCATCCCCCAAGAGTTTTGACCACTAAAACTAGTTTGAGCTACATTTGAATAATAATATAAACATATACTAGTAGCTGTATTTCTACAGTGTTCTTTCTTGTTGCTGATTTCATGGAGCCCCTGCAAAGAGGTCTGGTATTGTCATTCCTAACTAGTGGATGGCCCAGAGAACAATTTGATCCAGATCATGCAGGAATTCACTGGCCAGGATAAGGCTTCTTAACTGTAACAAGTAAATGACTTTAGGTGATATAGATTATAACAGTGATAGTAAAAAGGGATAATAAAGACAGACTACAATGAAGGGCATGAAAAAACCAGACATCTAATATGCCAGCCCTAGAATGTATAGTTCAAGGTTGTTTGTAGAGTTAAGAGTGTTTGAAACTTGGAGCTAGGTTTGTTGGCTATTTCCAAGACTGAAAATTGCTGAGATCCAAAGAAACCGCCCCGAGTAGAGTGTTCAGGTCAGCAGAGCCAAAGGGAGTCAAAGCCCATGCAGAAGAGACTCGTCAGGCAGTGATATGCAAGTGGGAGTTGACAGATGAAATCATTAGGAGATAATACAAGGGTCAGCACTCTCTCATGCTACAAAGATTTAAGTTGTTTTGACATCAGCCACTGTCCTGGGTAGACGTGAAGGAGGGGAGTCTTTTCCCAAATGGAGCTTCCTCTTGTAACTCGCTGTAGTAGAGGCTATAAGTGAAAACCATCACGATAAACAGCTCTCTTTTTAAGAATTTTTGTTTATTTATTGATTTGAGAGACAGTGAGCTTCCATCTGCTAGCTTACTCCCCAAATGCTCTCAACACTTCAGGCTGTCCTGGGCCAAAGCCCAGAGCCAGTTCTCCCACATGGGTAATAGGAACCCAATTATTTGAACCATCACTGCTGCATTTCAGAGTCTGCCTTAGCAGGAGGGGATCCAAGTGTAGAATCAAGGTACTATGTGACATGGGTGTCCTAAACACTGGGCCAAATGCCTGCTCCTCACTCTCTCTTTAAGGAGATGAAAATTGAGCTTATTTTATGAGTGAAGATAGAAGAGAAAGAGCAAAACTGCCTGGGCTTTGTTTTGAAATGCTCTTTTTACTTCTGCTTTGCCATTCAGTCTCTTGTATATTAAATTCAGTATTTGTGTAACTGAGTTAAGTAAAAGAACACATTTGGAGAGTATCATACTTGGTTTCCCTAAGTAGAAAATAAGGCAGTATGATGGAATGTGTTTGCTTTGTTTTTTTTTTGTTTGTTTGTTTGTTTTTTAAAGATTTATTTATTTGAAAGGCTGAGTTACCCAGAGTCAGAGAGACAGACAGAGACAGAAGTCTTCCATCCATTGGTTCACTCCCAGATAGCCGCAATTGTCGGAGCTGTGCTGATCCAAAAAGGAGCCTCCTCTGGGTCTCCCATGCAGATGCAGGGGCCCAAGGACCTAGGTCATCTTCCACTGCTTTCCCAGGCCATAGCAGAGAGCGGGATTGGAAGTGGAGCAGCCAGGACTTGAACTGGTGTCTGTGGGGAGCAACTGGGAGCAACTCGGACTAGACTAAGTTACTGGAATTAAGACTTATTCTGTGCATCTGCTCTCCCACAATATGGCGCTGAGAAGGGAGTAACAGCTTCTACACAGCTGCCTCCAGTTCAACCAATAAACTGTAGGACCTGCTCCTGATTGGAGGAGAGCAGCGTACTCGGCATGTGGGTAGCAGAGTTGGGATTGGTGGAAGAGGACTATAAAGGAGGAGAGAGACAACATGCACCAGGAACATCTATCTGAAGGAACACCTGTGCAGCCCCCGAGAGAGCCGGCCGGCGGTGTGCCGCTCCCCCGCGGAAGTGGGGAAAGTGGCAGGGGGAACCGCCCTTCCACGGAGGTGGAAGGGTCGGTAGCCAACCCAGGAAGAACCAGCAGCAAACCTGGGAAGGGCCGAGCAGACGAAAGAACAGCGCAGGGTCCTGTGTCGTTCCTCCACGAAGACGGGGAGCAACAGGTGTCCATATGGGATGCTGGCACTGCAGGCAGCAGCTTTACCCACTATGCCACAGCACTGGCCCCTTGCTTTGCTTTTAAAAAGTCAGACTAGGTCTTTGACTCATACCTAAAATAAATACATTGGGATGCCTTTGCAAAAAGTACCAAATGATGAAAAGTGGGTCCTTGGCTTCAAATGCATTCAGTGCCTTTGGTAATTTCAAAGATTTCATTTTCCTTCGCTAACTAGCATTTTTACTTGCTTATTTTCTGTGTAGGTTAGAGTGTGAAGAAAATATGTTATTTACTGCTGTGTTGTATTTTACCCCAGGAGATTCAAACTCTGCTTTATTGAAGGATCCCTTCATGGTGGTAGGGGATGGAAGGCCTCCTCCTGTGCATGAGGGCTGTGCAGAGCAGGCTGTGTATTCTGAGTTGCTGCAGACGAGCTGGTTACATGATGGCCCTCAGGGGCACTGTAGCTTCAGACTGTACCCTGTCGTCCACTCTCTTGCAGGATGATCGGGATGGTGTATTTGTGAAATGGAGAGTGGAGAATTCGTGGGGTGAAGACCATGGCCACAAAGGTGAGCTTGATGTGGTAATACCAACTTCAGCTGACTTGGGTCCGCTCCACCACCTGCCTCTGAGTAGAAGCCACTCCAGCATGGAGGACTTCTCACTAATTGATGCCTTTCACTTAGATTATTTGACAGGAAAAAAAAAATGAGTATCTGGGTTGCCCCAGGGTTCCTGCGGTAGTATGGCATGCCTGAACCCCTGGGTTGACTCTGGGACCAGTACGTGTTTGCATTTGTTCCAAACCATGCTGACCCTACTATACCTCCTGTACCAGAGCCACTCAGCTGTGATAAGGTTGAGGGCCCTTTGCCAGGAAGCTTGCTCAATGCCATTGAGTGTGTTTTTAACTGTTGCACCAGAGCTCTGGAGAGTCAGAACCCCTCTGAGCAAGAGAATGGAATTTGTCAGAAACATTCTTTAGACATTTATTTGAGACCTTGTAGAAGTTGTGAAACCTGAAGAGAAGAATGCTCTGGTTACTATTTAGAACATTTTTATGCTGGTAAGACAAGCCCCTGGCAGAAATTATGAATAAATAATAGTAACACAGGCCGGTGTTACTGCACAAGTGAGTTAAGCCATGGCCTGCAGTGCTGGATCCCATTTCGGATGACAGGTTCCAGTCCCGGCTGCTCCGATTCTGATCAAGCTCCCTGTTATTGCGCCTAGGAAAGCAGTGGAAGATGACCTAACTGCTTGGGCCCTTGCCGCCCACATGGGAGACCAGGATGGAGTTCCTGGCTCCTGGCTTTGTCCTGGCCCAGCCCTGGTTGTTGTAGTCATTTGAGCAGTAAACCAGTGGATAGAAGAGCCCTTTCTCCCCCTCCTCTCTTTAACTGCCTTTCAAATAAGTAAGTCTTTTTGAAAAATTATAGTAATTAGGCTAAATAAAATGGCACAGGTAATATGTGAATTGTAGAAAAATTTAAACTATAGATAGCAAAAATTAAAAAATAAAAATCTAAGAATCTGACATCCTGAGATCACTGTTGATTTAACAGTTTAATATAAATATTCTTGAATTTTTTTAGACCTTTTAGACTGTTGTTAGTAGTAGGTAGAAGCCTTTTTTTTTCTTCAGATGTTTGCTTTTTTTTTTTTTTTTAAGATTTATTTATTTGAAAGGTAGAGTTACTGAGAGAGAGAGGGAGAGACAGAAAGAGAGAGGTCTTCCATCTGCTGGTTCACTCCCCAAATGGCTGCAACAGCCAGAGCTGTGCCAGGCTGAAGCCAGGATCCAGGAGCTTCATCTAGAGCTCCCAGGTAGTTATAGGGACCCAAGCACTTAGACCATTTTCCCCTGCTTTTCCAAGGCACATTAGCAGGGAGTTAGATCAGAAGTGGAGCAGCCAGGACTCAAACTGGAGCTCATTTGGGATGCTGGTACTTCAAGTGGTAGCGTAACCCACTGTACCACAGTGCCAGCCCCAATAGAAGCCTTTTAAAGGAGCTTTTATGCTTTAATTTTTAAGATTTCCAACCAAAAGTGGCAGCTACCTTGGTGTATGTGTACATGTGAGTTTGTTTATGTGCAGGTGCTATGTGCTGTTGGCATTTGCTAGGTATTTTGTAACCAGCTGTTTCCTAGAGTCTTTTAGGAAGACAGTAACCACAGTTTACAAGGCTAGTTAAAACACTGGGAGGGAGTAGATGGGGAAGCCAGAGAGGTGAGATGCACAGTCACTTGTAACCAAACTTCAGCATACATCTCAACGTCAGGAATCAGCACCTGCTTGAAAACAGAGAGAGAGAGAGAGAAGAAGAGGGGAGGGGACGAGACGGGAGAGATCTTTGCTCTTTGCTGTTGCCTCTCTGTGTTTGGAGTAGAGATTTTCCACCCATGCTCCTCAGAGCATCAGGATTTCCAGGGGTAAAAGGTAGAAGTGGTGGTGTGCAGGTACAGATGGGGCTTCTGTCACTCATGTTTAGAAACTCATGTCTTAGAAGAGCCTGAGTTTTGAACTTGACTTGCTGACTGAGCAGCCCAGGCTCTTAAATGAGGCCCAGAATCTGACGGCCACTTAGTCCGTCATTGCAAGTCTCTTCATCTCCACATGAAGATGGTCACAGGTGCTGCTGGGAGCAGAGTGGCTCCATGTCTGCAGGCAGACACCAGCGCCCCTTATGCATTTCCTTCATCGCCATGGGCTCGCGTGTCCCCTGTCTGTCATTTCTGAACTTGTGGGGTTGCAGAGGTGCCTGTTACATGAACTGTTCTGAAGTAGAGGAAATGTCTTTAAATTAGTGTTAGAGGTGGATTTCATTTTAAGACAAACACGTTGGAATCTGGTGGAGAGGGTTTTAAATCTCAACAAAGCTAGTGGAAAGATTAAAAGTAACTTAGAGTTTAGTTAGACCTGAGAAAGATGGATTGTTTATAGTAAACATAAGATACTGAATGAAAGTTGTTTTCTTGTTGCTTCAGATGAATCTGAGGCTTATGTTTATTTTCTGGTCAGATTCAGTCCCTGTAATTGGGTATATTGTACAGGTTAGCATCTAGTAAGAGAGCAGGCTAAGATTATGGTGTATTTAGACAAGCGTGGATCTATCCGCTTGCTTTTTTTTTTTTTTTTTTTTTTTTTATGTTTTTCCCTCTATAACAGCCGCTGAGTGTGTAGATGTTGTAAGGATGGACACTTGTAAAGTTAGGAAAATGCTATGTTTTATGTGTCCCCATTACTCTGAACCTTTTTACCTGTTCTTTAGGAGGGTTCTGGGCCACCTTGCTCTTTTTTTCTTCATCTTTACTTATACTCAGCAGAAGGCTTGCTCATTTCATTATTATGTTGAAAGGACTGGGGCCTTGGTCCTTGTAGTCTGCCTATATTCCTTCCTGGTGAAATCCACAGCTCTTTAGTCAAGATTAGACTGACATTTTTTGTTGTTCTCAAATTGCTGAAATGCCTGAGATTATACAGAGCAGAGTGGTTCAGTAGAGAGCCAAAAGATAAGATGTTGAACTGGATTAGGTGTAGGGAATAGTCCATTCAAAGCCAAAATAAATTATTCTCATGCATATCTTGGTAATGGTCTTTCTGACCATTACCAGGAAGGAAGGAAAGAAAACATGATCTAATTTAACTGGCTCAGCTGTCCTGACCTTAGGAGAGCAGGTAGTGTGCTGTTAGGTTGGGATCTGTGTCTCCCCTAGCGGGACCTCATCCTGTTGGGCGTCAGCTGGCATGACTGAGGCAGGACCTCTCTGTGTGCTCTCTCAGGAAATAGGACAACCTTAAACAGCGTGCTGGTGTTTTGCTTCCGTAGATAACATTGTTAACAGTTTGTTACTGTTCTCTTTGGGATTTCTGCCTGTTAAGATTGACATTTCTGGAAAAGCAATGTTGATATTACAGGCTGGAGGTAAACAGAGCAGAGATACCTGGGCAAGCTGCCCTTGCCCTCTGCCCAGTCCTGGCTCTGGTCTTCCCCCTGAGTCATGTTCACAGCCCGTCCTGCCCAGAGACTGTTAGGTAAATCAAGTAACCTATTCCATAAAATGGATGAGGTTGCTTCTGACAAGGAGAGACATAAAAGGGAAAATAAGTTCTTTATTTTACCAGTTGAGTTATCTCATGTTGGTGAATTCTGGGACTCATAGTTAGATGTACTGAAAATCAAATGTGTATCTAACATGTATAATTACATGGCTTTCTCTTTGCCCCTGATTCCTTTTTTTTTTTTTTTTTTAAGATTTATTTATTTATTTGAAAGAGTTACACAGAGAGAGGAGAGGCAGAGAGAGAGAGAGGTCTTCCATCTGCTGGTTCACTCCCCTGTTGGCCACAACAGCCAGAACTGCGCCGATCTGAAGCCAGGATCCAGGAGCTTCTTCCAGGTCTCCCATGAGGGTGCAGGGGCCCAAGGACTTGGGCCATCTTCTACTGCTTTCTCAAGCCATAGCAGAGAGCTGGATCGGAAGTGGAGCAGCCAGGTCTTGAACCGGTGCCCATATGAGATGCGGGCGCTTCAGGCCAGGGTGTTAACCCACTGCATCACAGCGCCAGCCCCCTCCCCCCTTTAAGATTTATTTATTTATTTGAAAGTCAGTTACACAGAGAGGAGAAGCAGAGAAAGAGAGAGAGAGAGAGGCCTCCTTCTTGAAATACTTGAATTTTGTGCCTTGTTTATAGATCATATCAGAAGTGGATTACATGGGTAGATGAAAGGGACACCTTGGGACTCCTTAGACTATTTGTCATTTTGAAAAGGCCAAGTGTTCCTTTCATCCTTAGTTAGAAATTAATTTGAAGGCTGGCGCCGCGGCTCCTAGGCTAATCCTCCGCCTGTGGCACCAGCACTCCGGTTCTAGTCCCAGTCAGGGTGCCGGTTCTGTCCCAGTTGCTCCTCTTCCAGTCCAGCTCTGTGCTGTGGCCCAGGAGTGCAGTGGAGGATGGGCCAACTGCTTGGGCCCTGCACCCGCATGGGAAACCAGGAGGAAGCACCTGGCTCCTGGCTTCGGATTGGTGCAGTGCACCGGCCGTAGCAGCCATTCGCTGGGTGACCCGACGGAAGGAAGACCTTTCTCTCTTTCTCTCTCACTGTCTAACTCTGCCTGTAAAAAAAAAAAAAAAAAGAAAAAAAAAAAAAGAAATGAATTTGAAAAGATCATAATCTTTAAGTCAAAGCTACCTGCATGCTTCCTACCTAAGTGACAGAGTCACAGTTATCGTCTGGATAGTCTGACACCAGAGCCAGTCTTCTTAACCACTGCACTGTGTTTCACTCAGCCTTTCTGTTCTTTTTTCTTTTTTTTAAGATTTATTTGTTTATTTGAAAGTCAGAATTAGAGAAGTCTTCCATCTGCTGGTTTACCCCCTGTGGCTGCAATGGCCAGAGCTACGCCGATCTGAAGCCAAGAGCCAGGAGCTTCTTCTGGATCTCCCACGCAGCTGCAGGGGCCCAAGGACTTGGGCCATCTTCTGCTGCTTTCCCAGGCCATAGCAGAGAGCTGGATCAGAAGTGGAGCAGCCAGGACTTGAACGAGTACCTGACCCAGCCTTTCTGTTCTAATAACATCCACTCCACTCGTAGAAATAACGGGTCCGATTGTGATCATTGTGACCAGACATAGTAACTGGAAGGACATTAAACCGTACGAAAAATCCAGACATGCAGATGTCTGAAGTCAGGAGAAAAGGCCCTGAGAGTATCACTGTGACTGGGATCTGTTCAGGGAGTGGCCTGTGGAGAGTCTGTGTCTAACATGAGCACATAGTGAAGGGGCACGTAGAAAACTATGCAGCCACCTAGATTTCCCTGAATTATTTTGTCCATGCTACATTATAACAAAATGTTTTGGTTTTCCCTAACTTTTTATCATGGGTGAATTCAAACCTATGCAAAATGAACAAGAGTAGTGTTAAGGAATCCACTCCACCATATGCCTGTCACCAAGAGTTAGTAGTTACTGACATCCTGCAATGCATAAATCAAAGTGTTTTTCATAGTTAATAAACTAAGTTCTTGGGGCCGGCGCTGTGACATGGCAGGTGAGACTGCCTCCTGCAGTGCCAGCCTCCCATAAGGATACCGGGCAAGTCTCAGCTGCTCCATTTCCAATCCAGCTCTCTGCTATGGGAAGGCAGTGGAGATGGCCCAAGTGCTTGGGCCCCTGCACCCACTTGAGAGACCTGGAGAGGCTCCTGGCTTTGGATCGGTGCAGCTCCGCCATTGCAGCCATCTGGGGAGTGAACCGGCGGATGGAGGACCTCGCTCTCTCTCCTCTCTCTGTGTAACTTTGACTTTCAAATAAATAAATAAATCTTTGAAAAAAATAATTTAAGTTCTTGGTTGATCTCTCTAATGAACTATTCTTATGGAATTATACTTATTTGTGATTGGTTCACTTAGTAATGAAATTGTCTTTCATTGTAAAGCTTGCACAGCAGATCTCTGAATGTGGTATTATCATAACAGTTATTTCTAAGATTGATTGACTAATTAATTCATTTGAAAGGCAGAACAACGGGCTGGGGGAGAGACAGGGAATTCCTGTCTGCTGACTTACTCCCCAAATGGCTTCAACAGCCAGTGCTGGGCCAGGCTGAAGCCAGGAGCCGGGAACCCAAGTCTCCCATGTAAGTTGCCAGGACCCAAGTACTTCCGCTGTCATCACTGCCTTCCTAGGCACAGTAGCAGGAGACTAGATTGGAAGCAGAGTAGCTGGGACTTGATGGACACTCCAGCGTGGAATGCAGGTTTGCCAGCAAGCAGTGGCCCCGACACCAGTCCCCTCAGCACATATCTTAATGCTGTTGAGTTTCTCGTATTTTCAGTAACACAACTTTTAAGTGAGGGTGGAGGGTGATAATGTTTTCTACTTCTGAAGTATTCACTGAAGAAAATCTTTCTCTTTAAAGAAGTCTCTCTGTTGGTTTTCATTTTGAACTGAGGTGAGTTTTTCATTTTTCAAATTGGCTTTGTACCTTTCAGAAACACGAATATTTGAAATTCTTTTTAACCCGTGTTTTTGTCTTTTCTTACAAATTACCCTTTCTATTCCTGATTTCATTTTAGTAAAATTTCCAGACTTCCTCCTAAACATGGGCCTCTTGATGATTTCAAAGAGACTTTGGCACGTTAGAAAGAAATTTAGTGGTCAGTTCATGTTACATCTGGGTTTCTGCTGCTTCCTAAACACCAGCATTGTGGCCTTTGATTGCTTCGCCAGCCAAACTACCACGTGTGATTTTTTTTTTTTTTTTTTTTTTGACAGGCAGAGTGGACAGAGAGAGAGACAGAGAGAAAGGTCTTCCTTTGCCGTTGGTTCACCCTCCAATGGCCGCCGCGGCCGGCGCGCTGCGGCCGGCGCACCGCGCTGATCCGATGGCAGGAGCCAGGAGCCAGGTGCTTTTCCTGGTCTCCCATGGGGTGCAGGGCCCAAGCACCTGGGCCATCCTCCACTGCACTCCCTGGCCACAGCAGAGGGCTGGCCTGGAAGAGGGGCAACCGGGACAGAATCCGGTGCCCCAACCGGGACTAGAACCTGGTGTGCCGGCGCCGCTAGGTGGAGGATTAGCCTAGTGAGCTGCGGCGCCGGCCACGTGTGATTTTGAAGACAATGTACAAAGCTCGGCGTGAGACTCATTATATGGGGCAGGTGTTTAGATGCCTGTATCCCACATCAGAGCACCTGGTTTCCTCACCCAGCTTCCTGCCGGTGCAGACCCTGAGAGGCAGCAGTGATGCTCAAGTCACTGGGTCTCTGCCCTCCGCTGTGGGAGGCCTGGGTTGAGCTCCTGACTCCCAGCTTCAGCCGTGGCTGTTGTAGGCATTTGGGGAGTTAATCGACAGCTAGGCGCTTTCCATCTTTCTTTCTTTCTCTTTCTCTGTCTCCTTTTCTCCTTCCCCTTCTATGTCTCAGATAAAGAAACAAACTCATCATATTCTTTGTATAATGTTGCATTGCAAAATCAGGTGAGTTGAGAGACAAGTTCATACTTGCTCTTGGTTACATATCTTGGATAGTAATTTATTCCTTGTGGTGTCACATTTCTGTGTATTAGTAATATGGGTAATTACTCTGTTTTCCTTTTGAGATCCCACAGTTTTGTCTATATATAGCTGTCAAATATATGGAAGCATTTTCAAACTGTATACTGTTCTACAAATCAAAGAATTTTATGGTTTTTTTGCTCTATATTTTATTTGAAGGGCAAAGATAAAGATGGAAAGAAAACTTCCATCATTGATTCACTCCCCCCCCCCCCCCCAATGCCTGTAACAGCCAACACTGGGCCAGGTTGCACTTAGTCTGGGTCTCAGGTGTGTAATTAGCAGGAAGCTGTTTTGGAAGTGATGCAGCCAGAATTTAAACCAGGCAATCTGATATGGTGTGTGGGTGTCCCAGGCTGGAACTTAACTGCTGTACCAAACATCCACTCCAAATCAAAGAGTTCATTGAATATTCCATGTTTCTGTCAGAGGTGCTCAAGACATAGTTACACAGCTTCTTGTTTCATAAAAATTTAGTGTTTGCTAATGTATTTGTGTTTACTTCACCTCCCTTCATGATGGTAGAATAACTCAGGATGTGCACTTGGTAATTATACCCCTGCTTTGTGTGAAGAAACTGAAACTTGGGGGGTTTTGCTTACTCAGTTGTACAGTAGCAGAGATAGGATAGGAATTCAGATTTCTTAATTTGACACAGGCAGCTTCCTTAAAGTCTCTACTGTAAAAGACAGTCACTTATTTGCAAATCTGTTTGAGGTTCAGGTCTGGATTTGTAGCAAAATATCAATTACAGGCAGATCTGAGCTGAACTTGCTGAAGCAAGAGTAAACTTAGGAGCTAACAGCAGAGGTTTCTGATTTCTTGGAAAAGGACAAGATACAAATTTGTTGTCACCTCTGAGGGTTGCAGGCCTCTCTAGGCTGGGGAAAAGCGCTGCTGCCATCCCATGGGGAGGTCGGAGTTTTTTCAGGAGGACTCTGCGTTGTCCGTCGCTGTTGACTGAGTAGCCTGCATGATGCTGGTGAGAACACGGTACCTGGGAGTAGACTAGAGGAAGAAGCCTGTGTTCTCCAGTTCCACAGCATTTCCTTAGCAGAGTGTGATGGGGGGACGGTTACCACTGTGAGAGTGGGGACAGACTGTGGCTCAGAGACTGCTAACACAAGCAGGCTTGGTTAGAGGGAGGCAGACCCTCATCTCTGGTGTAGCAGGACGTGTGAGTGCATGTGTGTGTGCATCACCCACCCACGCACACTTTCTTCTGTGGAGAGGACCCGCAGTTTTTATCAAGTTATTCCCAACGTGTGTTTGCACTGAACCTGGAATCTGCTTCCTGCCTGTCCTATGGTTGACTGTGTAACCCTCAGGCATAGCATGTAACTTTTTTCACTTAGCTTTCTCATCTGTAAAATGGTAAAAATTTTATCTACCTGTTAGGATTGTTGTGAGAATCGTGCCAGGTGTGTAAGATACTCAGAAGTAGTAGCCATCATTGCTCTGCTGTTAATGTTGTGTGTAGACTGACGTGAGCAAGGACATGAGAGCATGAGGAGCCCCAACCTTCCCTCCTGGAGAGGAGCTGCCTCTCTCGCCCCGTTGTTCCAACCTTAGATTGCTAAGCATTCAGTCCCCTCGTGTGTACTGGGTGGATGACCTGGAGTGTGGACTTAGTTCTGTGAGAGAAGGCAGTGGAGGTGAATGGACCCAGTGCTGAGAAAAAACCATTAGCAGGAGCGTCCACTCCCATTTATTGACGGGATGCAGGGGACCGTGCACAGGCTGTGGAGGAGTGAGTGTCTCTGACCCTCAGAGGGATTTATACTTACTCACCTGGGACACAGGAAGGGGATTTGAGGAGGGCTGGAATGTGACCGAAATGGCATTCATGGTGTGCTCCTCAGACTGTAAGATACAGGATAAATAGACCGAGAAAAGCAAAGAAGGCAGATGATGGAGAAAGAGGAAAAACAAAACCAGGGAGGACCCTGAGTTGGGGAGGCAGCAGGAAGACATTGAAGCTGAGGTTACTGAGGAAGGTGGGGGTGGAGAGAGCACCCCCAAAGCCAGGGGCTGGACTTGCAGGTGGTTTGGGAACCTTGGGAAGGGGGAGGGGTGTGGCTGTATGGCATCAGCAGCATGCTGGGTGCCCAGCGGGGGAGGCAGGGAGTGAGGCTGTAATGCTGCCGCCTGTGGTGGCTATGATACATTGCAGGAGCCATGTTTAAGTGCAGAATGATACAGGGGAAAACTACCCGAGCAATTTGGAGCCGTGAATGTTCCTTAGGGGTTCTTCACGAGTGAGTGGAGTTGGAGGAAGTGTTCTGGGGCTGTGGCATTTTTTAGGAATGGGAAAAGGAGGACACCAAGGATGTGGTTGTGGAGAAGGGCATTTGGAATGTGCTTTGGACAACTCAGAGAAGGGAGGCCAAGAAGGACTGTGGCTTCCGTCCGTGTGGCTCTTGCGGGATGACCACAAAGCAGGCTTGGCCTGAAACAAACAGGAATCGTGACAGTTTGGGGGTGAGAGAGAAGTCACTGGGTTTGAGTGGGCAGACAGACCCTTGGATGACATCCCAGGTGTGCTTTCCGCTCCTGCTCCCACATCAGAGATCCCATCAGAGGCGTGTCTCTCGGGCTTCCCTGGTCTGCTCACTGGCCCAGGCAAAGGAGAAGGCAGCCTGAGGGGTACAGGTTTCTTCTTGGCTCCTTAGTAGGAGGCGACCCTTGGAACAGGTTTCCTTCTATCTGAACTGTTTTGTGGTTTGATGGTAGAAAAGAATACAAGCCACAGATCCAGACAGCTCCTTTCCCTCCCACATTTCCACCCTGCGTTTTTCCTGGTGTATTGACCAGGGAGACAGTACCTTTACTAGCCTTTTGTTTCTGAAAGAGGCCACAAGTAATATCCGGCTCCAGGAGTATCTCTTATCAGCACACAGTTCACGATCATAAACATGCCCTCACCACATAGCCAGGCTTTTATCTGTACTCTGTGAGAAAGAAGCAGCCTCTCAGGTCTCTGTCCCAGCAGCAGTTGTGGTCACAGGAGGGTGCTTTGGTCCCTTTTTTTTTTCTTTTTTTTTTCTGACAGGCAGAGTGGACAATGAGAGACAGAGAGAAAGGTCTTCCTTTGCCATTGGTTCACCCTCCAATGGCCACTGCGGCCAGTGCATCGCGCTGATCCAAAGCCAGGAGCCAGGTGCTTCTCGTGGTCTCCCATGCAGGTGCAGGGCCCAAGGACTTGGGCCATCCTCCACTGCACTCCCAGGCCACAGCAGAGAGCTGGCCTGGAAGAGGGGCAACCTGGACAGAATCCGGCGCCCTGACCAGGACTAGAACCCGGTGTGCTGGCGCCACAGGTGGAGGATTAGCCTAGTGAGCCGCGGCGCCAGCCGCTTTCCCTGGCTTTTTTACACGCTGCTCAGCATGTCACCCATCCTTTGAAATCCACACACATACTTAGGACACATGGCATCTCTTGAATTGAGGATACAAAATACCCCATAAATGGACCTTGCAAAAGCTGGGTACCTGGGCCTGTGTGGCATTGTGAGTGCATGCGGTTAGGTCCAGACACAGAGGCACCGCGTTTACCTGTTGCTGTCATCACTCCCTGCCAAGTCTCTGCCGCCTAGCAGCCGAGCCCTATGGGAAACTCCAAACTTGAAGTTAAGAACAGAGTTTGGCCGGCGCCACGGCTCACTAGGCTAATCCTCTGCCTTGCGGCGCTGGCACACCGGGTTCTAGTCCCGGTCAGGGCACTGGATTCTGTCCTGGTTGCCCCTCTTCCAGGCCAGCTCTCTGCTGTGGCCAGGGAGTGCAGTGGAGGATGGCCCAAGTGCTTGGGCCCTGCACCCCATGGGAGACCAGGATAAGTACCTGGCTCCTGCCATCGGATCAGCGCGGTGCGCAGGCCACGGCGGCCATTGGAGGGTGAACCAACGACAAAGGAAAGACCTTTCTCTCTGTCTCTCTCTCTCACTGTCCACTCTGCCTGTCAAAAAAAAACAAAAACAAACAAACAAAAAAAAAAGAACAGAGTTTGATGTAGCTGCCTGACCTTGGCAGTGAAACCCAATCCCGCCTGCCTCAGAGTGTTGTGAGGATTAAGATCTAAGCAAGGGTAGAGCATGGGAAATTGCATTGTGGAGTGTAAACTCCTGATAGGATCGTCAGATTCTTGTATATGGGTGAGTGGGTTTTTTTATTTTAATTTTCTAAAGTGTCATTCTTTTAATAAAAAATAAAGTTACATTGTACAGAGAGGGAACTGTTTCCACCCTCCTCCACCAGATTCCATATCTGTTGGTTTCTGGGTCTCTCCCCTGTTTAGTAGCCTCCTTTCACCAGGTAGCACACAGCTCATGCCTTACTCTGCAGCTTCCTCTTAGCTTGCTCTTGGAGGTACTTCCTTGTCAGGACATTCCACATTTGTCCAGCCTCACTGTCTTCCATTGTCTGGACGCACCGTAGTTTATTTAACCAGTTCCCTTACTAACAGAACTTGGGTTGTTTCCAGTGTTTTGCTATTACAGTGTTGCAGTGAGTTAATATATACAGTGCTTAGGACATCCTGTTATCCATCCTTCTGAACACGCAGGGCTGGGAGAGGGGGCGTTGAGTTGCCACTTAGGACTCCCAGCATCCTCTATCAGAGTGCCTGGGATCAAGTTCTGCCTCTGCCCCCAACCCAGCTTCCTGCTAGTGTCCCTATCAGGCAGTACTTGATGGCCAGCGTAGCTGAGTTCCTATCACCCATGTGGGAGACCCGGATAGAGCTTCAGGCTCCTGGCTTTGGCCTGGCGCAGCCCTGGCTATTGGTGGTCATTTGGGGAGTGAATCAGCAGATGGAAGATCTGTCTCTTTCTCTTTCTCCCTTCCTTATCTTCCCCCGTCGTCTTCCGTCACTCTGCCTTTCAATTAAATAAATATCTTTTAAAAAGGGGCCAGCATTGGGGTGCAATGGGTTAATAAGCAACTGAGCTTTACTTGCAGAAATGTTTATAACAGCTTAATTTTTTAAAGATTTATCCGTTAGAGAGACAGAGGAAGTAAGAATTCTTCCATTCGCTGGTTCACTCCCCAAATGGCTGCAACAGCCAGAGCTGGGCCCTTCCAAAGCCAGGAGCCTGGAGCATCTTCCGGGTATCCCATGCAGGTGCAGGACTTGGGTCATCTTCCACTACTTTCCCAGGCCACAGCAGAGAGCTGGATCATAAGTAGAGCAGGGGTTAGCACTGTGGCGCAGCGGGTTAACACCCTGGCCTGAAGCGCCAGCATCCCATATGGGCAACGGTTCGAGACCCAGCTGCTCCTCTTCCAATCCAGCTCTCTGCTGTGGCCCAGGAAGGCAGTGGAGGATGGTTCAAGTGCTTGGGCCCTGCACCTGCATGGGAGACCAAGAGAAGCACCTGGCTCCTGGCTTTGGATTGGCGCGGTGTGCCGGCCGCAGCAGCCATTGGGGGGGTGAACCAATGGAAAAGGAAGACCTTTCGCCTGTCCAAAAAAAAAAAAAAACCCAAAAAAAAAAAACAACAACAACAAGGGGCTGGCGTTGTGGCTTAGTGGATAAAGCTGCCATCTGCAGTGCTGGCATCCCACATGGGCACTGATTCAAGTCCCCACTGTGCCACTTTGATCAACTCCCTGCTAATGCACTTGGGAAAGCAGTGGAAGATGGCCCAAGTGCTTGGGCCCCTGCACCCGCGTGGGAGACCTGGAAGAAGCTCCTGCCTGCTGGCTTCAGTCCTGCCCTGTCCTGGCTTTTGTAGCCATCTGGGGAGTGAACCAGCAGATGGAACATCTCTGTCTCTTCTGTTTCTTTCTCCATCCCTCCCTCTGTAACTGTATCTTTCAAATAAATAAATCTTTTTTTTTTTTAAAAATACAACATTTCAGAAATTTGAGGGGAAAAAAATCACCTACCCATAAAATTATCGTTACTGCTTTTTATGTCTTTTTTTTTAGTAATGTAGTTGTAATTATACAGGATATTGTCAGTTAAACATTTCTCCATGTTGCTACACAGGCTTTGCAGTTTTATTTACATGACTGACTAATGAGTGCCCTGTGAGTGGTTTCTCTTTATTTGGGAGGTGAAGACATGAGACAAGTGCCAGGAGGTTTTTGCTGTCTTTTCTGGGAGCCGTTTGCATCCTTGAGCCATGGCCGTCAGGTGAAAGATCAGCAGTGACTTAATGAGGTCTTGGGAGCCCGGCTGCCTCAGGACCACGCTGCAAGGCAGGTGCATCCGAGCAGAACACACAGCTTGTTTTGTAGGGCCTTTTTACAAATACTAAACACCCCCCCCCCCCACACACACACACACAGAGTAACCATGAATAGTTTGTTAGGTAGAATACTTCTTAGAACAAAGACAACAAAAATACAAGCTGTTTCTAATTCATGAATAAGTACATTTGTCCCCTTAATCTGGTCTGAGAGGTTTACATCTTAGCTCTGTAGGATTTCAGAAAACCGTCTTCACCAGTGAAGTCCTTCCTTCCCTGAACTAACTGTCGGAAGCTCACCAGGCTCTCTCCAGCACATTCCACAGACGCTGCTTTTCCCTTTACAGTGGCCCTGCTCTGCCTTCCAGCTGCAGAGGCGTTGCCATGTGCTTTAAGGGTCTGTTTGCTTACTTTATTTATTCCTCGTTGCATGTAAATGAGGCATTAAAATTCAAGCAAAATTTAACATCACCTTAGGTTTTCTAGAGTTGACTTTCTTTATCCACTTTTCTGTTTCCCTGAGTGTAACCCGGGGTCCCTGGAGCAGGTTTTCATTTTGTTGCCTTTGCCTTTGCCTACGGGGGATGCCTGTGTTGGCCTGGGCCAGGGGCTGCAGCTCTCCTCAGATCCCAGTGGCCACGGGTCCTGCCTGAACTTCTCCCCCAGCAGCACTCCCTCCCTCAGACTCCTCAGATGCTAATGTTCTCAAACTCCATCTCTCCCCAGTCAACAGTTACAGCAGCCGCAAGTCCGTTATCTGCTCTGGGTGCAATTACTTGGCCGCCACCTGGACTGGGAGGTTTTCGTGAGCCCCAAAGAACTCATATCCTGAAGAGAGAGACTAATCAAGGCAGTCTCTTGGCAGGGACATTGAAAGGGTGGATTACAACTGATAGGGGTTTTAATTTGTGAGGACTTAATCTGATCTGCCTTGGGAACAAGATAGTGTAGATGCACTTATTGTCCATTTTCTCGGGACAGTCTTTGAAGATTCATTTGATTGCTTGGTGATAGTATTGTGAGAAGGACACAGAACTTTATTACACGAGGCTGCCTCTCCCCTTTACCTGCCTGATGCCCAGAGGCCCTGAAGGACCCAGTTAGCCTGCGGTGTGCGAAGGGCAAGGATGACTAATGTCTCAGAGGGCGCCGTGTGTGGCAGTCTGGTCTTCTGCTCGCTGAAGGCTCCTTTTGAGAAGGCAAATGCTGAGTTCCCCAGAAGCACTTAGGGAGCAGTGGGAAGTGGTACTGGTTGGCCGTTCAGCTGACAAGAACCTGATGATGCTAGAGTGGATTCTGCCTGACTAACACCCGTGCAGCCAGGGGCCTAAGTGGATAATCAGGACAGAGAGCAGAAGAGCGCAGACCCCAGGGTCAGCTGTGTCCTCCCTGCCTGTGTCCCCCACTGAGAAGAGGCTGTGGGATCAGTCCCTCAGGCTGCATTTCCTGTCTAGCATCTTTTCAGGGCATATTCTTTTTGAACATAAACACACTGCGCCACCCTAGGGTGGGCTGTCCTTGGCTGCAGGCAGAGGTGAGAAGCTGAATTGGGCACAGGTGACCTTACCCAAGCAGTTGTTTCTTTAGGTTAAGTAGTGTCCTCTGCCACACCATTTAGATTGCAAAATTGGATGTACCATTGTGTTGCCTTTTAATTATTTTAATCAGTCTTGTCCTAAAAGCAGCAGGTGTCAAAGTATAGACTGGGTACCCCCAGAAGTCCCTAGGGCCCTTTTAAAGGGTCTACAAGATCTTTCCTTCAATAGAGGGTCTGTGTGACGCCAGGTTGTCTTTATGTACTTCAGCCAGAACAATGTGCTGCAATGGCGTGTACACAGATATGAGAATCCCACTATCTCCTACAAAGCCAGACACTGAACGTAAGCCAGTGTCACTTTCCTAACTTAAAACAAGTTTTTGTTTTAGAAAATACATTTTCCTTAAAATATACTGTTTATATTTATATTTTTAATTTTATTTTAAATAGGTTTTTAAATTATTTATCTATCTATTTATTTAATTTTAAAGGCAGAGAGAGCTATCCACTGGTTCACTCCCTAAATGCCCACAACAGCCAGGGCTGGGCCAGACCAAAGCCAGGAGCCAGGAACTCAGCCTGGGTCTCTCAGGGGGTGGCAGGGACCCGAGTACGTGAGTCATCACCTGCTGCCTCCCAGGTTGCTAGCAGGAAGCTGGAATGGAGAGCCAGAGCTGGGACTTGGACCCAGGGACTCCAGAGTGGGATCCCAAGTGATAGCTGAACCACCACACCAAATGCCCACCCCTGAGGAACATGTTTAACTTTCTTTTGTAATTTCTGATGTAGTGTCAGTAGATACAGCCTACCTTTTTATTTTCCTAAGATTTATTTTTGTATTTGAAAAGCAGAGTTACAAAGAGGCAGAGAGAAAGAGAGGGAGGGAGAGGGAGAGAGAGGTGTCTTCCATCTGCTGGCTCACTCCCCAGATGGCTACAATGGCCAGAGCTGGGCCGATCTGAAGCCAGGAGCTTCTTCTGGGTCTCCCACACAGGTGCAGGAGCCCAAAGACCTGGGCCATCTTCCACTGCTTTCCCAGGCCATAGCAGAGAGCTGGATTGGAAGTGGAGCAGCTGGGACTCGAACTGGTGCTCATATGAGATGCTGGCACCGCAGGTGGTGGGTTTACCTGCTACGCCACAGTGCCAGCCCCGATACAGCCTACCTTAACGTTTAGGGTTCCTCAGTAATTTCAAGACCCTTAAGGGACCTTCAGTCAAGAAGTTGGAGGATGCTGCACTGTCAGACCCTCTGGAGAGAAACAGCTACATCCTCTACCTCTCCCTGGGTCTTCCCCTGTGGGACGTGGTAGTAGAACACAGGCCTAGATTCACACAGACACTTGGAGAGAAAACGGGCTGCAGTGTCTCACAGATGCAGCAGGTGCCAGACATGGTAAGATGGTGGTGGCTGCAGGGAGGGTCCTGTGAGTCCTTGGTGTCTGCGCAGTGCTCCTTGTACACAGTTATGTGCTCCGTGTCCCCGCCCTGGCCCAGTGACCCATTCTTCTTTCACATAGGCTCACTTTATTTAGTCTCGCATGTTGATTTGGCTCTTCATGTTAGCAGCAGCTTAGGTGAAGTATTTTTACCGTGTGAGTTTTTGAAAGTGTTCCTGAAGGGAACCTGTGTGGCTGGGGTGGAGCCGGGGACACCGGTGATTCTTGTTGATGGCAAGAGGCAGGCTACTCAGATGGCGACCTGATGATGCTGCACTTCTCTCTCAGCCCAGTTCTTCCCGTGGCGTTAGCACAGGGCTACTGTGGACAGCTCTGCCCACTGGAGAAATCCCTAAATCCTAAATCCTAGGGCCGTACTGAAAGGACGACGTGCGCAGCTCTCTGCGTCTCTGGTTCTGCCTGATCCTTGTCAGATTTCCTCCTGGCAGAGCAAGCACTGGTGATCATTTGGCCCACACAGTCTCATCTGAACAAAAGTGTTTACCTAGGAATGATGACGTGGCCCCATCTAGATGGCTCTAGCAGCTTAGCCAGTTGCCACGGGAATGTAGGATAGAGAGGGAGGGAGGAGAACAGCCAGTGTCTCTGGGAGCAGGGGAGAAGATCCCGTGTGCTTGCCCTTGTCACGCTCAGGAGGCACCCCCAGGTGTGGCTGTGTGAACAAGAAGCATTTCCACCTGCCTGCTGGCACTGGGTCACGGTCAGCAAGCCCGACTCTGGGCACGTCAGCTAGTGACTGCACCCCAGCCATGCCCGTCCTGTCTGCCTCACAGACTTGCAACTTAGTTTCGATGAGATTACAGATGGACAAGCTGAAAAACACTGCAAGTGCTGGTTTTGTAAAAGGTTTTCCCACATCTTAGTTTATTTGAAAAGCTGAGAAAGAGCTCTCCATGCACTGCACCCCCGAAACGTCTTCAGCAGGGGCTGGTCCAGGCTGAATCCAGGAGCCAAGAACTCAGTCTTGGTCTCCTGTATGAGTGACAGGGACCCAGGTACGTGGGCCAGCCCCTCCTACCTCCCGGGTTGCACATTTAACAGGAGCCAGGGTTGGGAGCAGAGCTGGAACTCCGATATGTGGGCACCTGTGCATCGTCTCAGCCCCTGCGCCAAGCACCCACCCCCGGTAGAGGTTTCTTCGTAGCAGCAACAGGATCCTGCTCTCTGTCCGTTTCCCTCTGGACTCATGTGGCTTCTGTTCTTTCCTCCAGGTTACCTGTGCATGACAGACGAGTGGTTCTCTGAGTACGTCTACGAAGTGGTGGTGGACAGGAAGCATGTCCCTGAAGAGGTGCTAGCCGTGTTAGAGCAGGAGCCCATTGTCCTGCCAGCATGGGACCCGATGGGGGCTTTGGCTGAGTGATGCTGCCCCTGACTCTTGCCTCCTCCCTTGGGACCTGAAGTTGCTGCAAAGGACATCCAGGGGCTGACGCCAAAGTTACCGAGGTGACTGTGTGTTCCCACAGGACACGTCAGACTTTTGGATTTCCAGTCTCCTCCAGGAGCCTCTTCGGGGAAGTGTGCTTTATGCTGAAACAGAATATTCATAAAAAAAAAAAAAAAGGGAAAGATCAGGTCATTCTATCTTCTCTCTTCACCTGAAACAGCTCAGGATCTCTTAGCATTTTAATCAGATGTGAGCGTTTGTCTTCACTCTGGCGAAAGGGTTTGATTCAGTGTCTGTGTTTTAATAAGACAGGCGAGGATGAGAGTGAGGTGTCTGGAGAGGAAACAGACCTAATGCTTCTTCTTAGCATACAGCAGGGGGAGGGTCACCTGCCGTTTGAGCTCACAGCACTGCACGCTGCCTGGCAGTAGCACTGTCCCCCCCCAGAAGGCAGTCACTGAATTCGGTTTCTTCAAGGTAACTTCATGTGCCTCTAACAGCCCAAGAGTGGGAGGTTGATCAGGCCTGACATGATTCCTTCCTGTTGTTCTGAACTGCGGGGCGCTCAGCTCTACTTGGGTTTAAGCAGAAGCTTAGAGAAAGCTGGGTGAGAGAACAGCCGCAAACCTTATCATGATCTCAATTATAATCCTTCGGGGGGCTCTAGCCACGCGGTTTAACTCTGCCTCTGATCGGGGGTCGGGTGGGCAGGAAAAGGCGATATCCATTCTTTCTGACAACTGGATGGTGCTGAGAAGCTTTTGAATAAAACACTTTACTAAATGAGAATACGCTGGCTGGATCTGTCTGAGAAGTGCGGGTTAGCTGTGAATGGAAGCAACCAGGTGGCTCCTGATCGTCAACGGGGAAACACGAGAGGGCCCAGGGCTTGCCTGCCTCAGCCTCTCTGCAGGGCATTCGCTTCCCAGCCTGCAGGTGCCCTCGCGGCTCCTGCAGAGGGCTTCCCAGCACCGTGTCTCAGGCCTGTGCCTTGCCGCCTTGTCATTCTTCTGCCCAGGTCCAGGGTCCCTGCAAGGGTGGAAGTGAGACTCCGTTGGGCCTGGCCTTCATTAACCTGGGGCCAGAGAACCCGTATGGTGTGAGACTGGGTCTCCTTTCACTGAAAGCAATAGAGCACCCGGTCTGCATCTCCCAGCAGCACCCGTGCCCCTACCGTTCTGAATCTAGCCCAGCTGGAGATGCTCCCATCCCAGCACTGCCTGAGGCAACGTTAGATAAAGGCTCAAGCTTCAACCAAAGGGCTTATAATATCCCGGTAATTTTGTTCCATTTCTGAACACATTATAGTAAAACTGCAAAACACATCCTAAAAGCATTCAAGAAGGAAAGAGTGTCCTGTGTTGTGGCACAGCAAGTTAAGTGGCTGCCTGCGATGCCAGCTTCCCACATGGGTGCCACTTCAAGTCCCAGCTGCTCCACTCCCAATCCAGCTTCCTGCAATGCACCTAGGAAAGCAGTAGAGGGTGGCCCAAGTACCTGGGTTCCTGCCACCTATGTGGGAGACCCCAGTGGAGTTCCAGGCTTCTGGCTTCAGCCTGACCCAGCCTCAGCTATTGAGGCCTTTTGGGGAGTCAATCAGCAGATGGAAGTTCTCTACTCTAACTCTGCCTTTCAAATAAATAAATAAATCTTGAAAACAAAAGATGATATAAAGAAAAGACAATTAGATTGATAGCTAACTTCTCATCAGTAATATGTGCTAGAAGATGGTGAAATATCCTCAAGGCACGATGAGAACTTAACTGTGAATCTAGAATTCTGTACTCAATAAATTATCTTCTAGGAACAGGGTGAGATAAAGAACATCTTCAGGAAAAAACTGAGTGTGGGTGGGTGTTTGGTGCAGAAGTTGGGATCTTTACTTCTGATTCCATCTTCCTGCTGGTGTAGACCCTGGAAGGTATCAGTGATGGCTCAAGAAGTTGAGTCCCTGCCACCCACGCTGGGGACCCAGATTAGATCTGGACTCCTGGCTTCAGCCTGGCCCAGCTCTGGCTATTGCAGGAATTGGAGGAATGGCAGAGGATCTTCCTTTGTGTCTTTCTGTCTCTGTGCCTTCCAAATAATATGAAAAATAAAGTGTTTTTTTTTTTTAATCCAACTTGAGGTGCTACAAAGACTATTTATTCTACAAGCAGCACCCTGAATGACCTCTAAGTAATACCTATTTTTAAAAAGATTTATTTATTTGCAAGAGAGGAGAAACAGATCTTCCATCTTCTGGTTCACTCCCCAAAGGGCTGCAGTGGCCAGAACTGGGCCAGACCGAAGCCAGGAGCCAAAAGCTTCTTTTGGGTCTCCCACGTGGCTGCAGGGACCCAAGGACTTAGGCCATCCTCTACTGCTTTCCCAGGCCCTTAGCAGGGTGCTGGATTGGAAGAGGAGCAGCCAAGACTTGAACGTTTACCCATATGGGATGCCGGCTCTGCAGACGAGATACTAACCCTCTGCACCACAGTGCCAGTCCCAATGGTTTTTTAAACTGGGCTTCTGCCGAAAGAGGTGAAGTGATCCCACATGGAAGGTTTGAAATGTGTCGGGCGGCGCTGGCACACCGGGTTCTAGTCCCGGTCGGGGTGCCGGATTCTGTCCCGGTTGCCCCTCTTCCAGGCCAGCTCTCTGCTGTGGCCAGGGAGTGCAGTGGAGGATGGCCCAGGTGCTTGGGCCCTGCACCCCATGGGAGACCAGGAAAAGCACCTGGCTCCTGGCTCCTGCCATCGGATCAGCGCGGTGCGCCGGCTGCAGCGCGCTGGCCGCGGCAGCCATTGGAGGGTGAACCAACGGCAAAAGGAAGACCTTTCTCTCTGTCTCTCTCTCTCACTGTCCACTCTGCCTGTCAAAAAAAAAAAAAGTGTCAAAGACTGTGGAGCAAATAAAGTGACTAACACGTGGCTGACCTAAGCAGCCAGTGACCACAAGTTAAGTCTTGCAGGGTTCAGAAAAGGAGAAAATGAAGACATGAAAGTAGCAGAAGACGAGGGAAGGCGGTGATTGGAGTGAACATGTTCTGAGGACCTTGGTGTAGACTTAGGCATGTTGGCATGTGTTAATTTCTAGATTAACTGCTACAAAACAAGCAGATACTAATAGCTTCCAATCAAGAATAAATAGAACAAGGAAATATAATCAATCTTTAAGAAGTTAAGATAGGGAAAATAGAGGCAGGACAAACACAATGTCCAAAACAAGATTGTAGAAGTACACTTAAATGTGTCAGTAATTACTAGATGTATAAATATGTAACACCAATGATGACTATATATCTATATCTATATATCTCCCTTTGGGTTGATTCTAGGACCCTCTGAGGATTCCGGAATCCCTGAATGTTCAAATCGCCTGCATAAAGTGGCACAGTGTTTGCATGTGACCTGTGCAGGCCTCTCATGTTACCTCTTAAGTACTTACACTACCTGCCTTGTAAATGTTAAGTAGTTGTACTGCCTTGTGTTGGAAGGAACGTCCAGGGAAAAGTCTGTACACTCTGAGTACAGATGCAGTTTTCTTTCAGATTATTTAAAGATTTATTTATTTGAAAGGCAGAGCAACAGAGGAAGAGAAAAAGAGAGATCTTCCATCCTCTGATTTGGTCTTCAAATGGCTGGGCCAGGCCAAAGCCAGGAGTAAGGAACTCCATCCACGTCTCCCACATGGGCGGCAGGGACCCAAATACTTGAGTCATCATTGACTGCCTTCCTAGGCTCATTAGCAGGAAGCTGGCTTGGAAGCAGAGGAGCTGCTACTTAAACCGCACTGCAGTATGAGATGCAGATGTTGCTAGCGGTACCTTAAGCCGGTGTGCTACAACGTCCACCCCAAAATGAATTTTCTAAAAGAAGCAAATTAAATCTCTGGCAAGACAGAAAAAAAAAAAAGCTCACAGAATGTAAAAGGATATTATAGGTGCTTGCAGATATTTGAAAAATAGAAGATACTAAGAACTTCATCAAAAGCAACAGTAGAGGACTGTTTAGGAGATACCAGTCCTCATGTGCAGGAAGAACCGAAGAGGCAAAAACACAGTGTTGGAAGCAGGAAAGCAGAGGGGGTAACTGAAAGACTGAGCAGAGATGAGAAAGTTGAATAATGAGTCAGTCGTGGCGAAGGTCAGCAATAAGAAGTCAAGTTAACGTTGCATAAAACCCCTCAAATTCAGCTGTGGTCATGCCAGATAGTGTTGCCTATGGGTTTGGGGAAGAGAAGGGTGACTACAAGGGCGCCCGTCTCTGGGATTCTCCTGTGCCAGGCAGCTGGTGAGCAGGGCAGACCCTGTGTGGTCTGGAGCATGGGGGGCAGTACCCGATGGAAGGACAGGAAGACTGAGCACTCTGACTGCAAATGTCCCTGCCAGCCCAGGTTCCTAGGACCCCGGTACCCAGGAGATGCCAGCTCTTCTCTGGACAATCTTGATTGGTCCAAAAGGAAAGGCAGAATAATTTTGCAACCTAAAGAATTATGTTATGAGACTGACGTAACTTTGAGGATAGGTTAAAAAAGTTAATCTCACCCAAAACAGAGATGAAAAAGTCCTCGAGCAGATCCAGCACAGCAATATTTAAAAACAGTCTGGGGCCAGCGCTGTGGCATAAAGGGAGACTAGGGTTAAGTCTCTGCCTTCGTGTTCCCGGCGACCCAGCTTCCGATCCAGTTCCTTGCTAATGCACCTGGGAAAGCAGCAGCAGATAGCCCATGTGGGAGACCCAGAGGAAGCTCCTGGCTTTAGTCTGACCCAGCCCCGGTCATTGGCGGCCATCTGGGGAGTGAACCTGCAGATGGAAGATTGATCTTCTATGCCTTTCAAATATGTAAGTCTTGGGGCGGGGGATGATAATCTTTATAATCAAATACTTTTTTTAAAGATTTATTTTATTTATTTGAAAAAGTTAACGGAGGTAGAGACAGAGAGAGAGGTCTTCCATCCGATGGTTCACTCCCCAATTGGCTGCAACGGCCAGAGCTGCACCGATCTGAAGCCAGGAGCCAGGAGCTTCTTCCAGGTCTCCCACGTGGGTGCAGGGGCCCAAGGACTTGAGCCATCTTCTGCTGCTTTCCAGGCCATAGCAGAGAGCTGGATCGGAAGAGGAGCAGCTAGGACTAGAACTGGCACCCATATGGGATGCCGGTACTTCGGGCCAGGGCGTTGACCTGCTGCACCACAGTGCCAACCCCTATAATCAAATACTTAACAAAAGTCATTTTCAAACCAAGTCAGGATCCAGGGAGGACAAACAGGTGGGTAAGCTCTGCTGAAGACACATGGCGACGGGCAGAGGTTCTCCCCAGTGATCTGAACTGGAAAAGTGTGGGACTATCTGGGTGAGCACGGAGCTGCCCTCCCCTGTAACTCCGGATGACTGTCTCCGGAAGGCAGGCCCGATGACTCTGACCTCTGGAAGGTCCTGGCCGGCCCCGGGCCTGCTCCGAGGCGGGAGAGTCATGCTGAGCCCGTGTCCCAGAAGCCGAGCTCAGATAAGGAGACGTGCCTCCAGGATGTGGTCACGGCCCGTGCGCTCGCCTCGGCCTCCCCCCAAGAACAGAACAGCTCAGTCTGCTGCTGGCAGCGCCAGGGCCCTGCACTGTAATTCCCGTTCCCGCAGCGTGGTGGGGGTGAGCGCTGCTGCCGGCGGCTGTGGTCGGTCGCTGGTGAACTCGGCGATTCCAGGTGAGCCTCTAGGACACAGCTGACTCAGAACCATGAGCTGCTTGCTTGCGGGGATAACGCTTCCTCCTTGGTGTCCATGACACAAACGGGTTGGAATCCACTGGTCCTCGTCCTGTACACGTTATCACAGAGGAGAGGATGAGGGCCAAGGAGACAAGGCTCGGTTCATTCCAGCTGCGCTTCCGGCCCTCACAGAATGTGCGTCGCTTCCTCTCTCACCGGCTCCTCCAGAGAGCTCTAGATCAGTAGCCATCTCTGCAGCCAACTCTCGAGCCAGGGCAGAGCCACGAAGAACACACCAGGGTGTGCTTGCCCTGGGATTGTAGCCCCCCCGCCATCTCACCTGGCTGGCATCCTGTGGGTCACCCCATCCAGACTCCTCCAGAACAGATAAGAAGTCCTTGGACATCTCCTGGGACACGGGCAACGGTGGAACACGTGGCCTCCAGGCCTGGGCCCTGCCCGCCTCTCTGAGTCACCCCCTTCGTGTGCGCGCGTCCCTCAAGCACACCCTGCCCGTTTCTGCCTCCCTTGCTCTTCCTCCTCAGGACTTTGCATGGCTGGCTTCTCGCTGTTCTGGTGGTGGCTCCAGTGTCAAGGCCATGCCCAGTCGCCTGCTGGCAGCCAGCTTCCCCTGCCCCCACTCCCTCTACCACCCCCACACCTGCCACTGTCCATACTGTTACCAGAATCTATTTTCTTCACAGAGCTTAGCACATTCCGAGATTATCCATTTATTTATTTATATGTTTACTGTCTGTTTTTCCCAAAGTCAATACTCTGTCAGCTTCCCCAGAGCAGGAACTTGGTCTTGCCCACCAGGCTCCCTGCGAACACTGCCGGGCTGACTGACTGAGCCTGCCGACTCCCTGACAGCTGTCATCAGTTACGGGTGTATACACAGATCAGAAGTCTGCCTCCCTAAACTCAGAGGGGCCAGTGGAGCCCTGCCGATCCTCCCACTTCAGTGCTTAGCCCAGGCGCAGGGCCACGCCGGCGGCTGGTGCTGGGGAAGCAGGTGCCGTGGAGAGAACTCACTTTCTCGCAGCTGGACCCTTCCCTGCTTCAGATCAGCCCCCGACGTGGTGAGAACAGTGGGGGTTGTGGGCTCAGAGCTGCACGCTGGGAGCATACAGAAGTCACTTAACCCCACTGAGCCTGTTTATATGCTGTCATTATTGAAATACTGTTGCTGAATTAAGCAAGGGCAGGAGATGCCAGCATTTGGCCTAGCAGCAAAGATACCAGTTACAACACCAGTGGGAGGTGACCTAGTGCTTGGACCCCTGCCACCCGCATGGTAGACCTGGGTGAAGCTCCCGGCTCCTGGCTGCGGCTTGGCCCAGCCCCAGCCCCTGCTGTTGCAGCCATATGGGGGGTGAGCCAGCGGATGGAAGATCTTTTCCTCTGTCTCAGTCTCTCCTTCTCTATATAACTCTGCCTTTCGAATAAATAAATCTTAAAAAAATATATAACCTGTGTCCCAGAATGGCGTACCTGGGTTTGATGCCTCCTCTAGCTTCTGACTCCCGCTTCCTGACCCCAGGAGGCAACGGTCGTGGCTCAGGTCGTTGGGTTCCTGCCTCTCACATGGGAGACCTGGACCGAGTTCCTGGCTCCCGGCTCCCGGCTCCCAGCTTTGGCCTGCCAGGGTCTTTGCAGGCCTTTGGGGAATGAATGAGCAATGAGACTCTCACCCTCATTCTCTCCCGCCCCCCACCCTTCCTCTCAAATACATTTTATAAAGGAAAACTCACAGCTCGAAAAGGAGGAAAATGATTTTATTTTTAATAACATATATAGCAAACTGTGGCCCAAGGGTCTCTGTGGCACATTAGCCACGTGGTATTAAAGGGACAGATGAAAATACCCAGGATGTGCCAGGCAGAAGCTCGGTCAATGGAGCTGTTAGCACAGAGCCGTTCTCACAGAGTGTCTCCTCTGTCTCCGCGTGGCCCCTGCCGTGCTGGGCCCTGGGGGGCTGTAGTTGGGAAAACAGGATGCACATAACACCAGGGGACGAAGCCGGGGCCTGGGATGAGCGAGGTCCTCCCCCGCCTGCCGTGCCGGCTGGGAAAGGGCTCAGAGCTGGAGAAGGAGGCCAACTGCCAGCATCTCAGGACCAAGGACCAGCTGCAGGGGCTGGGGCGGAGGGGTCTGTCTCCACTTCACAAAAAGCCTTGGCTCAGGGTATGCTTGCTGCAGCGTCAGAACAAGCGCCTGCTGCCTTCCTAAGTGAACACAACAAAACCGTCCTGGTCACTCTCAGCCACGCGTGATCCCGCCTGGCTGGGAGCAGCCGTGTCTCGGGGAAGCGGGCTGTGCTCCACGCAAGTCCCAGGGTTCTAGACCTGGACAGCGCATTGCCCATTCCAGTGTCTTTCCTACACTTTTATTTCTTTTTTATTTCTTTTTGTTTCTTTCTTCTTTCACTTTTATAATTTCTTCTTTTTATTTTTTTTATTTTTGACAGAGTGGACAGTGAGAGAGACAGAGAGAAAGGTCTTCCTTTTGCCATTGGTTCACCCTCAAATGGGTGCCAGTGCACCGCGCTGATCCGATGGCAGGAGTCAGGTACTTCTCCTGGTCTCCCATGGGGTGCAGGGCCCAAGGACTTGGGCCATCCTCCACTGCACTCCCGGGCCACAGTAGAGAGCTGGCCTGGAAGAGGGGCAACTGGGACAGAATCCGGCGCCCCGACTGGGACTAGAACCTGGTATGCCGGCGCCGCAAGGCGGAGGATTAGCCTAGTGAGCCGTGGCGCCGGCCATCACTTTTATAATTTCAAAGGTTGTTTTCTGGAAAACTTCTGCAGGTGTCTGGCCTTCACAGGACAAATACAGAAGGAGTGGGGAGGGGCTTCCTTCCTTCCCACCTGCTGCTCCCCGTCCCCCCACCCCTGCTTCATGCACCCGCAGAGACAGCCGTGCACACAGCAGCACCCAGGCTCCACCCTTGCACCTCACAGTGGCACCTGCCCTGCACCCCGATCCACTGCAACAATAAATCTTGCCATCTCCCTCAGTCGGCCTGTATGAGGCCACCTTACCCTTGGCTACTGTGTGCGACTCCAACTCACTTTCCTGTCTCTGGGGCCCTGGTTTACTTTGCTGTGTTTTGATAAGACAATGGCTGTTGCCAGTGAGAGGCTTCTCCCATCAGTCATTGCCAGTCTATGTGTTCCGGAGCCTTCTGTGTGCTGACATAGCAGAGAGAGGCAGCCCTGTCCCTTGGGAGCCAGAGCCGGGAGGAGGACAACAGCATTCATAGGGCTCTAAGTGCATGGGGAAGGGTGTGGGCGGTGTCTGGGGGGTCAGGGCTTCTCCAGTCCTCAACTTCTCTGCCAGGTTGGGTGGTGAAAAGGCTGCCCTCCAGAAGGGCCCCGCCTAGGGGTGGTTAGTGAGGGAGACTCCCGCAGGAAGGAAGTATGTGTGTGTGTGTGTGTGTGTGTGTGTGTGTATGTGTGTGTGATGTTGACCCACAGCTGGGATGTTGGCAGCCCATAGCCTAGTGCTGTTTGAGTCCTGGCTGCTCCACTTCCACTCCAGCTCCCTGCTAACGCACCTGGGAGGCAGCCAGTGATGGCCCAAGTCCTCAGGTCCTTGGATGCTCCTGCCTCTCAGTGTGCGGCTTCCACCTGACCCAGCCCTGGCTGTTGTGGGCGTTTGGGGAGTGAACCATGGGATGGAAGATCTCTTTCTCTCTCTCTCTCTCTCTCTCTCTCTCTCTCTCTCTCTCTCTCTCTCTCTCTCTCCCAAATGAGAAGTTAGAAAGTTACTGCTCCTTCAGCGATGGTAGACAGAGCCTGGGCAGGGTGAGCCACGCGGCTGAGCCCTCCCACTGTTGGCATCCTGCAGGCTGGGCCTCCCCGCCTCCCCTCTTGGAGAAAAGCTGCCCGTGGAGTCTGCAGAGCCTTGCGCTCAGGGAGGGCAGCACCCAGACCTGTACCCACCCCCCTCCAACGAGTGCCCCATGACTTCACACAGGTGCTACGGGTGTCCTGGCACGCGTGGGGAAGCAGCGGGGGCTGCGCTGAGAACGGAGTGCGTAGGTACCCCCGCCCAGCATGAGCTGCTGTTGGGGCACAAGCCTCTGCCCAACCACTGCCCGAGCGCTAGGGCTTGGGGGCCGGCCCTGCGGGGGTCGGTGATGAGACTGCCAACACAGGACCTGAGAGAGACCGAGGAGGGGTGAGGGAGGGAAGCAGGTGGGAGCGGGGGACATATTCGCCAAGGAGTGGGGAGAAGCATCCCCCAGGACAATATCCACCACTTCCACGTGCTTGGGGGGGGGGGTGGTGGTGGCTGCACCTCCCCTCCGCCACCACACCCACAGCAGAGTCACCCCTACACCCACCCAGGGCCCTCCCTGGATTTCCCTCCTTGCCGGATGAGTGGGCGGCTGCGGGACGGGAACCTGAACGCCGTGGCCACGCCAGGTCCCAGGAAAAGCAAGTGAGGGGAGCGACAGGGAAAACCGGGGGTCTTTCCCTGGACCTGAGAGGAAGCCCACAAGAAGAGGTGGGCCTCTGTGTTCCCTCGGGTGTAAACAGGGTAGTGGTGGGGCGGACAGACCGACAGACGGCGGGGAGGGGGGCATCTGCAGTCCAGGCCTGGAGTCACACAGCTTCGTCCAAGGCTGGAGGGGGCGGGGGTAGGGCGGCGTAGGTCAGCATTTAAATGTGCTCCTTACTCCCTAAGGGAACCGTGCACAGCAGGCCCGAGCCCCGCTATTTCTAGGCCGGATTTAACCCAGGTCCGTGGGATGTCCAGCGATCGAACACCCGCACAAACGGGGCGGTAGGAGGAGGGGCTGCGAGGCCGGGCAGGACTGCACGTCAGAGGCTAGAAAGTTCGTGAAGGACGCTGAAGAGCCGCACGGGGCGGCGTGAACGGCAGCCTGGGCAGGGGCAGGGGCTGAAGCTACCCCCACTGCCCCTGCAGCCTCCGTCCCCAGGGCTCCCCTCCTGGAGCCCGCGTCTCTCCTCGGGCGGCCCACAGTCTACACAGCTCTTGCGCCATCACGCAGGAGGGAGGAGGGATGCAGCGTCCAAGCGCGCGGATCTGAAAGGAGGGGACGCCCCAAGCGGGCCGTGGCTCCAGGGCCCCGGGCCGGGACGCTGGGCGCCCGAGCTCGCCCAGGATTGTCGGCCCGGGCCCTCCCTCGGAAGCCAGCCGGCCCTCCGCGGAGCGCGCCCGCCCGCCTGCAGTCTCCGCTGTGGCCTCGAGGGGGCACCCAAGCCCCACATGCTGCCTCCCCGGGCGGCCGCCCTCACCTGCCACACCTGCGCGCCCGAGTTCACCTCCGCCCCTCGTGGGCCTGCTCGGCTCTCTGGGACCCGCTCCTTCACGTACAAAAGGGCTGCAGCTGCCCTGGAGCCGCAGTCTCCCGGTGCTGTCTCCTCCACGTCTTCCATGTTGCCCCCGCCCCTGGCCGCCCACCCGCAGAGGTAGGTCGGTGACCCCCTAGTCCGCTGGTCTCTGCCCCAGGACAGTGCAAAACGAGGGGTGCACCTGCCCTTTGGAAGGTTTCAGTGTAACTTTAGTGAAAAGACGAGGTCACAGTGAATTCATTTTTAAAACTAAGTTTTAGAAATTAGGACAGCCACGTTTGCCTGGTCCGAAACAGCAGGCTTCTGCGGGGCGACGGCGGCACGGCGCGCTCCGAGCGGGGGAGAAGGGGGTCCTCCAGTCCCGCGGGTTCGCTCGGGCCGAGTCTCCCCAGCGGCCGAGGCGCACAACACGCAGGAGAGCCCGGCGCCGTCGGTGCCCGGAGGAAAGCCGGGCAGGTGTGGATGGTGGGGAAGCGAAGTCCCACGACGGTGGGGGCGCCTGGCGTGGGAACCCACGGAGCTCCCCGTGGCGGTGCGGCTGTGTGCGGCTGTGAGCCAGTGTGCATGAGTTGTGGGTGTGGGACTGATTTGTGGACAAGTGTGCGTGTGTGACTGGGAGTGTGTGAGCGGTGAGCGTGAGCTGCGCGTTCGGGACTGTGGTATGTGCGGATGTGCGCCCGGGGGTGCGGGTGGGGAGGGCAGAGCAATTGAGTGTGCAGGCGTGCGGCTGTGTATGCGAGTGCGGGGTCCCTCCCGCGCCAGCGCTGGGCCGGGCCGGGCGCGCCAGCCCCCGCCCCACACTCCGGGCGCGGCGCGCGGCGGTGCCGCTGGAACTCAAGTTTCTCGGCCCGCACGTGACCCGCAGCGCGGCGGCGGCTATCGGGCGATCAGACCATGTGAGGGGCCGCGAGTACAAATAAATAGGGCGGCGCGGGCGCAGCTCGGCACAGGCGGCGGCCGCCCGGGTGCCTCGAGGGCTCCCGGCGCGCGGGACCGGCCTCCACACGCCCTCCCGCAGGTGGGTCCGCTCTGCTCTCCGCCTCCCGCCCAACTTCTCGCGGGCCCCGAGGGCGGCCGTCGGCGCCGCGCAGCCTCGCCCAGCCGGCGCCCGGCTCCGGAGCGCGCCGCCCGCACCCTCCACTCCCCGCGAGAGCAGGTGCCGGGCACTGGGAAGAGGGACGCGAGGAGAGGCCGGGGTCTGGCGGGGACCGGGAGGGCTTGTCTTGGGGCGCGCAGGGGCCGTCCGATGTCTCCGAGTGCGAAAAGTTACTTTAGTTGCGGCGCGTGTTTTGGGCTGGGTCTTGGCTGCCATCGCTTGCGGGTGGCTCCAGGCAGAGGCGCTGCGGGGCGAGCTGCTGTCCCCAGGATCGTCTGTTCCTGACTCCCTGAGGCTCGCTTGGGGGGCGAGGCGCGCGCAGACACCTGCTGGGCCGGCGCAAGGGGCGGGCACTGGGGAACGCACGCTCTCCCCTGCTCTGGGAGCGCATCTCCTTTGGCGCCGGGGCTTGTGAATCTTGAGTAGTTCTCTTTCCAGTGGGAGTTTTGAAGCACTGGGGAGTGGAGTGTCAGGGTCAGACTGCAAAGGGTTTGTGTGTATGTGTATTTTTGATCAATTTTGTCCAGAGAAATGAACCAGGTCAATGGATTATTTATGAACCTGCTAGCTCTCATCATAGTAAGACGAGATCAAATATTTAATGTGTTTTGCCTTCAGTCACCCAGGAAAAATGCCTAAGAAGGCAGCGCTGGGATTCGTGCCTAGCGGAACTCAGGAGAGCTACCTTCGGCTGGCCGCATCCGCGTTTGGGTTTTGAGGAGCGAGGGCCCCGCTGCCTGCGCTCTTTGTCCAGTGGCCGAGCTGTGAGGTGCAGGGTGGGGTGGGCACGACTGTGGGCCCCGCTGAAAGGCTGGTCCTTTGTGGCTTGTGCGAACTGGGCAAGCCTTGTGGGCGTGGCACTCTTCACTGAACCTGAATAGACAGATTGGGACCGCCTCACAGCTAACCAGAGTCCCTGTCACCGCGCTGGTCAGCTGTGGGAGACATGCAGCCTGGTGTCTCAAGCTCACTCCTGTCTCCTGTTGAAGAAATACCTAGGCTGGGGTGGGGGTGTTTTCACGGAATTGGCACGGTCTCTGAGAGTCCTCTGATGGATTCTGGAATCATCTGAGCATCCTGAGGAAGGCTCTGGCACAGGGCATGTGCCTGTGGGGTGGCGATGCAGGTGGGCGGGGTTGAGGGGCTGGCCAGGCACCCCGGTGTCCCCCCCACCCCCCGGGAACAGGCAGGTGATCCCCGTAGCAAGCCAGGGTGTGGCCGTTCTCTCCGCTCCTCCACTGGTGTCCTTGGAGAGAACGCAGAGGCAGGGCTGTCTGAAGGAGGTTAATTTTACTTGGGTTGAATGAATCAACAGGATATGGTCATGACTTGACTCTTCCCCCATAGACGGCTCCATGGCCAAGGGCGAAAATGACATCACTTTTTGCTGGTGTAGAAAAGGTAACTCAGACCTTGGGTATGCCCAGTGACACATCACCCCCCAGGGGGCCTCACAGTCCCTGGCCAGGAGGACCTGTCAGATATGACAGCCAAGCCCCCAGCCTTGTGGTCTGCAGCCACCATTCTAAGCTCTGTGTTGAGAAAACACGAGTTGAAACGATGGTGCCCTGTGCCTGGCAGCTGGGCCCTCCTCCCAGATGTGGCCAGCGAATCAGGGTCTTGCCGCTTTAACACTGAGCCAGACGGCAGCGAGTTGCATCCTGTGCCTCCCCCGTGCCCAGCCAGCACGGGCCCATGCCTTTACAAGGTGCCCGGGGCGTGTGCTGGTGGGAATGGCCTCCACGCAGTGCACTGAGCTGTTGGCAGCGGGTTGCAAGGCCCTGAGACTTCGGTGTTCACAGAACGGGCATGGGTGTGGCTTCCAGCAGCAGCCCAGCTGCCTGTCTGCATGCCCCTGGCAAGGGACAGGGCTCAACCTGCTCTCCTGAGCAGGGCTTAGCTGTCACTATCAGGAATTTTTGAAAACTCTCCTCTCTGTAGGAGGTAACAATAGATGGGAGGAGCCTTTCAAAGAAACCTGGCATAAATGGTTTCTCCTAAGCACGGGGGTGAGTTGCTTTTCTAGGGCAAGCACGAGACCAGGACCAGTGCAGCCCGCTTACTTGTGGACAGTGCTGAGCTGTCGCCGTCGGGCTCCTGTGAGGAACAGCGCTTGCGGCAGCCGGGCCTCTGGCAGCCTTGGTGCTGTGAAGATGCGCCCCTGGGTAGTGACTGTGCACACCGTGCTTTTACACGGAGCAAGCGTTGCCCCGGCCCTGTGTGCAACAAGGGGACACGAGTAGACGGAAGGTCTGGGGAGGCCACTGGCAGCTGCAGCGTTTGCTCCTTCCTCGGGCCCCCCAGAACCTCACTGCCGCCCCCTAGCTCCCACCCAACCCAGGCCCAGGGCACGTGTTCCTGGCCGGAGGCCCAGAGACGTGGAGGTGACGGCCCCGGCCCCAGGCACTGAGGAGCAACAGAGGGCAACCGGAGATCTCCCTGGTCCGGTTCTAAACGCCATCGTTCGCGGCAGGGAGGGTAGAAGTGAGACGGGTTGTGTCGTGTGCTCTGGGAGAATAGAGTCCCAGGCTGCGGCACCTGCAGGAGGCACAAGTCAGTGGTTCCTGTGTTCTCGTGTGGTCTTTCTGGGCAGATTCAAGGGACAAAGTGTTTCTGACCTTTGTCGCTGAGCTGCTGAAGAAAATGAAGTGATTTTTTTCCCCTCTAAGGCAATACTGTCCCTCCGAACTGGAGTTAACCAAGGGACCTAGGATTAGGGAGCGGGAGAGCCACAGGGCCTGGGAGGCGCTCTGCCCAGCTCCCTGGCTTGGCGGGGCTTGCCCACGCCCCCTACTCCCCCCAGGCCACAGCGGGCCTGCAATTTGAGTCTTGCACTTGGGTCATTTGCTTTATCCCTGCTAAGTGTGTTGTCCTCAAAACACCAGTCGCATCAGCTGGCCCTGTCGCTTAGCTCAGAGGAAGGTGGCTGGGAAGGGACCGGAGGGGACGGCGAGATAAGCTATTCTGGGCGCTCTCCCCGGGGAGGCTGAGCTGACCGTCCGGAGGTCTCCCCGCACCCATCCAAGGGCTGGGAGTTCGTTCTTCCTCCAGTTTTCGCTTTTGAAAAACTTGGATGGAACGTCAGAGATGCAGTTAGGTTTCAGCGGTTGTTAAGGTTTTGTTCCATTTGTGCCCAAGATGCTGTCTCTATACCTGTCTAGCTTCTGTATGTGGATGCACATGGACTTCAACATTCTTGACGCCAAAATAGCTTTTCTTTGCGTTTCATTTAGGGTGCTTCAGAAAGTTCATGGACAATGAAATTAAAAGAGAAATTTATTTTGGTGCAAACATTTTTTGAAATCCTTGCGTAGTTTTTTTCCCTAATGCTCATTCCCCTGAGCCTTTTGAAGATCTCTCCTCCATAGCTGGGCACACCATGTACCACACATGTACATTAATGCAGTGATAAGCTTATGTATCTGTGTGTAACTTTTCTGTGCAATCTTTGCAAACAGCCAGATAGTGCACCCCTAAACACTTCCTTAGGTTTTCCCCAGGAAGAAGGACTTTGCCCTACAGACCACAACCCCATTATCCCACTGGGGAAACTTTACATTGAAACAATGCTGCTGTCTGATACATAACTCTGTTCAAATCAACCCTACTGCCTCAGAGTTGCCTTTTTAGTTCATGTTTGTTTTGTTTTTTTTTAAAGGAGGACAGACAAACAGAGATATCTTTTATCTGTCTATTCGCTCCCCAAATGCCCACAACATCCAGGGATAGGTGAGGCTAAAGCCGGGAGCCACGGACTCAGTCCGCTGGGTTGCCAGGGCCAAGCACTTGAGCCACTGCCTGTTGCCCCTCGGGACACGTTAGCAGGAAGCTGGAGTCAGAGGTGGATCTGGGACTTGAACCCAGACACCAGTATGGGATGTGAGGGTCCCAAATGGCCTCTTGTAAAAATTTTTTACTTTAATATTTTGAAAGGTAGAGTGACAGGGAGAGACAGAGGCTTTCTATCAGTTGGCTCATTCCCCAAATGGCTGCAACAGCCAGGGCTGGGCCAAGCTGAAGGCAGGAGCCTGGAGCTCCGTCCAGGTCTCCCATGTGGGTGGCAGGGGTGCAAGCACTTGGGCCATCCTTGGCTGCCTTCCCAGACTCCTTAGCAGGAAGTTGGGTTGGAAGTGGAGTGGCTGGAACTGGGACGCCAGCACCCCAGCAGCATCTTGACTGGTGTGCCAAGCACACGCCCTGGGGTCACCTTTGACACTGTAAACTCTGAGATTCCAGAAAGTGCCCCGTGACTCATCCGAGCGCAGCCGTGAGCCCTGGGCCTGTGCGGTCTGCGAAGAGCTGCTCTCCCAGGCCTGGCTTTCCATCTCCCCAGGACTTGGTGACCCAGGGCGGCGTGGGGAACATCTGGCCTGCAGGAAGTCTAAGGCCCCTGGAGCCATTTGGGCTGGCCCCACCCGAGGCACCCATAAGTGGGATGCAAATTCAACCCATCTACAGCAGGCCGGTTTTGAAGCTGATCACTGTGTGTGGCCTGTGCGTGCTGTTGGTAACACCCAAATAGCCCTGGGTGGGAAAAAGGCTCCCCAGCCTGGCCGAGAGCACGAGCGTCTTCAGGCCACCCACCACTGGCTGCCTTGCCGCTTCCAGCAGCTTCCCCGCCGTCTCGCCCTCCTCACCCTGCCCACAGCCGCAGGCCCAGTGCCCGCCTTCCTTCTCTTTACCATTCGTCCTGTGTGATTTATTGATTTATTTGAAAGGCAGAGCTATAGAGAGATGGGGGGGGGGGTGGAGAAAGAGAGACAAAGAGATCTTCCATCTGCTAGTTCACTTCCCAAATGGCCACAACAGCTAGGGCTGGGCCAGGAGCCAGGAGCTTCGTCCAGATCTCCCACACGGGTGCAGGGGCCCAAGCACTTGGGCCATCTTCTACTGCTTTCCCAGGCCACAGCAGAGAGCTGGATCGTTAGTGCAGCAGCCAGATCTTGAACCTGTACCTGTATGGGATGCCGGCATCACAGGCCGTGGCTTTATCCGCCACGCCACAGTGCCGGCCCTCACCTTTCATTTTTAACTCTGCCCCCTTTGTCCTCTCCTCTCTCTTTGCTTGCTCTAGCTGTCGCAGGCCTATCCACTTTGTTTCCTTTCTGCCTCTGCCTGAGGCTGCTCTTCCCCCTCCCCCCTCCCTTCCTCTGCCTCTTTTGGTTCCTGTGTGGGTCTCTTCGTGTCTATTCCATCTAAAAGCAGACTTACAATATTCCTATTAAGAAGGAGGGGGCCAGCGCTGTGGCGTAGTAGGTTAAGCCTCTGCCTACAGTGCCGGCATCCCACATGGGCTCCAGTTCAAGTCTCGGCTGCTCCACTTCCTATCCTTTGCTCGTGCAACCGGGGTGGCAGTGGCTGACGGCTGAAATGTTGGGGCTCCTGCCATCCGTGTGGAGACCGGGGTGGAGTTCCATGCTCTTGGCTTCGGCTTGGTCCAGCCCCAACTATTGCAGGCATCTGGGGAGTGAACCAGTGGATGGAAGATCTCTTTGTTACTCTGTCATTCTACTTTCCAAGTAGATGAAAATAAAAAATAAAATCCACATTAGATAATTTGATGCCAGAAGAAATTTTGCAATCCATGCAATTTTTTTCCTCATTATACATTTTTCATGCAGTTTTTAAAGCCCCCTTGTATGTTACAGCAACGGAGTGGAAGCAGTTTTGCTCACTTCAAATTGTTCGGAGTTGTGGAATTAGGTTAAACGGAACGTGGAGTTTGTTACTAAAAGCCCTGAAAGCCGCCTCCCTGGGCCCTAGGAAGAGTCTGCTTCCTTGTCCTGTGTTCACAGTAAGCTCTCCTCGGGAGCTGGGAAGCTCAGATGCATGAATGGCTTCTGAGCTGCCCCCCACTTCTGTAGTTAACATCACAACGCTGGGTTCTGCAGCTTTAGATGTGGTTTATAGCAAGTACTCGGGATGGGTAATAACTCTAGTCCACACACACACACACGCACACACACCCGGCTCACAGCGAGCACTGGGGAGCCCAGCTGGCTGATGGCCCCGGCTGCAGGTGCTTGCTTCAAAATCCAAAAGCATGTCCTGTGTTCTTTTTTTTAAGATTGATGGATTGACTTGTGAGGCAGGGTGACAGACGTTCTCTCTGCTGGTTCACTCCGCAGAGGGCCGCAGCAAGCCTGGAACTCCATCTGGGTCTCTCACATGGGTGGCAGGGACCCAAGTGCCTGAGCCATCTTCCGCTGCTTTCCCAGGTGCATCAGCAGGGAGCTGGATCAGAAGTGGAGCAGCCGGGACTTGAACCTGGCATTCTGATATGGGCGGCTAGTGTCCCAGGCTGCAGCCCAACCCCCTGCACCACCAGGCCGGCCCTGGGCTCTTAAACCCTATGTGTGTCAGTCTTTCCCATTAAAGTTGCTGTTGGGACTCCCTCTTTCTGCTGCACAGAAGACCTTTCTGATAGATGAGACAGGAAGGGCCTGCTCCTTAGGGAACCCCGACCCCATTGGACTTAACCCCTGGGGAGAAAGACGGGGCCTTTCCTGGGGCTCAGGCCTGCCAGCAGCACAGGCTGCAGACCACCGGCCCCACCCAGGGAACCCAGAAGAGGCGATGGTGCTGAGAGCCACGCAGAGCTGGTGCCAGCTGGCGGTGCGTGAGAGCAGGGCTCTGTGAGTCACGGCCCTGCTGCCGCAGGCACACAGAGCAGCCATGCGTGGAAAGGCAATTAATGATGCATGATGACCAACGAGTAATCGTGGAGTAGCGGGAGGACTCTCCGTGGAGAAGGTGCCCGGAACCCCAGCCAGGGCTTGGAGGGTGCAGGGACTGAGAAGGAGGGAAGGCACAGCTGGGGCCGCACAGGCCGTGTGGCCCACTCACCCCTGCGTGACCAGGAGCTTGTTAAGAAGGCAGATTCCTGGGGGGCCCACAGGGATCTGAGTGAGAATCTCGAGTCTGCTGTGTACCAGTGACGCCAAGCGGCTGATGGAGAGGAACGGGCGTGAACCCGCGAGGTCAGAGCTGGGGGCCACAGGTCGCTTCGGGCCTGTCTCCCGACCACAGTGTGAGGGGGTGGTGGTGGCAGCCAGATGCCTCACTGTCTCTGAGGTTTCCACGCGGCAGATACTGGGTTAAGCACTGGTCATACGTTTATCTAATTCCCACAGCAGGCTTTAGGAAGTAGGCTTTTAGTTTTTGTTGTTGTTGTTGTTATTGTTTTTTTTTTTTTTTAAGATTTATTTATTTATTTGAAAGTCAGAATTACACAGAGAGAGAGAGGAGGCAGAGAGAGAGAGAGAGGTCTTCCATCTGATGGGTCACTCCCTGATTGGCCATAATGGCCGGAGCTGTGCCAATCCAAAGCCAGGAGCCAGGAGCCTCTTCCAGGTCTCCCACGCGGGTGCAGGGGCCCAAGGACCTGGGCCATCTTCCACTGCTTTCCCAGGCCACAGTGGAGAGCTGCATTGGAAGTGGAGCAGCCGGGACTAGAATTGGCACCCATATGGGATGTTGGCACTGCAGGCCAGGGTGTTAACCCACTGCGCTGGCCCCCTTTGGTTTTTTTTTTTTTTAAGAGACAGAGTTTCCATCACCAGTTCACTCCTCAGGTACCTGCAACTTGTCGGCTGAGGGCCAACGCTAGAAGCCAGGAACCCATCCCTGGTCTCCCCCGTGGTGGGGAACCTAAAGTGCTTGAGTTATCACCCGCCACCTCCCCAGCTCTGCATCAGCAGGAGGTGGGGGTCAGGTGCTGGAGCTCGGAGTCAAAGCCGGGCACTCCAGGTGGAATGTGGGCACACCCCAAACTCCTGTCCCGTGAAGTGGGAATTTGTTAAAAGATTGATTTATTTGAAAGGCAGAGCCACAGAGAGAGGTCCTCTGGTTCACTGCCCAGATGGCCGCAACAGCCAGGGCTGGGCCAGGTCGAAGCCAGCAGCCAGGAGCTCCATCCAGGTCTCCCACATGGAGGCAGGGGCCCAAGCACTTGGGCCACCCTCCGCTGCCCTCCCAGGCACATGAGCAGGGAGCTGGATCGGAAGCGGAGCAGCCAGGACTCGGACCAGCACTCTGATGAGGGATGCCAGCTGCAAACAGTGGTGGAAACTTTCACCTCGAGCCCCGTGGAGTGGGAATTTCCAGGATGTGCTCTCCCACGGGAGGAAATGGAGCCTCAGAGAGTTTAAGTCACAGAGCCAGCAGGTGGCAGCCCCGGGTTCCAGCGGAGAACTGTGGGGTGTAGACATCCAGGAACAGCGGAGTGGTGACTAGGAAGGCGTTTCAGTCTAGACATGGCCGTACGCGCCTATCTAAGCCAAAACCGTTTATTTTCATTGAAATCAAAATAAATAGTACACGGGGCCAACCTCTGCGGTGACCCCAGCGCCGTCGCGGGCGGCCAATCCTCTCCATGCTGTGCTGTGCAGGGAGCGGTGCCCAGGGCTGTCGCCTCCCAGGCCGCCGACGCTCAAGTGGAGTCTCCTTTCCCTGCTGCCCGCAGCCCTGAGGAGCTGAGCCTACGTCATGCCTCTCAGCGAGGACTCCCTCGGATAAAGCGATGGCTGTGATGGTGGAATTGTACCCGCTACGTCCCCCGGACGAGCATGCTGTCTCTGCCCACTTCATTTAGATCCTGAAGTCAGTTTCAGCTGACGGGTGGGAGTCCCCGTGGCTTCTGACCCGTGACACGGCACGGGGGGACACAGCCACACGCCAACACGTTTCGCGCCAGCAGCCTGCGAGGAAGAGTCAGGGCCCCATGGCAAACGGAGCAGTAGCAGGACAAGGCAGATGTTTTAAAACTGAGGGCAGGGCTGGCAGTTTGGTGCAGCGGTGAAGATACTGCTTGGGATGCCTGTGGACTATATCCAAGGGCCTGGGTTCAAATCCCCGCTCTGCTTCAGAACCGGCTTCTGGTATACCCAGGAAGGCAGCAGGTGATGATGGCTCAAGGTCTTGAGTCCCTACCACCTTTGTGGGAGAACCGGATGCAGGGCCAGGCTCCTGGCTTCAGCCTGGCCCAGCTCAGAAGCAAAAATTTACAAAAGCAAATAAGCCCCGAGTGCAAGTCTGGACTTGGAGTCACGAGAAGGCCGGCAGAGGGCCAGGGTCCGCGGGAGCCCACCGGAGCAGCCGCCGCCTCCGGGACTGTTTCCTCTAGCGCTTCCGTTGTCTTTGTCAGACTCTGGCCTGGTCCCACGAGCTCCACATAGACAGGACTCTGCCTGTCTTGTCCCTTGTAGGCACACCTTCAGAAGGTTTCTGGGAAAATGGAATTACCACCAAAGGAAGCATCTTTTGATTCCATTTTCCCACGGGCTCTCAGAGGCAGCCTGGGCTGAGTGAGTGCTTGTCGCGGCCCAGGGCCACGCTCAGGGCTGGGCGAGGTGGCTCCGGAGCTCTGTGGTCGGGGCCTTGGGAACTTTAGACTCCATGTGCAAGTACAAATTGCCGCTTGGCTCTGTGACCTGTAATTAATCTTATCTCCGCGTACAACCTGGAACTCACACTGGTTTTTGTTTTTGTTCTGGAAATGAAATTGAGTATTCTGAGGCAGGAACTGTCTTTGATCTTGATGAGTGAAGGCAGAGTACAACGTCGCCCGTAGTGCTTCGGCCCGGACCAGCCGCCAGGCGGCCCCCAGAGCGGGAGCGCCCTGGCATCTCCGGCGGCAGGTGCCTTGTCGCTAATCATCGTCATGCCGGACCCCTCAGCTACAGAGACAGAGTTGTAGAAAGAGCAACGGAGATTGGATCGGGGATGCTGAAATAGAGACTTCTTTTTTTAACTAGAGGGGAAGTGGAGTGGATTAGCTCACTCCAGGGGCAAGACGGAGCCAAAGTGTTGCCAAAAGGCCAACCGCCGCCCTCAGTGGTCACCTGCACCACCACGCTGCCCCTCGTGTGCGGAGCCCGGGGGTGTCAGGCTGCAGGCCCACGGCTGAACCGGCACCACACACAGCAGGTCGCCTGCTCAGCCTGCGACAGCAACACATATTCCAGGTGCAAGGGATGTGTACAGATGTGCAAGGGCTTCTGGGAAGTTTTCTGGCCATTGAGAAACTCGAAGGCTGCCTGGAAGAGATCACAGCTATAATAGTGACCTCCTTTGTCGTCTTTCTACCCAGCAGGATGAAAATATCTTTTAAAAAAGAAAACTTTCCAGAGAGTATCCTCAGAAACCAACCTTCTTACAAACGCGCACTTCTGTAGTTGTGGGCCAGCTCGCTCTCGCCCATTATTATCTGCTGGTCTCAGCAGAAAAAACCTGTCCATGTGCTCTGTGTGGAGCAAAGTGGGGAGGGAGTCCCGACTCCACAGCCGGCCAGGAACACGCAGGCCCACGGCCTCTGCCCCTGGACGGCTGGGGTAGGAGCTTGCTTGGGACTGGGAGTGGCAGATGAGTGCGTGCAGGAGGGGACTTCGGCCCCCAGGCCCGTGCCAGGCTGGGGGCACAAATGAACCCCAGAGAACAGAGCTTCGAGCAGAGAGCTATCCCCTGGGGGCGGGAATTACCCCAGGGATGCTCCTAAGAGGTGGTGTTAGCCTTGGGCTGTTTCGACTTCTTGATAAAAAAAAATTTTTTTTTAAGCTAAAAATACCTGGGGATATTTCAGGAAACGAGACCCTCGTGATAGCTCGGAACAAGAATAGCAAATGGCGTGCGTGCTTCCAGGAGCTGCTCCACACGGGCACCGTCGCCAGGAAGTCTCGGGGAACCAACAGCTGAGGACACACTTGCCCCCCAAAATCCACCTCATTTCCCATCCCCCTTGCAGCATTCCCCAAGGGAGAAGGGGCAGGGGGGAGCAGGCCACTGTTGTGGCGCCCCCTCCTGGAGTGCCCGCGCTGCTCCTGGAGCCCCTCAGGCTGGCCGGAAGGAAGGTGGCCACCGGGAGGACAAGAAGTGCCTGTGGGGAACAGGGTGGCGGCAGGGAGGAGGAGTGCGGGCAGGGACCCTGGTCGCACGCGTGTCCGGGCTCCCTCCCTGCCATCTGCTCTTCCAGTTCCGGTGTTTACTGCGGGGAACTTGCGGCCGATGCGGACGGGCAGGAGCCCAGGGGCCTTCTTGGCTGCGCGCCCGCCCGCAGACCAGGCTGAGACCTAACTTAGTGTGTATTTAAATACACTGATGTACTCCTTTCTTCTCAGAAAAAGGTCCTCTGCCTGATGAATGGGCACTTAGGGCGGAGGAGGCGGTGCGTGGTTACGTCTCTCACCCAGTCCCTGGGGAAGAGGGGAGGAGGGAGAGCCCCCCCCCAGCACCAGATGAGCTTTTATCTCAGAAATTCACCCTCAGGATGGGGGTCATAGCTGGACAGGGTAGAACTCCGGGTCCCCCCCCCCCCACCCTTGTACCATAAAGCTGTCCTGTCTCTTGTAGATATCATTGGCAACAATCAATGCCTTTAACATTTTTATTTTTGACTTTATAGAAAAACAGAACTGAAAGAACACAAAACTCTAATTACTTAGGTCCCCTGGTGTTCGGGTCTAAGCCTGGCCAACATGTGTATCCAGAGGCATCAGTGTTGAAACTACTGCTAGGCGTGCTGTTGGCGTGCTGTTTCCGCAGCACGGGCTGGTCTTCACATTCGTGTGCCTGGAGAGCTGGGTCAGAGGCGTGAGCCCCAGGAGCAAGGAGTGCTATTTTTAGCAGCCGCCTGTCCTGAGCCCGCCCTGCCCCTCCTGCGGGATGTGTAGGCTGGGGCGTGGCCACCTCTGGCCCTCGGCTCCAGGGTGGGAAGTGACCCAGCCAAGCAGGAACGTGGCATCACTCCCAAACTGTTCCAGGACTTGGGAAAGCCAAGGCCCAGAGGAAGCCAAGTGGGCTGGGAGTCTTGGCTGCCTACAAATTTATAACAGTCCTTAGGTTTAAAGTCCAAAAGGGCTCAGGTTTCTGCTCCGTGTTGGATGGCTCCTACCGTGGTCGTGAGGAGAGCGAGCCGGCACCCTGTTCCCCAGCCTGTGGCGGGGAAATGACAGCACGGCGGCCCTGGGCTCCCCACTAAGACGCTCAGGGACAGAGGCCCCGGCCACACCACGCACAGGGACTCTTCTCTGGGCTCTCCCTGCCTGCTGGCTGCTGGGGAGAGGCCGGGGCACACATGGTGAGCTGGGGAAGCCCCCGTGGGACTCGCGGTACAGAACAGGGATGCAGAGGGGCCAAGTGCACAGGGCCTCCAGTCTGCCCAGAGCGTGCCTGACATGGGCGGAAGGCAGCGGGAGACCGCCCAGGGCTGGGGTGCCTCACCAAGGGTGGCCCTGTCACCTCTGCCCTCTGTCCTTTTCCTTTTAAAACCCTGGCTGTAGTTTATAGAAAATAGCCTGGGGTACTGAGCCGAGGTAGGGGAGTGATCACTTCCTGCCGCCTGGGGCCGTCTTCCCAGCCCGGCCCGGACAGGGCCAGTGCTCGGTGAGGCTTTGGAGCTGGCTGCTGCCTCCTTTGTTCCGGGCTGCTGGTCCCTCGTGGGGAAGCGGATGCTGGGGTCTTGCAGCCTGTGCAAGACCTTGGTGATTTGCTGTCTACTCTGCTTTGTTTTGTTTCCTTTTCAAATTGAATGCGATTGGACACCTGCATCACAGGTAGGAAAATATTTTATTGACATTTCACAAGTGCGTTTGTAATCCTGATAACTAAGCCCAGAGGCAAGGAAAAGGCCTGCGTTTACTCTGCTTTCTCTGGGTGCCTTTCCAGCAGAGCTCCGGGTCCTGGCGAAAGGAAGCTGCGAGGGGCGGCAGATGGGCGTCGGCACCGTTCACTGAGCAGCAGCATGGAGACCACACCCCTGAACGCTCAGCCCGGGCGCTCAGCCTGCAAGGACGGAGAGGACTGCCGGGGCAGCGGGGTGCTGCGGAAGGGCGTGGCGGGCGACAAGGCGGAGCCCGGCCAGCTGTCCAATGGGTACTCGGGGGTGCCCGGCCCTGGTGCTGGAGACGACGCTGGCCACGCTATCTTGGCAGCCACGACCACGCTGGAGGCGGAGGCTCATCCAGGAGGGCGGGAGACCTGGGGCAAGAAGGTGGACTTCCTCCTCTCGGTCATCGGTTACGCCGTGGACCTGGGCAACGTGTGGCGCTTCCCCTACATATGTTACCAGAACGGAGGCGGTCAGTACCGCGCGCTGGGCCCAGGGCGGGCTGCGGAGCCTCCTGCGAGGGCGGCCGATGGGCCGTGGTTTCCTTCTGTGCAGATTAGCTGACAGTCTGGGAGCGTGGCCGCTGGGCCTTTCAGAGAGCCAAAAGTGTGTCCGAGGCTTTCTGGGGTGTGAGACGGGACGACAGCACGCCCAAACCTGACCTCGCAGGTCCCAGCATCCTCCGAGCTGCCTTGGTCACCCCATGTCCCCTAGCCCCCCACGTGGGGGCCTCCACTGTGCCTTCACTCCTGCAGGCAGCCTCTGCTCCAGAGAGTGCAGAGGGGCTGGAGCCGCGTCAGGAAGAAGTGGGAGGCGGCTCCAGGCCCTCCTGGGCTCTCACACACATCTGTGTGAGGTCAGAAGGGAGTTAACCCAGGCCCCAAGCTTTGGTTGCCAGCCCCAGCGAAATCCCCAAGTGAGCCCGACCACAGCGTGCCAACCCCAAGCCATGCGTGGGATTGGACTTTTGAGGCCAGAGACCATATCTTGTCCCTCTTTGCACTCCTCAAGCCTCTAGAGCAGTTAACTTGTAGATGAGCAAAAACCCAAGTAGCTGACAATGGCTGTGAGTTTGTGAACCTGGTGGGAGCAGGGTGATAGCTGAGCAGGGAGAGTGCAGCAGGTGCAATGCCTCTGTGATGTGATGGCACCTGCTATCCGAATAGGGAAGGGACATACACTGGTGTCAAAGCAGTCCTTTTGTGTTTTGCCAGCACTGGTAGCAGGCTTGGGGAGGCCACTACACTGAGGTTTGAGGGATAATTCATTTGTGTCGCCCCACCTCTTCTGTGGCCGGACAGACTTGGCTGGATTGGCTGTACCTTTAAAGACTCCTGTCCGTGTGGCTGCAAAGGCAGTTCCAGTGGGGCCCCTGGGAAGCTCACGGCTTCCTGCCTGGGAGGAGCGGACGTGGCAATCACCTTGGCTCTGGTTTGGGAGGACTCCCCTTTAGCCTGAGCATTACAGGTCCCTGGTGGTGTCTCCACTCTGCTTGCTCTTTCCCGGAAGGCTGACCAGGCCGGCCCGCTGGATGAAGGCCACAGTGGAAACACGATGTGGTTTTTATTCTCAAGCCAGGTTCACGCAGCCTGACTGTAAGTTATGTGGACCTTTCTGAGTCGCCCGGACTTCAGGTTTCCAGGTTCAAAGCTTTTCATGGGAGGGAAAGCTGCAGCTGACCCAGCTGTGGGCTAAACCTCTGGCTGCTCGTGAGCAACCCTCGGCCAGCCGCAGGCGCGAGACTTAGGGGAGCGGCAGCTTCGTGCTTGCTTGTTTGGAAAACTCCCTTTAGCCACACCTGGAAAGCTGGCCTGTGAGGAATCCCCGAGATACAGCCACGTTAGCAGTGAGCTGTGTCTGGAGCCATGGATAACACCAGTGAACACGCACACGTTCAGCGCCTCGTAGGTGGTCACAGCAGTTGCACAGGGTGCGCCAGGCGCTCTGTCCCAAGGGGCCTTGCACTGATTGCCTCAGAATCACCTGGGAGCTAGGCCAGTGCCGCGGCTCAGTAGGCTAATCCTCCGCCTTGCGGCGCCGGCACACGGGGTTCTAGTCCTGGTCGGGGCGCCGGATTCTGTCCCGGTTGCCCCTCTTCCAGGCCAGCTCTCTGCTGTGGCCAGGGAGTGCAGTGGAGGATGGCCCAAGTGCTTGGGCCCTGCACCCCATGGGGACCAGGAGAAGCACCTGGCTCCTGCCTTTGGATCAGCGCGGTGCGCCGGCTGCAGCGGCCATTGGAGGGTGAACCAACGGTAAAGGAAGACCTTTCTCTCTGTCTCTCTCTCTCACTGTCCACTCTGCCTGTCCCCCCCCCAAAAAAAAATTTAAAAAAAAAAATCACCTGGGAGCTTCAAAAGCATTTGTGTCACCACGTGGGAGACTGCTTTGGAGGTCTGGGTGGAGCTGGGAATCTGGATGTGAGGGTCTTTCTTTCTTTCTTTCTTTCTTTCTTTCTTTCTTTCTTTCTTTCTTTCTTTCTTTCTTTCTTTCTTTCAAGATTTATTTACAAAGTTACAAGTTACAAAGAGGTAGAGGCAAAGAAAGAAGGTCTTCCTTCTGCTGGTTCACTCCCCAAATGGCTGCAATGGCAGGAGCTGGGCTTATCCAAAGCCAGGAGCCAGGAGTGTCTTCTGGTCTCCCACGTGGGTGCAGGGGCCCAAGGACTTGGACCATCTTCCGCTGCTTTCCCAGGTGCATTAGTAGGGAGCTGGATTGGAAGTGGAGTAGCCTGGACTTGATCCGGCGCCCATGTGGGATGCCAGTACTGCAGGCAGTGGCTTTACCCGCTACACCACAGCACCGGCCCCTGGGTGTGAGTTTCTAGGCTCCCCAGCAGAGCATGGCAGGTTGAGAACCTCGGCTCTTCTCAGCCTTTCCTTGTCTGGGGAGGAAATGGAGATCAGAGAAGGGAAGCATGCCAGCGTTCCCCAGACGCCAGGAGTGACGGTGCCCAGCGCCTGTCCGTTGGCTCCCAACGCAGCTTCCTTTCCACTAACTCCACGGGCCTCTCTGACGCCTCCTTTTATAAAGCTGTGGAGCTCTGTCTACCTCTGCTGTGGCAAGGCCCCAAGACAGGGAGCACAGGGGGCCCGTGCAGCAGGTGGCCCTGTGATTCCTGGCGGGGCTCCCTGTGTGCAGAGCTACTGGACTGTCCTGGGACGGGGTGGGCAGGACTGAGATTGTCTTTCCTCTGCCTCAGGAGCGTTCCTCCTCCCCTACACCATCATGGCCGTTTTTGGGGGGATCCCACTCTTCTACATGGAGCTTGCGCTGGGCCAGTACCACCGAAATGGATGCATTTCCATATGGCGGAAAATCTGCCCGATTTTCAAAGGTAACTGAAGGGCTTGGGTGCCTGTGTGAATGAGGCCTTCCAGGAGGTAGTGTTGCCCATCCCTGGGCGGGAGCTGGGGACCTTCCTCTGGAATCCACCTGGGTCTTGGGTATGTCTGGGAGATAACTTGAGTCCATTTTTGACCAAATTGCATGAAATTCTTAAGAGCATAAGTGGCAATTAAAAGTAAACTAAAGCAGGCCGGCGCCGCGGCTCACTAGGCTAATCCTCCGCCTAGCGGCGCCGGCACACCGGGTTCTAGTCCCGGTCGGGGCGCCGGATTCTGTCCCGGTTGCCCCTCTTCCAGGCCAGCCCTCTGCTGTGGCTAGGGAGTGCAGTGGAGGATGGCCCAGGTGCTTGGGCCCTGCACCCCATGGGAGACCAGGAAAAAGCACCTGGCTCCTGGCTCCTGCCATCGGATCAGCGCGGTGCGCCGGCTGCAGCGCGCCGGCCGCGGCGGCCATTGGAGGGTGAACCAACGGCAAAGGAAGACCTTTCTCTCTGTCTCTCTCTCTCACTGTCCACTCTGCCTGTCAAAAAAAAAAAAAAAAAAAAAAAAAGTAAACTAAAGCAGAACACTTTAAGGCATGAGTAACACACACATTTTCTAAAACATGACACCTTGGAAACTCCCACGGGTGACTGATGGCGCTGGCACTTTCCTCTCCGACTCCCAGACGGATGGATGGCAGTCCCCCCCACCCCACACCCCCCCCCCGGGTTGTGGACTCTCGGGCCCCGTCTCAGCCTGTCACTGTTGGGCTGCCCCAGGGATCGGCTTTGCCATCTGCATCATTGCCTTCTACATCGCCTCCTACTACAACACCATCATGGCCTGGGCCCTCTACTACCTCATCTCCTCCTTCACGGACCAGCTGCCCTGGACCAGCTGCGAGAACTCCTGGAACACTGGCAACTGCACCAACTACTTCTCAGAGGACAACATCACCTGGACGCTCCACTCCACATCCCCTGCTGAGGAGTTTTACACGTAAGTGGGCCGGGGTGTGTGTGTGTGTGTGTGTGCTCTGTTGTGGGCAGGCCATGCCCCTCTTGGCAGGTGCTGAGAGAGGAGGCTACCCAGGGGGAGGGGGAGCCAGTGTGAGGAAGTGGCAGGGCTGGCCCCAGGCAGGTTTTGGAGCTGGGAAGCTTCACCTCAGGTGCCCCATAATTGGGCTTCCCTGATCCCTTCTCATGTGCCGACGTGCCCAGTCCGATCCCTGCCCTCACGGTGCAGAATTACTCCCCTACAGCAGAACCACCTCCTTCCCGTGCCCCCCTTTTGGCTAACTGTTGTGGAAACAGAGTCTCCATGCTTCTTCAATAGTTTGGAACTACTCAAGTAGTTTTTGGTTTATAATGTGACTTTATACCCTTGGATGAAGATGCCAGGAGGAAGTATTTTCTTTTTCTTTAAAGATTTATTGAAAGGGCCGGCGCCGCGGCTCACTAGGCTAATCCTCCGCCTAGCGGCGCCGGCACACCAGGTTCTAGTCCCGGTCGGGGCGCCGGATTCTGTCCCGGTTGCCCCTCTTCCAGGCCAGCTCTCTGCTGTGGCCAGGGAGTGCAGTGGAGGATGGCCCAGGTGCTTGGGCCCTGCACCCCATGGGAGACCAGGAGAAGCAGCTGGCTCCTGCCATCGGATCAGCGCGGTGCGCTGGCCGCAGCGCGCCGGCCGCGGCGGCCATTGGAGGGTGAACCAACGGCAAAGGAAGACCTTTCTCTCTGTCTCTCTCTCTCACTGTCCACTCTGCCTGTCAAAAAAAAAAAAAAAAAGATTTATTGAAAGGCAGAGGTACAGAGGGAGAAAGAGAGAGATATCTTTCTTTTTATTTATTTTTTTAACTTTTTTTTGACAGAATCCGGCGCCCCAACCGGGACTAGAACCCGGTGTGCCGGCGCCGCTAGGCGGAGGATTAGCCTAGTGAGCCGCGGCAACGGCCGAGAAAGATATCTTTCATCCCCTGGTTCATTCCCCAAGAGGCTGCAATGGCCAGAGCTGGGCTGAGCGGAAATTAGAATCCAGGAGCTTCTTCTGGGTCTCCCATATGCGTGCAGGGGCTCCAGCACTTGGGCCATCTTCCAGCTGGCAGAGGAGGCGGGCCCGTGTCCGTGGTGCACATCACCTCTCTGCCGGGGGCTGAGTGGGCGCAAGAACCTCCTGGCTAAATGGCACGCTCAGGCCTGCTAGCCCTGGCCCCGCACTAGAGGCTCCACGGGGAGGGACTGGAAGCACTGTTTTCCCCGTGAGAGGTGGGAAGGAGAGTGGGAGAGTGCAGGTGGAGGAGAGGTGTGGCGGGGTGACGGTGGCCAAGGCGGGCTCTTTTCTTGGGTGTCTGCACCAACCCCATGGCCCTGGGCTGCAGAGCGGAGCTGCGAGGAAGAGGGAGGCAGAAGGCCCCGCCCTCTGGGGGGGGGGGGCAGCGGCAGCCGGGGCACAAGTCCAAGGGGATCGGAGATGCAGGCAGTTGTTGGGCGACCTTGTCCTCAGAGCTGGGGGGGCTTGGCTTTCTCCGGACCAGGAGGAAGAGGCCAGGAGGACCCGGCCCCGGCGGGGGAGGCCAGGGCGTGGTCATCCCACTAGGTCAGTTCCACGTTGTTGGCACAGGCCCCGCCCCCGAGCTGGAAGCGGCTGTCGTAGAGCGTGGGGCCGAGGTGCCAGCGGTTGGCGCGGTAGATGCTCAGGTGGGTGTACACATCGGGCTTGTAGGTGAGCAGGCACTTGATGTCCGCCGCGCGGATGGCCGAATCTGCCTCCAGGACACCCAAGAGGTCCGTGAAGTCGTCCGTGTAGACACAGATCTTGCGCAAGAACCCTGTGTTCTTGCCCCCACTCAGCCTCCAGCAGAGAGGGGATGTGCACACGGACACGGGCCTGCTTAGCAGGGAGCTGGATCGGAAGTGAAGCAGCCAGGACACGAACTGGTGCCCACATGGGATGCCGGCATCACAGGCAGTGGCTTTGCCTGCTAAGCCACAGCTCTGGCCCCAGAGATGGTCTTTTTTAATGCTGGAAGTTCACTCAATGGAAGTCCCAAAAGAGGTACTTCCAGGTATGGGAAGGTACCTGCAACCCCTTCCTACAAACCTTCACGTAACCAAAGACCAGCTGTCGTGTTGGCCAGAGGGACTCGGCTCCCAGCCAGCAAAGGAGAGACCAGAAAGTGTGCCTTGGCCCGAGCACTGTCAATGTGCTGCTAACCCTGTCCATGGGGCAGGGCCAGTGCCAGCCCTTCCTGAGGCCCTGTGTGACCACTTGGTCCACACAGCACAGTGTCCTTTTCCCCTGGCTACCTTCCTGGACGTGCCAGTGTGTGTGTTCAGGTCACTGTCCAGATCTCTCAGGGGCCTTTCTTTCTCACTCCAGGCGCCACGTCTTGCAGATCCACCGGTCTAAGGGGCTCCAGGCCCTGGGGGGCATCAGCTGGCAGCTAGCCCTCTGCATCATGCTGATCTTCACTATTATCTACTTCAGCATCTGGAAAGGTGTCAAAACATCTGGCAAGGTGAGGAGGACCTAGCTGCCGATGCAGACAGGCCGGGGCACAGCCATTGTTTCCTTCATACCTAACACATCCCATGATGCTCCGTCTCTCTCTCTCTCTCTCTCTTTTTTTTTTTTTTTTGACAGGCAGAGTGGACAGTGAGAGAAGAGAGAAAGGTCTTCCTTTGCCGTTGGTTCACCCTCCAACGGCCACCTCGGCCAGCACACTGCGCTGATCCGATGGCAGGAGCCAGCTGCTTCTCCTGGTCTCCCATGGGGTGCAGGGCCCAAGCACCTGGGCCATCCTCCACTGCACTCCCGGGCCACAGCAGAGAGCTGGCCTGGAAGAGGGGCAACCAGGACAGAATCTGGTGCCCCGACTGGGACTAGAACCCGGGGTGCTGGCGCCGCAAGGCGGAGGATTAGCCTAGTGAGCCGTGGCGCCGGCCCTGTCTCTTTGACCACGTTAGAAAATTCTAGAAATAGGTCAATTCCAAGAGCCATTATCTGATTGATTGATTGATTGATTTTTAAAAAGATTTATTTATTTGAAAGACAGAGTTACGGAGAAAGGTAGAGCCAGAGAGAGAGACAGGTCTTCCATTCTGCTGGTTCACTCCCTAAATGACTGCAACGGCCAGAGCTGAGCTGATCTGTGGCCAGGAGCCAGGAGATTCCTCCAGGTCTCCCATGCGGGTGCAGAGGCCCAAGAACTTGGGCCATCTTCTACTGCTTTCCCAGGCCACAGCAGAGAGCTGGATCGGAAGAGGAGCCTCCAGGACCCGAACTGGTGCCCATATGGAATGCCGGCACTGCGGGCTGGGGCTTTAACCCGCTGTGCCACAGCACCAGCCCTAATTTATTTTTCAGTTTCTTTAACCAGTGGGTTCTGCTGTCACAATGGTGGTGACAGTTTACATGGACATGCTCAGTGCTTTCCACTGGCTAACACTCTTGTTTCCCACTAGATCTTATCCCCATTTCACGTCTGAGTGCAGCCTCTGGCCATGCTGACTCTGCTCTCTGTCTCACGCTGAAGGCTGTGGCCTCTCCTCCATACCACCCTGCCTCCTGAAATGACAGGAAGGGACAGACCTCCTCACCCGAACATCTTCAGGAATGACGCTGGCATGCGCCCTCCCTGCAACAGCGTGGTGATGCCCTGTCCGCTCTCCTTCCTCACAGGTGGTGTGGGTGACAGCCACTTTCCCCTACATCATCCTGTCCATCCTGCTGGTGAGGGGGGCCACCCTCCCCGGAGCCTGGAGAGGTGTTCTCTTCTACCTGAAACCCAACTGGCAAAAACTCCTCGAGACAGGGGTAAGATGCGCAGGGGAACAGAGCCTGTCATTTTCCTACATGAAGCTAGTCCTTCTCTGACAGCAGGGGCAGATGGCATTTAGTTTCAATGTGCACATCTGCAATTGAGCCAGAAATATAAGCATTAAAAACTACAGTTTGAGTCCACTGGATGGGTTTATGCTAAATGACAGGGAGAGAGACTGCACGTGTCTGTACTTGCTATGTGGCCATCCTGGAATAAACCTTGAATACTGGTTCTCCTCTCTGCACATCTGCGCCAGTGTGTGAGGTATGCGGGGTCTGCTGTGCCCAGCGGTGGCCTGAATCTCAGCCCTCACCCCTGCACCCCTTCCCTGCTGTGCTCCAGGTGTGGGTGGATGCTGCCGCTCAGATCTTCTTCTCTCTCGGGCCGGGCTTTGGGGTCCTGTTGGCCTTCGCCAGCTACAACAAGTTCAACAACAACTGTTACCAGTGAGTATATGCAGCCCCCAGCAAAGGCTCAAAGTCAAGTGAGGATAGGTCAGCTGAAGGCGGCGTATTGAAATGCCCTAAAAAAAAAAAAAAAAGAAAAAGAAAAGAAAAAACCATGGCCTCAAACCTGACTGGGCCCACGTGATGATTGTGCCCCTCGGTGGTGTCACAGGTCCCTGGCCAATTCACCCATGAACAGAGCACCCACCCCTCTCTGCTCTTGCCCCCAGGCCATGCATGTGGTCACAGCAGTGTGTGCTTCTGACCAGAGAGGCTGGGCTGTCGCAGGGAAGGGGCAGGCTTGAGTTCCTTTGAGTGTAGCCTCTGGCCTTGCCAGGTGGGCCCTGCTCAGCAGGGTTGGCACAGGTCCCACCTCGGAACTGTCTCAGCCCTCCGGGTTTCCACTCCAGAGACGCCCTGGTGACCAGCGTGGTGAACTGCATGACCAGCTTTGTTTCCGGATTCGTCATCTTCACAGTGCTCGGGTACATGGCGGAGATGAGGAACGAAGATGTGTCTGAGGTGGCCAGAGACGCGGGTAGGACCCCAGGCTCTCTTGGGCTCCTTGCTCCTGCTGGACTGCTTTGCTCCTGACCAGTATCTGATTTCTGAATTATTTCTAAGTGTTCCTATACGAGTCCAGAGGTTTGAGAGAAACATGCTGTGGGGATCTCGCCCCTTTCCATGTGTTCAGGCTGTGGTGGAGGGGGGCTGGGGGCTGGGGGCTGGGGGCTGGGGAGGGGAAGCAGCTCCCTGTGGCTCCCAGGACTGGGTAAGGCCTTCCAAATCCCATGGGCTGGAAAAGATGGCTAGGATGATGGCTTTGAATCCAAGTTTGGGTCCTGTAATGGGTCCAAGTCTGGTAAGCAAATAATTATTAGACCTTAAAACTGTGCTTGCAGAAAAATAAAATTTAGCTGAAACGGCTGTTTTGCTGCACTGTGAGGTTTAGAAAAAAGAGCAACAAAGTCTCAGGACTCCTTTGTCAATACACCTGTGTCTTTGGCCTGCTGTGGTGCTTTGACCCACCTGGCATCTGTGACAGCAGTGCTCCTGGCTGGCCCGTGGGAGCGGAAGATGTGTCCCTCATGTCACTTTACAATAGCAGGAGGTCCTGTTCTCTGCCTTAGGCCACTGTGACACTATGGAAAGCAACATCTATTCTGGAACAAACGATATCAAAGGGGGCTGAATGCCATGGGATTTCAGAGATTACCAATCTTGGCCCGATAAAGTCCCCTCTGGACAGTCACACGGTGGAAATGCCTAATCTTGTGTGCAGCATTGCTGGTCTTTGGGTCGTGGGCCGGTTTCCTTCCCCTGTGTTAATTGCAGAGTAGATGCCTCCCAGAATGTTGGGGTGGCCAGGAAATGTGTGTGGAGCACAAGGAAGCAAAGCACTAGGTTCATGTTAAAGCCTGGGTCACGTGTGTTGTAGGGGTGGCTGTTCTGTGGTGACATCTTTGCAGGTCAGGTCTCAGCGTCCACGTCCTCCTCTCGCCCCCGTCTCAGGCCCCAGCCTCCTCTTCATCACGTATGCGGAAGCCATAGCCAACATGCCAGCATCCACTTTCTTTGCCATCATCTTCTTCCTGATGCTAATCACACTGGGCTTGGACAGCACGGTGAGTGAATGGGGAGGGAAATGGGCTCTGGAGAGGAGAAGAGAGGAGAGCAGGTGGCTGTACCCATCCCCTCCCACTGAGTTGGTCCAGGCCTTGTCGGCCACCTCTCCCGGGCATTGCCCAGGTGCACCTGGTAATGGAGCTTACCACCTCTAGTACCTTAACACATTAGATCCCATTCTCTCTCTCTCTCTCTCCTCTCTCTCTCTCTCTCCTCTCTCTCTCCTCTCCTCTCTCTCTCTCCTCTCCTCTCTCTCTCCCTCTCTCTTTCCTCTCCTCTCTCTTTCCTCTCCTCTCTCTTTCCTCTCCTCTCTCTTTCCTCTCCTCTCTCTTTCCTCTCCTCTCCCTCTCTCTCTCTCCTCTCTCTCTCCTGTAAAAACCTAAAGGGAGGGCACAGGCATGGTGGTGCAGTAGGTTAAGCCACCATTTGCAGCTGGCATCCCATAGCACAGTGCTGGCTTGAATCCTTGCTGCTGTTTTTCTGCTCCAGCTCCCTACTGATGCACCTGGGAAAGCAGCAGCGGCTGGCCCAAGTGCGTGGGCCCCTGCCACTCACATGAGAGACCAGAATGGAGCTCCTGGCTTACGCAAGGCCCACATGTGGCTGTTGCAGCCATCTGGGGAGTGAACCAGCCCATGCAAGTTCCTTCTCCCTTCTCTCTCTACAGCCTTGCCTTCCAAATAAATGTTTTCTTTTAAAAAGACAGTAATAAATAGATTACTTATGGTAACTATGAAATATTATTGAAACTTTTGCTGAGTTAAAAGCTTGGGGCTTAATGGGTTAGACTCTAATGGGGTGATGCTGGGGAAGCATATGTGACCTGTCACTTTCACGGTCCCTTGATGGCATGATCCACCCACCAGCCAAGGTGCAGTCCCACCCAGCATTTAGCTCAGTGCACTGATGCATGTGGAGTGAGTCTCAGCACTGAGTTGGCCTTCATGGTGTAAGCAGTCTCCCACAGGAGCTCACATCCCAAGCTTTTCTTTCCTGGATGTCCCTAGTGATGGGCTGAGTGACAGCATAGAGCAGGATGTCTCCGTGGGCCAGTGCATCTGGCCAACTGGTCACGATCCGCTGGACCGCTCGCACGGCAGTCTTGCCCTCCTCCAGTCCGCTGTCCCAGAGCCGCCCCGCTGACCACCTGTGTGTACCTCCCAGTTCGCAGGCTTGGAGGGGGTGATCACGGCCGTGCTGGATGAGTTTCCGCATACCTGGGCCAAGCGTCGCGAGTGGTTCGTGCTCCTCGTGGTCATTACCTGCTTCTTTGGCTCTCTGATCACACTGACTTTTGTAAGTACCACCCCCCTCAGCTCTGAGCCGACCTCCCCTACGACAACAGAATGCTAAAAGAAGCTGTTTCTTTCTGCCCTACGCAGTGCCCTGGCTTTGGGGCTCAAGGAAGGGAAATGCTACTGCTGTTAGAAGGTTTTGCATCTAGGAGACGAAAGTTCGTTCTGAGCTCTCTGTGGTATCCAGAGGCTGTCAGCACTCTACGGTAGACCTCACTCGATTTCAGGCATGGCCAAATACCTGCAGAAACACCAGGGTGTGTTTGTCCAGTCTCTTTCCACTCCACAGGGCTGCTTTCGTGGGAATACTGCCCTCACGGCCTCTTAGGCAGAATATCTGGAGGCTGGCGTGTCGTGGGTAAAGCATTTGTCTCCTCTAGAGATTACTATGGTACAGACGTGAGACCCTTGCTGGTGATTTTTTTTTTTAATTGTTAGTAACTGAGACAAATACTGTACAGTGCGCATCAGATGTCCCTGCGGGCTGTGTCCTCCTGACTCACTGAGGAGTTTATAGCGAGGCATCTTCAAGCCATGACTGCAACTACTCTGGGGCTTCAGCTGGAGAAGGAGCCAAGGCAGTCAGACAGGGTTAACAGAGAAGACAGACCATGACCAAGGTGCCCAGTGTACCTGGAATCGCGTTGTCTTCCTCTCTCTAGAGGCGGGAAGTCTCGCACATAGGGTATACAGGAGGTGCTCAGGAAACTGAAGAGAGTTGGAAACAGACCCAGGGGCCCTTTGGCGCTCTCTTAAAGCTTAGTGAGGGGAGAGTACAAGATGAATGTGCTCCTCAGGGCGGGTGCAGCTGCCTGGTAGGGTGCAACCTGGCCCACGCTGCACAGGCCAGTCCTGCAGGCAGGCTCTGGAATATTTAGGATAACAACAATTCTGGACAACCCATACCTTGGACCTAAACCAAGACACACCTGCAGGCCCCCATGGTAAGGAGGGGCAACGCCTCGGAGGACCTTAACCAGGTTCGCGATCTCGTCCCCAGGGGGGCGCCTACGTGGTGAAGCTGCTGGAGGAGTACGCCACAGGCCCAGCCGTGCTGACCGTCGCGCTCATAGAAGCAGTCGCTGTGTCTTGGTTCTATGGTAAGATGGTTCCTTCAGCCAGCAGAGACCCTTTGTTTTTTAAAATTTTATTTATGGGTTTTATTTATTTGGAAGGCAGAGATCTGTCTTAAATCCCTTGATTCAATCCACATATCCCACGGGGACCCAACTCCTCGAGGCATCTCACCTACTGCCTCCCAGAGGACACGTCTGCGGGAAGCTGGAATTGGAAGTGGAGCTGGCACTCGAACCCAGGCGTTCCAGTATGGGTTGATGACGTCCCACGCGGCAGCGTACCACTGTGCCAAATGCCTCCTCCACCAGAGATCCTTCCTCCACCCTCCTCAGCTGGCACCCAGTGAGGAGGGCTGGTTTCACCAAAGAAAGGCAGGGAGGGGCGATTCAGAAGGTGTGGCTTTCTGATGGGTGCGCAAGACAACCTCACCGGGGTGCCTTCTTGAGACACAGCATTGCCCCTGCGCTCTGTGCACAGATTGCCTGCACCCGGAGGACTTGTTTTCCCTGCTGAGTTTGAAGGTTTACCCAGTGGAGACAGTAGAGGGGTTCCACATAGCTCATCTGTGGCAGTGGTTTAAGATCTTGAGGGGCTCTGAGACTTGGAGAGACAGCATGGAAGGAGTGTGCAGCAAATGCACTTGCTAAGTACACAGTAAATCTGCTGCTGAGCGGGTCTTAGGAGCTCATCTCCTAGGGAAGAGGCGAGAGTGCTCTTACCTGTGTTATTTGCCCAGTAAAATCCTCAGTCTGCCTGCTCTGGCCCTGCACTGGCATTTCATCAGAGTGAAACCTCCAGGAGCATGGGGTTGAGCTGACATGGGCCCAATGGCAGAGCTCCCAAGAGTGCCTGGGCAGGGAGTGGGAGGGTACAGGCAACTGAAATGAGGAAACCAGGTTCAGAGATGATCCTCTGAAAACCAAGAAGTGACTTTTTTTTTTTTTTAATAAGGTTTATGTATTTGAGAGGCAGAGTTAGAGAGCAAGGGATGGGTAGAGGGAGAGATCTTCCATCCTCTCCATCCTCTGGTTCACTTCCAAAGTGGCTGCAGCAGCAAGGCCTAGGTAAAGCCAAGAGAGTCGTCTGGGTCTCCCATGTGGGTGGCAGGGGCCTAAGCACTTGCGCTACCTCCCATTGCCTTCCCGGGCCATTAGCAGGGAGCTGAATCAGAAGTGGAGCAGCCGGGACATGAACTGGCACCCATATGGAATGCTGGCATTGCAGGCGTAGGCTTAACCTGTTACACCATAGTGCCAGCCCCGACTGTTTGATTTTTAAAATGTGTTTATTTACCCCCTTTCTATGGTAAAGCCCCGTTAGCATGGTAGACATTACACATACTATGGAGAAGGTGGGGGTGGGGGTACATTCAAGTTGCACACAGGCCTGGTATTGTTTAAACAAAAGAAGTCCTCTCTCTGTCCTCAGCAACTCAGAGGACAAAGTTCAGAGTTTGTGAATCAGTGTAACGTTCACCCTGGGAACTGCTGGGAGCTCTCGGGAAGCAACAGCACACACGGCACCTTCCTCTTCTCACTCACCGCCAGTCAGAGCACACAGTTCTCACCATGGCACCTGTTACTTTCTGTAGAAGTCTGTTCTAGATCTGTACATGAATGTGCAGTATTATGGCTAAAACTTCCCTTGAAAGTCTCCAGTAAACAGTCAGTCTCTGTTAGGAAGGGTCGTCATTTTTCTTTTCTATAATAACAATAAAACCCAGTGCATGCTGAGGTTTTATGAAGGCAGTGTGGGCATCAAATGGGCCATTAGGTCGCTCTCCAGATGTCCATCAGTCTTCCAGGTCTGTGTAGAAAGTTTTGTTTGTTATAAAAATGCAGTTTTAGGGCAGGTTATGCACTGCCTGTGAAGCCGGCGTCCCATTTGGGTGCCAGTTCAAGTCCTGGCTGTTCCACTTCCAACCCAGCTCCCTGCTAATGGCGCCTGGGAAAGCAGCAGAGGATGGCCCAGGTGCACCCAGTTCTCCACATGGAGTCCCAGCATCCTCACTTCAGCCTGGCCAGCTGTAGTGCCATTTGGGAAGTGAACCAGACGATGGAGGATCACTCTAACTCTGCCCTCAAATGGATAAACACGTCTTTTTAAAAATGCAGTTTTATGACAAATCCTCCAGACCCACGTTAAGACCAGGTTAGTGTCCTTGAGAGCCTCCTCTGGGGAACTTCCAGACCTGCTACAGTAGTCCACAGCAGGAATTCGGCTCCCTTCCTCCTGGCCGCTGCTAGTGCTGGTCCTGAGATGAGGGGTGGGAGAACAGCCCGTGCACTCTCTCCATCTCTCTGTTTTGGGCTTTAGGCATCACTCAGTTCTGCAGTGATGTGAAGGAGATGCTTGGCTTCAGCCCTGGATGGTTCTGGAGGATCTGCTGGGTGGCCATCAGCCCCCTCTTTCTCCTGGTGAGTTGTCATCGCCCTTTTCCTTCTCATGATTCTGCAAACATTTAGCAAAAATCAATTTTATTGAAGTGTAACATAGGGGGTACTTCAAAAGGTTTGTGGAAATGACATTTTAGAAGTTCAGACAGCATAGAGTGTAGCAGCTAAGATATCTGCATTGTACATCAGAGTGCCTGGGTTCATTTCGTGGCTCCAGCTTCTGCCTCCTGCTAATGCAGAGCTGGGAGGCAGCAGTAGTGGCTGAAGTAATTAGGCTCCTGCCTCAAGTGGGCGACCTAGATTGAGTTTCTGGCTCGTGGTTCTTGCCAAGGCCCAGCCCTGGCTGTTGCAGGCATTTCGGAAATGAATCAGTGGATGGGCGCTCTCTCTCTGCCCCTCAAATACATTTATTTTGGTAAAACAAATTTTTGAAATTCATGCATAATGAGGGGTTTTTAAAAAGTTCATGAAACTACATATTATGGGAACACTGTATCTCAGAAATTTTTGTACCAAAATAAACTGTTAATTCCATTTTTTACCAATATTCTCAGACAAGTATGAAAATCATATGCACATCTTCAAGAAATTTTCTAAGTTGAGCAAGCTAGTGTAGACAAAATCATTTCAAGAAGCAAAAACATGACCAGCGTTTCCGAAGTCCCTGTGCCCTTCCCTCCTCTGACTTCCGACACCTGGGGCAGTCTGGTCTTCAGTCACTTTACTGCATCACTCCCCTGCTCAACAGTAGTGATGAATGACATGTACGGAGACGCAGTACTAGTCCAGGCTGGCTTTGTGTTAAAACTTCCCCCGATTGCTCATTTAACTTTCTTAATATTCTTATGAAGTCAGTAATAGTTCTGGTATTCCCCTTCGACATTTAAGGAAGTTGAGGCTTAGTGACATCATGTGAAGGATTCAAAGTCACCTAACAAGTCGGGAAGGATTTTCTGTGCTGCTGAGCAAAGCCCTGGGGAGGGTCCTCATGATCTCCTCTTTGTAATTTTGCGTGCATCTTCTAAAAGAGGCCCACACAAAGGTCCTTCAGCATGGATCCACGTCACAAGTAGCATCCATTTATTGCCAAAGGGCCTGGGTGAGGAAGCGGAGATCCAAGTGTTGTCTGCTGGCTGAGATGTGTTCAGTCCTCACTGCATCCTTGCTTATGGGCCCTGGCCTCCCTGCTGGCGTCCACGTGAAGAGACATTTGCCTCAGCATGAGTAATTCCCTGCTGGCCTCCACACAGGCACCCGGTGCACATCAGCAGGGACTACCCTTCCATTCTTTCATTTACGTGTAACTTCACGGGGCAGGCGGAAGACTTTTAGAACTTTCAGAGGTCAGAAGGTTGTCGCGTTGCTCCTTCAGTCTGTCTCCAACTTACTAGGGTTATCTGGCCATCCCATTTTGTCTTAGGGTAGCTCTTTGACATACAGCTAGCTACCTTTACCGCTTCTTGTGCTCTGGGTTTGACTTCCTTGGGGCCAGCCCTTTATTTCTGTACTTTTTTTGTGATTGCACATCTCAATACGTGTACAATGTTTATTTTTGTCTCCACGACACTGCCGGTGTGTCTCTGTACCTTACAATCCCTCCATAACTTCCATTCCCTTGAATCCCAGAGGTCTCCAAAGCCAGTGCTCACCTCAAGCAGCTGTGGTTCAAGTATTGGGCTCTAGCGTGCCCTGACATCTTGGCCTTGTGGTTCCTTACTACTTTATCAACTTGCTGATGCTTTTAGGTAAAATTAGAATACTTTTGTATTCTTTTGGTGAGGGTTGGTCTGAATTGCCTGGCTTATAGTACCAGAAGCAGAAGTCCTAACAACAATGGGTTATTTATTGAGAAGCGCTGATAGTAATATAAATTATCTACATTTAATCCTTCCATTTGTTTTTCAAAAGAAGAAGGGACACTAGGTTTGTCATTCCTTGAGAGTGGAAGCATATTTGTTTACTTTTGCATATCCATACAATGAAGAAATGATGTCCAGGGCCCAGACTTGGGGGAGGCAAGTGAGAATGTCACCATGGGTATACAATTAAAGGGGACACCCAAAAACTCCGTCCTCATTATAAATACTATTTTAATGCAGTATTTTAAATTGCATGCGAAAATATCCATGATGAACAAAATACCAACATTTTTCCTAAGCACAGGAACAAACCCTGAACCTGGTGGCTCACCTTACTCTGGCTCCTGTCTTTTTTTTTTTTTTTTTTTTTTTTAAGATTTATTTCATTTATCTGAAATGCAGAGTTAGAGAGGGAGAAAGATCTTCCATTCACTGGTTCACTTCCCAAATGACAGCACTGGCCAGATCTGGGCCAGGCAGAAACCAGGAGCTTCTGGTCTCCCTTATGGGTGCAGGGGCCTAAGCACTTGGGCCATCCTCCGCTGCTTTCCCTGGCATATTAGCAGGAAGCTGGATCAGAAGTGGAGCAGCTGGGACTCGAACCTGCACCCATATGGGATGCAGGTGTCACAGGCAGTGGTTTACCTGCTATGCCACAATGCCGGCCCCAGGATCTTGTCTTTTTAAAATTGCATTAATTTATCTGGATGACTGAAATTCTGGCTGTCCCTTAAACATTGGGCATGAGGTGAGAACCTCATGGCCTTACCCTCATCCTGGCAGGAAGGCTTTCAGTATTTTCATTTCTGTGAACTTCGGGCTGTCTAGTGGCAGCCGGGGGTGGGGGTGGGGGGCTTGGGGCATGGTCACCGGGTTCCTTGGCCCAGCAACACTGCTGTAGAGATGTGGGGTCTGGCACAATCCCCGTCATGTCAGCTTTACTCACCTCCTCAGAAGGCAAGTGCTCTAGTACCCAATTAACAGAAGGCAAATCTGTCTTCCACTTCTGAGTTTACTTAACAGGCCCCCTGCTCAGGGCTTTTTAAGACTGCTTTAGGTAAACAATGAGTAGCTTCCTATAAATACTCTTTTTCACTGAAGCCAAGTTACAAAAGAAGAACATGTTGTATATGAGCACCGAGAAGCTGGGATGTGCGGGGCCGTGTCACAAGCTACACCTCTGGCAGCAGTGGAGCGTGTGCCCTCCCTGCACCGCACGTACCTTCCACCTTCCTTGAGATGAGCGGAGCTGGGGGGGGTGCCTCCTTATCAGTCCCACCCCTTCCTGTCCCCAGGTGATCTTCCTTAGCCTCCAGGTCTGAAGAAGGTTTGCAGCGGACCAGGCTGCTGCTCCGAAGGCCTCCTCCTGGACTTAGGATAACACTGCTTAGAAGATGGATGAATGTTTAACAATTTCCCACTTTATTACCTGCAGACAAAGAGAGAAAAGGATATAAATAGATGTTTAACCACACAAATAATTTACATTACTGTCTTTTTTATGGCTATGAAATAATAAAGTAAAATTAAATCAAGAGCAGTAACGAATTCAGCACACGGTTACTAGGCAAAAACTGCTATTTACACTTTCTCTGGAAACCAAACTGAAATAAGGAAACTCATAAAGTGGGGGATGGGACACACCGCGGGACTTTTTTTTTGGTCGAGTTTTCAAGCAAAGCGTGTATTAAGCTGCTTTCTCCCTTCCCTGATTCCTTTCATTATGTGGGCCTGTGGCGGGCAGTCATTCGTTGTTGAGAGGCCTCATGGCACAGCTGCCCTTGCTGAAACCCGAGGCGACGATGGAGCTTAACGCAGAGAGCAAAAGGGGGGAAGGAACAGCCCCAGGAACCCGAGTTCTCAGCAGGTCTTGAGAACCTTGAAATCTTCCCCTGACATAAGGTGGCTTCCATCTGACCAAAAAATCATGGCTGAAAAATACGGGGAAATGAAAACAAGAAATAGGAAGCCCCACGCCTGGCAGGGGCTTGGAGAGGGCCCCCAGCCCCTTCTCTGGAAGTATCTCTTCTCCTTGGCACTGGGCTGTGCTGAAGAGGGTGCCGGAACGTCCCTCACTCTAGGGATGCTGCAACATCGCCATTTAGGGGTTGAGGAAGAGGATGGAGAGGAAGATCAAGCAAAAGCACACGGCTGTTCTATAGACCTGCAGCTTGGGGTTAGAAGGCGGTGACTCAGTGCATTCAGTCTGGGATATAGCAGAGTCTGGGAATCCCCCCAAAGTTATCTTAGCTTTAGCACTTCGGGCTTGTGCTATCAGAGCTGCCTGGTGTCATTAAGATTTTTAATATTTCTTGCAATTTCTGCTTTAGTTTATCATTTGCAGTTTTTTGATGAGTCCACCACAGCTACGACTTTTCCAATATAATTATCCCCACTGGAGTATCATCCTGGGCTACTGCATTGGAGCTTCGTCTATCATCTGCATCCCCACGTATATCATTTACCGGCTGATTATCACTCCTGGGACGTTTAAAGAGGTATGTACTTGTGTGTGTGTTTTCAGACTGGTAGCTGGAGGGAAAAAGGATTCTCTGATACTCTATTCAAAAGAGATATTTTGACCACATGAAAGTCACCAGGAAGTTTCCAGCCTTGTATTCTTACACACCTATACCATGGTGTAAACCTGTTGATGGCTGTCACTGTCATCTTAGCACGTCATCCACAGTCTCAAATACAATGGCAGGAGTGAGCTGATCAGTTGGGTGCCCGGCAGCACTCATCGTGAGTTGGATATCGCTTCCTAAACCTACTGGACAGCTGCTTTGCCTGCTCTGGCCACTGGGCATGGACATCAGATCTGTGATGTCTGGTGTGATAGACACAGTTTAAGTGAAGATTATGGTGAAAATGTTCATGTGCAGTATTTTGAAAATCGTCACAAAACAATATCATAGTTTTGGTTCAAGCCATTACAATAAAAAATTGCCATGTTAGCAAGATTCATTTGTAAAAATTATAAGAACAGTACCTTATAATCTGTTTAAGAGTGCATACTTGGCCGGCGCCGCGGCTCACTAGGCTAATCCTCCACCTTGCGGTGCCGGCACACCGGGTTCTAGTCCCAGTCGGGGCGCCGGATTCTGTCCCGGTTGCCCCTCTTCCAGGCCAGCTCTCTGCTATGGCCCGGGAGTGCAGTGGAGGATGGTCCAAGTGCTTGGGCCCTGCACCCCATGGGAGACCAGGAAAAGCACCTGGCTCCTGGCTCCTGCCATCGGATCAGCGCGGTGCGCCGGCTGCAGTGGCGGCCATTGGAGGGTGAACCAACGGCAAAGGAAGACCTTTCTCTCTGTCTCTCTCTCTCACTGTCCACTCTGCCTGTCAAAAAAAAAAAAAAAAGTGCATACTTTGCAAAGCATCTGCAGTGGATGATCTTGTTTTGATATTGGGGTAGATGGACCAGGACACCGCGGCTGGGGTAGTGCTGCTCAAGTTCTCACTTCAGTAACTTGCACAAGAACACGCACTACAGGGAGGCTCCTGAGCTGAGCTCCAGTGTTCTTCTCACATTGGGGGGAGCTTCCCCTTTGTCCTTGGGGTAACGGGTTGTTGATGTAGAAATTGGTGCTAGAGGTGCTGCCACAGTTAGTGGCTCAGCCACCAGCATGCCAGCAGTATTAGATTTTACCTTACCAGAATTAAGAATACTTGAGTTAGTACTTGTGGGCTGTGTTTCTCGCCACAGTAAGATTGCTACAATGGAGAGGAGCGTGAAGAAGCAGTCACTTATAAATCGTAGTTGAATGCTTTTGCAGGGGATGGGCTCAAAGGAAAAGGGTGGAATTTAGGGACAGCTAGGATGCTACAATCTACAGTGTCCCAAGAACTGAGGTGGACTAGCTGTGGGTTTTTACAAGCAAAAGTCAGACATGAGACCATCACATTAATCTTCCTAAAACATTTTGTAAGAAACAAGAAGGGGAAGGTGTTGTGAAGCAGGGTGAGCTGCTGCTCGGGGCTGTATCTGGGGTGAGTCCCACCTCTGCCCCCAGTCCAGCTTCATGCTAATTTTCCTGGGAGGCAGCAGGTATTTGAGTCCCAGCCCTCCCACTTGGGAGACCTGGATGGAGTTCTTGGCTCCTGCCTTCAGCCTGGCCCAGACCTGAATGTTGAAGCCATTTGGGGAGGGAACTAGTGGGTAGAAGAGATTCTCTCTCTCTCTTCCTCTGCCTTTGAAATAAAAATGAATAAGCATTTTTATTTGACAGGTAGAGTTACAGACAGTGAGAGAGAGAGAGAGAAAGAGAGAGAGAAAGGTCTTCCTTCTGTTGGTTCACCCCCCAAATGGCCGCCACGGCCGGCACTCCACCAATCCAAAGCCAGGAGCCAGGTGCTTCCTCCTGGTTTCCTACGTGGGTGCAGGGGCCCAAGCACCTGGGCCATCCTCCACTGCCCACAGGCAGAGGATTAACCAAGTGAGCCATGGCGCTGGCCCCTAAACATTTTTTAAAAGAGAAAACAGCAGCTCTGAGAACAACTGGGTTTCTTTACCTGGGATTTACTTTTCCTTTTTAGGAAGACAGAATTTTGAAATGACTAGTTTCCTCACCCAAATCAGTTCTCTTCTGACCTTATTCCTCCCAAAAAGCCTTGGACCCTGGTATTGCCTGTAATACCCTCTCGGTCCTGAGGCCACGGAGTGATCCCTTCATGTTCTCCTTTATGGTAGGTGTGATGATTCAGATCCAGAGAGTCAGGTCAGGGGTGGGAAATCTAGTTAATAAATGCCAGGATTCCTTAGTTGTAGACTGCACCTCAAATCCCAGCCTTTTCTTAAATTCCTCCAGTTGGTCACAAGTGACTGTCTCCCAAAGGTGTGTAACAGAGCTCATAACCATTAGCAGAAGAGGTAAAGGCCGGCGCCGCGGCTCACTAGGCTAATCCTCCACCTTGCGGCGCTGGCACACCGGGTTCTAGTCCCGGTCGGGGCGCCAGATTCTGTCCCGGTTGCCCCTCTTCCAGGCCAGCCCTCTGCTGTGGCCAGGGAGTGCAGTGGAGGATGGCCCAGGTGCTTGGGCCCTGCACCCCATGGGAGACCAGGAGAAGCACCTGGCTCCTGCCATCGGATCAGCGTGGTGCGCCGGCCGCAGTGCGCCAGCCGCGGCGGCCATTGGAGGGTGAACCAACAGCAAAAGGAAGACCTTTCTCTCTGTCTCTCTCTCTCACTGTCCACTCTGCCTGTCAAAAATAAATAAATAAATAAATAAATAAGAAGAGGTAAGACGGAGGGTAAGCATGTCTTCCCCCTCAGGCTGCCAGACAGGGAGCAGCGCGCCACAGCCTGTTAGAGAACTGGGAGGAGGAGATCTGCGGGGCGACAGCAGTTCCCTTACCTTGTCTGTGCCTCAGTTTCCTGATCTTTAAAATGTGCTCGCTGGACTCTATTTACAGTTTCCAAAGCGTGTTTTGAGGATGTTCCATGGGCCACCCATAGGTGTTACTGCTGGAGGAAGAGGTTATAAGGTTCATTCATGGAGAACACTTTTCAGTTTTCTTTATTGTAAGACTTCCCAAAAACCTTCACTATGCCATGAACATGGTTAATCTCTTAGGGGGAAAAGTATGCTGTGGTTTTCGCAAGGTACCCTAAGGGTCTAAAAATGCTTTATAATACTCAGAATATTACAGACCGTCAAGTCCAATATTCAATCTGTGAGTGTCGCTCCCCCATTCGCGGAGGAACGACACTAGACCCTGCGCTGTTCTTTTGTCTGCTCGGCCCCTTCCCGGGTTTGCTGCCGTTCCCTCACTCGCGGAGGAACGACGCCATCCCGGGTTAGCTGCCGGCCCCCCACCTCCGCGGAGGGGTGGCACCCCCCCCCCCCCCCCCCCCGCTTTCCCCGCTTCCGCGGAGGAGCGGCACACCATCAGCTGGCTCTCTCAGGGGTTGCTCAGATGTTCCTCAGGTGTTCCTGGTGCATGTTGTCTCTCTCCCCCTTTATAGTCCTCTTCCACCAATCCCAACTCTGCTGCCCACACGCTGAGCACGCTGCTCTCCTCCAATCAGGAGCAGGATCAGCTCCTGCAGTTTATCAGTCAAATTGGCGAGACAGCTGTGTAGAAGTTGTTTGGTCTCTCTCCCAGCGCCATATTGTGGGAGAGCAGATGCATAGAATAAGTCTTAATTCCAGTAACTTAGTCTAGTCTCAGTTGCTCCCCACAGTGAGGAAGGCAGGTATCATAAAATTTTGGTTAATAAAAAAGAAGAGGCCGGCGCCGCGGCTCAACTGGCTAATCCTCTGCCCAGCGACGCCTGCACACCGGGTTCTAGTCGCAGTCAGGGTGCAGGAATCTGTCCCGGTTGCCCCTCTTCCAGGCCAGCTCTCTGCTGTGACCCAGGAGTGCAGTGGAGGATGGCTCAAGTGCTTGGGCCCTGCACCCCATGGGAGACCAGGATAAGCACCTGGCTACTGCCTTGGGATCAGCGTGGTGCGCTGGCCACAGTGCACCGGCCGCGGCGGCCATTGGAGGGTGAACCAACGGCAAAGGAAGACCTTTCTCTCTGTCTCTCTCTCTCACTGTCCACTCTGCCTGTCAAAAAAAAAAAAGAGACATGAGAGATGGGAGCCAGCTATGCTGTAGCATAGCAGGTGAAGCCGCTGCCTGCAGTGCCAGCACATCCCATGTGGGTGCCGGTTCAAGTCCTGGCTGCTCCACTTCCGATCCAGCTCTCTGCTATGGCCTGGGAAAGCAGTGGAAGATGGCCCAAAACCTTGGGCCCCTGCATCTGCATGGGAGACCCGGAGGAAGCTCCCGGCTTTGGATCGGTGCAGCTCTGTCTGTTGGGGCAAGTTGGGGAGTGACAAGTGGATAGAAAGCCTCTCTCTCTCTCTCTCTCTCTCTCTGCCTCTCCTTCTCTCTCTAACTCTTACTTTCAAATAAATAAATAAATATTTTTAAAAAAGGAGAGAGGTCAATTTCTTTTTTTTTCTTTTTTTATTATTTTTTTTATTTTTTGACAGGCAGAGTGGACAGTGAGAGAGAGAGAGACAGAGAGAAAGGTCTTCCTTTGCCGTTGGTTCACCCTCCAATGGCCGCCGCGGCCGGCGCGCTGCAGCCGGCGCACCGCGCTGATCCGATGGCAGGAGCCAGGAGCCAGGGGCTTTTCCTGGTCTCCCATGGGGTGCAGGGCCCAAACACCTGGGCCATCCTCCACTGCACTCCCTGGCCACAGCAGAGAGCTGGCCTGGAAGAGGGGCAACCGGGACAGAATCCGGCGCCCCAACCGGGACTAGAACCCGGTGTGCCGGCGCCACTAGGCAGAGGATTAGCCTAGTGAGCCGCAGCGCCGGCCAGAAAGGTCAATTTCTTAATGCTGTTGAGTCCAGGCCATATGCAGATTCTCCTCAGTTTACAATGGGATTATGTCCCAGAAAACTCAATATAAATTGAAAATATCGCAGCCAGTGTTGTGGTACAGCAGGTTAAGCTACAGTCTGTGATGCCAGTATTCCACTGCTGGTTTGAGTACCAGCTGCTCCGCTTCTGATCCAATTCCTTACTAATATGCCTGGGAAGACAGCAGAACATGGCTCAACTACTTGGACTCCTGCCACCCACAAGGGAAACCAAGATGGAGTTCCTAGCTTTAGCCAGGCCCAGTCTTGACCATCATGGCCATTTGGAGAGTGAACCAAAGGACGAAGATCTCTCCCTCTCTGCCTTTCAAATAAATAAAATCTTTCAGGAAAAAAATATCTTAAGGGGGCAAGTGTTTGGCAAAGTAGTTGAGTCACTACCTGGGATGCCCCCATCCCATATTGGAGTTCCTGGTTCCTCTGCTTCAGATCCAGATTCTTGCTAATTCTCACCCTGGGAGACAGCAGATAATAGTTCAAGTACTTGGGTCCCTGCCACCCACCTGGGAGACTCAGATGGAATTCTGGGCTCCTGGCTTCAGCCTGGCCCAGCTCTGGCTTTTGCAGGCATTTGGGGAAAGAACCAGCAATTGGAAGATCTCTGTTTCTCTGCCTTTCAAATAAAATGAATATAGAAATTAAAATATTGTTAGGAATACAGTTAAGGAGAGGCATTTAGCCTAGTGATTAAGGCTCTCATGTTCCACATCATCGTACCCAGATTCTATTCCCAGCTCCTGACTCTAGCTTTTTCCAGTGCAGACCTTGGGAGGCAGTGGTGATGGCTCCCATGGTTGGGTTATAGCCGACCATGTAGGAGACCTGGATTGCACTTTGGCCACCCCAGTCCCTGCTGGAATTTTGGGAATGAAGTAGCTCCATTTGATGGACTCTCAAAAAAAAAAAAAAAAAAAAAAGGCATTTAATACACCTAACCACCTGAACACACAGTTTAGCAACACAAATCACTGTATAACACTGGTTGCTTACCCTCATTAGCATATGGCTGACTAGGAACTGCATGCAGTGTTCAACAGTATCAGAAGATATTGTTTGTCCTTTCACTAGGAAATCACTAAAATTCAATTCAAAGTATAGTTCTTCTGAATGCATGTTATTTTCACACCATAATAAAGCCAAAAAATTATGAAGCCAAACCATGTGTAAGTCAAGGGCTGTCTGTACAACACTGGAGGTTTTGAAGTGAGCCACCTCTTACTGCCCTAAGTTATCACATGCATCTGTATCCAAGAAGTCTCAAGGTTGGACTTGTCTACTGGCTTAGGACATTGCTGCAGAAACCCCTGATAACCTGCACAGATTCTGGAATATGTTCCCTAATCCATATACTCTTATGAAGATATGAGCTGTGATCCATTTGTGCTGGTTTCCAACCTGCACAAGGCCAGGGCATGGCAAATTTTGAGAGCAATCAAATAGTAGTTTGGCAACTAGAATGTTGCCAAAATATGGAAAACAAAACTAGGCCTGATATTTGGGGAGATAAGCAGCCAGAAGGACAGCATGTGGGTAGGGGTGAAGGCACAAAAGCCAATGGTTTTACTTTATAATGTTCATAATTGGCCTTGCCTCCACCATACATCTTAGTCATCAGTCTATGTAAGTCATAGCCTCACAAGACTAGTTATAGTGACACGTATCTATTTTCCAATTAGCAAGATATAATTCTGTTTAATCAGGGTTTACGTAGTCATCAGTGGGAACAGATGGCTCTGAAATGTTGTTCAAAGACATGGCATGCCTTGATAGCTAGTGGCACTACAACAACTTCTTTTTAAATGGATTTCTATTGTGAGAATACAGTACTCAGATACAAAAGTCATGATCAATGCAAAATTCTTGTGTAGAATTTTGTGAATGTCATTAACTATAGGAATGGAACTTTTCTGAATTCTATAGACTCTACCCCTTGAAGGACAACAAACTCTCAGAATGCAAAAATAGAAAAGGGTGAAGAGACTACATACTTTTCAATTCAGAATAAAAAGAGACAGTAGCAGTGCTTCATCTAAAGTTCAATACATCAAAAGATGCTTTCATATCCAATTTTGCCTACTTACATCAAAGATTTTACTAATCAACTTAATAAAGATTTTTCTAAGCCTTTTGCAATGCTGCTTTGCCTCTTCCCCCCAACCCCAATATCCCTGAGCTGCTTCATGTCACTGATGCTAAGTTTTACAAGGCAGGTTGTATATTTTATACACAACCAAAGCATATTTCAGATCTGCCTTACTATGTAACCCAGCTGTTTCCATGGTAGAAATTCTGTCTCCTCCTCATGATGAGTACTACATCATACCAAGATTGCTGTAGAGGTGATGATTTAAATGGTCACATCTTTTAAAATTTAATTAGATGATGATTTATCCTCTTACATGAACTGATACTGCTTCTCCGGAGGCTCCAGGCATTGTGCACACTTGCTGTAATGTGAATGCAGGGCACAAGAAGCCTAGCTGGGGAGAGCAGAGACCGAAATCTAGCACTTACTCTGTGCCTCAAGCCTTGTGTGGCCATGGGAAGTCTCTGTCCAGTCATTCAAAAGCATGTTATAGGCCAGTAAAGACTCCAGTGACGATTCAGCATTTTCTCCTATTAGGATTATAATTTTCGATTTTCTTAATTAGTTTATAATTCCTGAATATATCTTTTTTATCCATATTTAAGAACTGAGAATTTCTTATAGAAAGTCAATGAGATTATTCCAACTTATTTTAAATATTAAAATGCTAAGGTTTATTATTGTTGAAATGTATCTGCGATTTCATTAAATTACAAGAATGCCTATAACACTGTGTTTTCTTCCCAACAGCGTATTATTCGAAGTATCACTCCAGAAACCCCAACAGAGATTCCCTGTGGGGACATCCGCCTGGACGCTGTGTAAGACACTCCGGAAGAGGGAAAAGGCTTCTCAGCCTCCGCTTCCGACTCTGACAGGTCGCACCTCACCCTCGCCCTCTCCGTGGAGACTTTCCAGCCAAGCCTGCTGGTAGAAGGGCCGTCAGAGACACAGCCCCAAAAGACCATGGTGCCCAGACTCTCACGGCTTTCAGCCACTTCTTTCCCTGGAATCTCCTGGACATGATGTCACACAAGACTGTGACAGAAGCTGGACTGGCCTGTTTGAGGCATGTGAGGGTGAATGTGGAGGTGAAGAGAATCACCTTATCAGTTAGGATTAGGTTGAAAGTCAAGTCTGTAAAAGTCTCCTGTATCATTTCTTGTTAGAATCATGGATATCTGACATCTGTTGATTTCTAAAGGTTTCACTGTTCATGAATGCATAAACCAAGTAGGAGAAAACAGGGATGCTGTCTTGTTAGCCATATATTTTCAGCGTAGCATAGAATTCTATAGCTGGAATCTGCTAGAATCCTCTAATCCATATGCTGCTGTGGAGTCAGGAAAGGAAGATGTAAAAACTAAACAAACATAATGTGTACGTGTCAGCACATGTGTCTGTGTGCATTGTTGTTTCCGTGTATTCTTCTCTATTCCAATACTTCGGGCCCATTACAAACGATGTGAATTTCCTCTAATTGTTTTTAACATTAACACATTCTACCTACTCACATATGCATGTATGTAATTATTTGAAGGGTACAATTACTACAGGATGCTCGGTCACTGTCTCCCTTCCCAGTGACAGTTTTAGCTCGCACACCCTCCTTTATGGGCCAGCCTTTGGCATTTGCTGCACTTCACTGCCATCTTCCTATCTCTTTGCTAAATATTTGGGAGACTGTTCCATGGGCAAATCCAGCACACTGTGGCTTGGCTTGAACTACTTTGAAGATCAGTGTCAACACCTGCACCTTCAGTGTTCAGCCTCCCATCTGGTCTAAACTCTACTTCAAATGGCTGGCTTTGTTCAGGTTACTTTGAGAAGAGAAGGTGCACGCAATTCTCGCTCAACCTTCGGCTGTACTGATGATCCAGCACCTTGATCTGTCAAGGGCATCCTAAGTTCAAGAGCAGGTGGAGACCCTGTGTTAGCCTTAGACGACTCCTCTGCCTTAATCCCTCATGGTGGTCATGATTGTGAGGAGTCCTCCAGATAATTTTCTAGACTGAGTCTAAGGAAAGCTGACGGGGAAGCAGTCAGTTAAGTGAGTGGCCTTTCATGCTATGTAAAGTCCTTATAATATGGATATGGAATTTGGCCCTTGGTGGCTTGTGACTCAGATCCGTGGGCAGAGAAGCAAATTTTACTTTGTAGCATGGGATTTCCTTATCAAAATGAAGGGAATAAAGTCTCATTAATGACAACAGGACTTAGTCAACTGGCCCCATTATCACTTCAGTGTTCCATATAAATCCAGTTCACTTCTAACAACCTTATAGGAGGTACATATGGCAAAGACCTGGTAATCACAGGTCTCTCTCACTTGGCTTACTTCCAACTTCCAACCCCAACACACTTCCCCAGCCACCTTCCTGTACTCTGTGCCATTCTCCGATTCTTTGCTTTTCTTAGCATGCTATTTTCCTTACGGATGCTAGCTGCTGAGGAGTTTCCTGAAATACCAGAGGCAGAGGGGAATTCTACATTTGTTACTGACTTGACTTCACTATCTTCACTCCTCTTCTTGCTACCTTGTTTCCATTCTCTTTGCTTTCTAGCATGCTGAAAAGAGAAGTTACAAAATTGGCAGTGTATTTAGTTGTAGGATACCTTAGCGAATTTTAAGAAACTTGCCTTATAAAGACATTTGGATATGGATTCTTCCCACCCCATGGACACTAATATATTCTCAAAAAGATACTGGTTTTTTAAAAGCGTATTTTCATTTTATTTGAAAGGCAGAGGGAGAAACCATGCAAGTGCAAGCTTCCATATGCGGGTTCACTCCCAAATGCCTTCTTAAAAAAAAAAAAAAAGACAAGCTAGGAACTCCATCCAGGGTTTCCACAATGATAGCAAGGACCCAAATACCCACATTAGCTCTCATCTGCTGCCTCCCAGGGTGTGCATGAGCAGGCAGCCGGATCAGAGGTGGAACAGCTGGGACTGGAACCAGGCACTCCAAAACAGGATGTAGGTGTCCCAAGCTGCAACTTAAGCTGCTGTACCAAAGCCCCACCCCAAGATACCACTTTTTAAAAAGTACTTCTTCAAATGGAATTACAGCTTTGCCAATCTATGTGTTCAAGGAATTACACAGGAGCTTTGAAAATTTCCAAACTTCATTAAATGGAAAAAAAGAATGCAAAATCTTTCTTCAGCATAATTTGCATTTATTTGATACCTGCTTATCAATACCACCATGGATTTTCTTTCTAAGGAAAATTTATTAGGTAGGCAGGCAGGCAGAGTTCAAGATAATCTTTTGGGGGTCATCTTATGGCACAGTGTTAAGCCATGGCTTGTGAAGCCACATCCCACATCAGAGTGCCAGTGTGAGTTCTAGCTACTCTGCATCTGATCCAGCTTCCGGCTAATGCACCTGGAATGGCAGCAAATGATGGCTCAAGTCCTTGGGCTCCTGCCACCCACATGGGAAACCCAGGTGAAGCTTCTGTCTCCTGGCTTTGCCCTGGCCTAGCCCTGGCTGTTGCAGCCATTTGGGGAGTGAGCCAGCAGATGGAAGATATAGTCATTCATTCTCTCTCTCTCTGCCTTTCAAATACATAAATCTTTTTTAAAAATTCCAAATTCTTAATGTTAACATATTAATCTTCATTGTATGTCAAAACATTTAAGTACCTCCCAAAACATCAAGCATATAATTTACAAATATTTAGTTTCAAATCTATAGACTTAGAAATGTTAGATTTTGGCAAACCTAAATAAATTATACAGTTCTTTGCAATTTGTAAAGAACTTTAGTTTATAATGTGCCTTCATATATATACATATACATATATATGTGTGTGTGTGTGTGTGTGTGTGTGTATAAAATCTCATTTGATCACCTGCGATCCAGGTGACAGATGTCATTTTCACAGGTTTGTAAACTAGGAGGCTGAGGCTCAGAGTTAGATTTGCGCAAGTTCACACAGCTGAGAAGTGTCAGAACAGGCTTTACGTCTGGGTTTTCTGATTCCAGTCCAAAGGCTATTTGCATTTCTATATTTTAGACAAAGAGAGACAAAGAGCTTCCATTTGCTGGTTCACTCTTCAAATGCCTGCAAACAGCAAAAGCTGGACCAGGTTGAAGCTGAGAGTCAGAAATTCAATGTAGGTCTTCCATGTGGATGGTAGAGACTCAACCGCCTGAGCTATCACTTGCTGCCTCCTTGGAAGCTGGAATCAGGAGCAGAGTCAGGACTCGAATTCAGGGTCTACAATACGACATGCGCGTGTCCCAAGTGGTGTCCTAACCACTAGGTCAAACTGCCCCACAATATCTTTAAAATCGGCCCTAAAGAAGCCTGAGGAATCCAGTGTTCAACCTCAGACTGGATATTTTCCCTAAACTGAAAGGATCTGGGGTCTTATTTTAAAAGATTTATTTATTTTGACTGGCAGAGTTATGGAGAGTGGGAGGGAGGGAGGGAGCCGAGCTTTCATTCACTGGTTCACTCCCCAAATGGCTGCAGGCCAAAGCCAGGATCCAGGAGCTTCTTCCAGGTCTCCCACATGGGTACAGGGGCCCCAGCACTTGGGCTATCTTTGGCTGCTTTCCCAGGTGCACCAGTAGAGAGCTGGCTGGGAGGGAAGTGGAGCAGCCAGGATTCAAACTGGTGCCCACATGGGATGCAGGCATCACAGATGGCAGGTTTCCCTGCTACACCACAGCGCTAGCCCCTTTGGGTCTCATTTTAGAGTGTGATGAGAAATAGAAACAGAGAAAGAATCTACCACTAATATATCACTCTCCGTGTGTACTCTGTACTTGGTTAACAAAGATGCTCCAGGTAACATTACCACACTACATCTAATCCTTGTACCAGATTCAGACCGATTTATACTGACTTCCTTAAAAAAGATATTAAGATAGGGATTCACAAAATAAGGGATAACATAATCAAAAGGTAGGTGAAAAGAATGAGAAAATAAATGGGGCCAGAAAAGAGGCAAAATATCATACCAGAATGACTTCCATATGTGCTTCTCCATGCCACAAATCAGATCCTAAGGTTTATTAGAGTTATCTGTTTCAACTAGATGTGACATGTCATTCACTGTTACCAAGGCTAGCAGTCATGCTGAGTGCTACTTTTTTCAGGTGTATTGTTACTATTTATAACAAAGGCTAGTTTCTCAATGCTTTGTAGAGAATTGAGGAACTCCAATATTTATAATTGTCTTGGGGGTCTCAGCTTCAGTTCTGGAACACATCACTACATAATTCTAAAGATCTCAAAATGATTATCACTAATTTTTTTCAGCTACCTGTTTTATAGCTGAAAAAAAAAAACTTCATTATGTGAAAGAGAGATATTAATGTTGAGGCCTTAATCAATGTCCATACACACAAAGCAGAATATCTTAAAGCACAGATCCTAACTATAAAAACTGAAAATCATGAGGATATGTTTCCTGCAGACAAGGATAGTCTCTTGCATAACTACAATACAATAATCAAAATCTGGAAAGTAACATTCTTACATTACCATCATCTCATCTTCTGAACCCATTCAATAGTGTCCTGCAGGTAAAAGGATCCAGTCCAGAGTCACACTCCTCATTTAACTTGGTATCTCTGTCTCTTTCATTCTCCAACAATTTCCCAGTCTTTGATTTTCATACCTTGACACTTGAGAAGATTACAGTTTGTAGAATCTCTTCATTTTACTTGTTTGATGATCAGTTCCTCATGATTAGATTCGGGCTATCTATTTTTGGCAGGAATATCATGAGGGTGGTGGTGTGTTGTTCTCTACGTGCTCTTAGGTGGAGCATGATTTGGGTTTCTCCCCTTGCTGATGAAATGAACTTCAGCCACGATTCAGTTAGTGTCTGCCAGGCTTCCCACTATATTCTTTTCTTTTCGTTATTAATTAGTATTTTGTAAAGGAGGTTATTCTGAGACAATACCCTATTTTTCACCAAACTTTCAATTCATGCATTTTATCTCTATGGATTCTTTTTATCCAATGGGTTAAAATAGATTATTTATTTTGATGCTCACACTGTCCATATCTGACCAGTAAGAGTCCCTGCAGACTGGCTTCTGTGTCCTTTTGGCGTGTCCTCATTATTCTTGGAACATTTCCTTACTTTCCGGAGTCAGATGTTCCAGCATTGTCTTGTATATTCTCTGCCACAGTTCTGGAATCAGCCATTTCTCCAAGAAACCCTGGTTCCCTTTAGTGAAGAGTGTATTTAAAAACCAAGATTTACACTGCTAGTTACGCTCATTGCTACTGAGGTGTCACTGATCCCGGGGATTCCACAGGATATAACTGAAGTGTGTGTGCATGCATGTGTACACACATATTTTCACCAGTAACTACTTCTCTATCTTGAAAACTGTGAATTCATACCAGTACCTTCAATTCCAACCCAACACTACAAAGTTCATTCTAGTATTTTCTACATCTATAACCCCTTCCATGACAGTGAAAAGCATGGCTCCCATTATCCTTAACATATTTACTTATTTGACCAGTACCTCTGCATGTAAGCGATATTCCAACACTGTCCTCTGCACAGAAGCACCTTTAACCCCATTCAGGTTCTGATACCTCATGCTGGGACTGTTCCCACACAAATGCTATTCTCGCCCTGTTGATAACCCTTGCTGGGCAGTTACCATCACCAGCCACTGCCTGAGACACTTCTCTACCCCATTTGGGCTCCGACACCCCACATGGATATCCTCATCATCCCCATTTGGACTGAAACGCTACATAAGTTGCTCCTCCCTCTTCCTGTGTATGACATCTGACTATGGCCATAATAACACTGTCTTCCTCAGCCCAGCCCCACCTAATAGCTTCTAGACTGAATTTTTAGGGAGGGGACAGTGAAAAGGCAAGAAAACCATCATATTTTCTAAAAGAGCAAGGAGAGGAAGGGGATTAGCTATACAGTGGGAGGGGCAGACCTGGACCAAAGCCCCCTCCAGGGGAGAAATTTCTATAATAAAGTGCATTTCTAAACTCTTTCTCAAACCCTCAGCCTTTTGGCTATTACTTTAAGTCTTCTTTAGGCGTCTTCTGCTACAGTTTGATTTTATGTTCTCCTCACAATTCATGTTGAAACTTAACCTTCATCAAAGTGGTATTAAAAGGTGAGGCCTCAGGGGAGGTAATTAAGTCGTGATGTCTCTGCCCGCGTAAGGGGATTAGTGCCTTTAACTTTTATTTATTTTCATTTTACATGAAAGGCAGAGCAATAGAACAAGATCTTCCATCTGCTGGGTCACTCCCCAAATGCCAGGACTGGGCCAGGAGCCTGGAACTAGAACCGGGTCTCCCCTTGGGTGGCAGGGACCCAGTTATCTGGGCCATCATCTGCTGCCTTCCAGGATATACATCAGCAGAAAATTGGATCAGAAGTGGAGTAACTGGGACACAAATCAGCACTCCAATATGGGATGCAGGTGTCCCGAGCGTGACCTAATCACTGCACCACACGTCTGGCCCCAGGATTAGTACCTTTAAAAAAAGCCGGAGGGGCACCAATGCTGTGGCGCAGCGGGTTAAGCCCTGGCCTGCAGTGCCACCATCCCATGTAGTCACCAGTTTGAGTCCCAGCTACTCCACTTCTGATCCAGCCCCTTGCTAATGCACCTGGTAAAGCAGCAGCAGAGGGCCCAAGTTCCTGGACCCCTGCACCCACATGGAAGATCCAGAAAAAGCTCCTGGCATCAGCCTGGCACAGCCGTGGCTATTTGAGGGGGGTGAACCAGCAGATAGATCTGTCTCTCCTTCTCTCTCTGTGTAATTCTACTTTTAAAATAAGTAATTTTTTTAAAAGGCTGGAGGGGACTAGCCTAGGCCCATTTTTTCTCCCTCCAAATCCTCCCAAGAGGATACCATCAATGCAATAGGCGATTCATGAGACACCAATCCTGTGTAGGCACCTTGATCCCAGCCTCCAAAACTATGAGGGATAAACTTCTGTTCTTTAAAAATTACTAAGGCTTAGGTATCTTGTTAGAGTAGCACAAAAGGACTAAGTTGTCTTAACACAATGAATATGTAGCTTAACTCCTGGCACATAGCCATCAATTTGCTGGACACATAAAAATATATCAAATCTCATGTCACTTGTGTAGTCTAGTTTCCTTGATCCTAAGTATTACTAATGTCACACACTTAGCCAAAAATCAAAAAAAAAATATTTCTACCTGTAAAAAGAAAAACCAAACAGTATGGAGAATGCAAATTCAAGTCCTTTCTCAGCTACTACCAAGCTAAGAAACACTGGATAAATCACTTGACTTTACTGGGTAGTACTAATGATAAGATAGCCATGAGGATAAATACTAGTACTTATTGTTTGCTTGCCAACGTCAGGCACAATATTATGCACTGTTTCAGGAAATCCTCACACCAAATCTTATGAAAGAGGTGCTTTCATTATCTTCATTTTAGATGAGGAAAATCTCAGAATCTCACAGAAGTTAAATAACTTTCCCAAGGTTATGCAATCAGTGTTGCAAAAGTCTTGAGGCACTGCAGAGCACCACATATGAAGAGATAGAACACAAGAGACCTAGGAAAACAGGCTTTTATAGCAGATGCAGTCTTGAGATAACCATTAATCCATGTATCACATGAATGGATTATTTATGAGGGTGCAGCCCTAGTCACTTCTTAATAACAACATTCTTCCCCTTGAACTCTCCAAACGGGTGTCTTTCTCACACACAACATATAATCATTTCATCCAAATAATCAAAGTCTTAACTTGTGTTAGCACCTGAGACTCAAGGAGAATTCCCTCTGGCTGTGAGTCTGTAAAATCAAAACAAGTCATCAATTTCTAATATACAATGGTGGGATGGGCACAGGGTACACATTCCCATTCACAAAGGAACAGTCCCGTAGAGAAGAGTAATAGAAGAAAGAAGGCCGGCGCCAAGGCTCACTTGGCTAATCCTCCGCCTGTGGCACCGGCACCCCGGGTTCTAGTCCCAGTTGGGGCGCCAGATTCTGTCCCTGTTGTTCCTCTTCCAGTCCAGCTCTCTGCTGTGGCCCGGGAAGGCAGTGGAGGATGGCCCAAGCTGTAGCAGCCATTTGAGGGGTGAACCAACAGAAAAAGGAAGACCTTTCTCTCTGTCTCTAACTCTGCCTATAAAAAAAAAAAAAAAAAAAAAAAAGGCAGAAGAAAGCAAGTCCAAAACCCAGCAGGGCAGACATTAAACCTAAAGCTCTGTCTAGCAACCTGTGTACAATGGGGTGGAGGCTGGGAAGCCAAAACCTAGAGCAGCCTAACCCCTAAGGCTTTGCTGGGCTCAGTCTATACTTCAACTCTGCGTGGAGACTCACCGATGTGGCTCTCCCAGGCTGGCACTGCACACTGGGAGTTCTACAGTCCTGGCATCTCTGTGCCAGTCTCACTCCCATGGCTTTGTTAGGCATTGCCCCAGTTGTCCCTCTCTGTGGCAGCTCCACCCCTGTGCAGGACCCTTGTGACGCTTATCCCTGTTATAATTCTAGGAGCTTGCAGTATTAGCACCACATGGACCCCACCAAGGTCTACCACTTCCTCCCTTGAGTAATGGCACAAGATGTACTTGGGCCTGTTTGAGCCATGGCTGGAGTGGCTGGGTTGGGGGGAAGCAGAGGCCAAGCCCTAGGCAGTGACTCAGGGACAGACTTGGGCCTGTTTCCTGAAACAACTGGCATTCTAGCCCTCCAGACCTGCGATGGGACAGGCAGCCTCAGATTTCTGAGATGCCTTTCTCCCCCATATCAAATACTTTTTCCTTCTCATTCTGTACATGGTCAGGCTGTACATTTTCCCAATCTTTCTACTCTGCTTCCCTTGGCCCCTGAACCACAGTAACCAAAAGCAGCCATGCAGCAGCCTGAATGACTGGTTGCTTAGGGGTCTTTTCCTGCCAGATTCACCTCTCTGTTTCAGCCTTCCATCAAACCCTAGAACATGGACATGACGTAGCCAAATTCTTCATTATTCTGTAATAAGGATGGCCCCTTTTCCAGTGTCCTGTAAGATAGTTCTCATTTCCATCTGAGACATCATCAGTATGGCCTTTACTGTTCACAATCTCTCAGCACTCTAGTCACGACCACTCAGCATTTTGCCTCCTGAGCCCTCATCAGAACTACCCTGAGTGCTGTTACACCAATTCACTTCAAAACTGTTCCAGCATCTACCCATTACCTAGTTCTAAACCCACTTCCAATATATTTTCAGATATACATTAAGAGCAACAGTCCCACTTCTCAGTACTAATTTTCTATCTTAGTCCATTTTCTGTTGTTAATAACACAGTATCATAGATTGGGTACCTTAAAAAGAGAAGTTTTGGGGCCAGCACTTTGGCTTAATGGTTAAGCTGCCACCTCCATCCCATATGGGTGCCAGTTCAAGTCCCTGCTGCTCCAATTCCAATCCAGCTCCCTGTCAATGCACCTGGGAAAGCAGAAGACGGCCCAGATCCTTGGACCCCTGTGCACATGTGGGAGACCCAAATGAAGCTCCTGGCTCCGGCCTGGCTGCAAGCGGATGGAAGATCTCTCTTCTTTCTCTAATCCTGCCTTTCAAAGTAAAATAAATCTTTTAAAAAAACATAAGCTTTGGCTCACAGTTCTGGTCCAAGATAAAGGGGCTGCATCCGGCGATGGTCTTTTAGATAACAAAATTCTGAGGTAGTACAGGGAGGGCATCATATGATGAGAAACAGAGAACATGAGAGACTTAGCCACACTGGCTTTTATAGCAGACCACTACTGAAACAACCCATTAATTCTATGAACGGATTAATCTACTTAGAAGGCCCAGCCCTGATCATCTTGGGCAAAATCCAAGCACTTGGTCCATCTTTCACTGCCTTCCTACACATACTGGCAGGAAGCTGGTTTGGAAGTAACCAGGACTTGAACTGGGATTCTGACATGGGATGCTGGTGTGGCAAGTAGCAGCTTAATTAACCTGCTATACCACAGTGCCAGCCCCTAATGGGTGTGTGTGTGTGTGTGTGTGTGTATACATATTAAGATTTATTTATTTCTTTGAAAGAGTTACAGAGCTGGTTTACTCCCCAGATGGCCACAATGGCCAGGCCAGAACCAGGAGCTTCATTCAAATGTCCCACATGTGTGGCAGGTGCCCAACACTTGGGCCATTTTCCGCTCCTTTTCCCAGGCCATTAGCAGGGAGCTGGATGGGAAGTGGAGCATCTGGAACATGAATCAGCACCTATATGGGATGCTGGCGTGGCAGGTGGCGGCTTTACCTACTACAACACAATGCCAGCCTCTAATGGTATCTTTCAATGAGTAGTAGTCTGATTTTTATAATGTTAATTAAAATTAAGTAAACTTTACAATTCATTTCTAGGTAAAGTTACACTGTCTTCCAAAAATGTGATAGTTAATAAAAGTAATCTCTAGTTCTTTCCTATCTAAAGTATTAAGCTGTTTTATGAAAGTCTCCTGAACTACAAGAAAAAATGAGTTTATCAGATCTTTGTGACATGTCTCACCTTTCTAGACAATTTTGCACACCACAGTCAATGCATGTCTCTAGTTATAAAATGAACCTAACAAAGGAACACATTCTTTACCAAAGCTGAAGATTTTTAGTTTGTCTTTCATGGTTCTTGATGATCTCAATCTCATTATCTTTTCTAACTTATGCTGTCCCCATCTGTAAATCAGTGATTTTCAGGGTCTGTCCCTGTTACTGACTTAGTTTAAAGTGTTAGGATGTATAAGTCACTAGCTTCCTTTTTATTCTTTTCTGGCTATAAAGGTATAATACAATGATTATGAATGCATGAAATCTGATCCATAATTTACAATTTTTTCAACTAAAACTCAACATTCTTCTTAAACTAAGTTTATCCTTCCAAACATAAGAAAAAGTGATAACTCTTACAGTATTCATCCTTTCCCCATGAATGCATTATTTACAATACACAATTTCAAACAGTAAGTTTTAAGACTTAGTACAGAAATTCTACTTTTACTTTGATGCACAAATAGAACTTGAAATAAACTACATTATCTTTTTTTAGTATACATAAAATAATATTTATTCAGAAATAGGCCATCTGGATCTTTAGATGATTTGTTAGGCTAAATGTCTCTTTTTACACTGGGCTTACCTATATAACTAATTTTCTCATTTGGCAAGCTTTCAGAACTGCACATGAAAAGTGCTCTTTACTAAAACAAGGCATTGTGACATAAGTAAAATTACTTATAAAATAAAAATGTGACTTAAATGTATAAGCATGTTATTATTTTTATTTCCACTTAAGCCAAGTATACTGTGAGACAGATAAAAAGTTGTTCAGACAAAATGCATGATCCACATTTTACACTTTAATACATTTCAGCACATAAAGTTAGCGATATCCTCTACTTTATTTCTCAAATCCACATTTTTATCTGAAATACAATAATTTTTAAGGGACTGAAATACAATAATTTATACAATAAAACAGTTCCTGCAACAAAACCAACAAATTAGGAGAGTTTCTTAAATTATTATTTTTTAAATAGCTGTAGTACAGCCAATTTTCCTTAAGTACCTAATGGAATTCAACTTGCATTCAACTAACTGAATACAACCAAGTATCAATATTGATAAATAAATGTTATATATAAATTTGGCCAGTCAAGACTAAAGGAATGACATTTGATTTAAACCTAAACCAAAAGTGAATTCCGAAAATGTATTTTAAAATATCCTCTCAACCTCTGTTAACACATTCCTGTATGCTTTTTCACAAATTCCAGAAATTGTAATTTTCTGTGCTGCTACAGATTTTTGTATTGGGGCAGCTCTCAATCATCTTCTTTTTCAATATAGGTCTTTGCATTAACTCGTGCCATTTGCCTAGCCAAGTATCTGTCTCTAGCTGAAATCACAGTTTCTTCAGTGTTTCGCTTTGCAAATTTGTTCACTGCCTCAGGTGGTTTCTCTTGTTCTCTACCTTTCTCTTGCCCTTCCTCTGTGAGTCTGTGCTTTGTTCCCAGTAACGTTTCAGAACTAGAGTGTTTCTCTTGGTTTCTTTCTTTGTCTTTTTCTAAGTTTCTTATTTTATTGGATCTTTCCTCATCAAGAAATTCATTCTTCGCCCGAGATTTTGGGTTGCTTTCCTTTCTGTCTCGATTTCTTTCTGAAGACTGAACACTTGCATCTTGTTTTTCCTGATCTCTATATTTATCATCACTTTCATATTTTTCCTTCCTTCCTTTCATATGCTCTTCTTTTGCTTTGCTTTTCTCTTCCTGCTCTCCTCCCTTCTCACTGCGCCGGTCGTGATCATTCCGTTGTCTATCTCGTTCTCTTGAGGAATATTTTTCCCTGTCTTTCCGTCTTTCCCACTCTCTGTCATCTCTTTCTCTGTGGTCCCTTCCCCTCAGTTTATCTTCTTGTTCATGCCTCTTCCAATGGGAATCGCTATGATTAGTTTCTTTGTGCCTATGAGAATCTTTCTTTTCTTTTCGGTAATCAGAGTCAGTATAATAGCTCTCCTCATCTTTAGACGGCCTCTTTTGGTGATCTTCCCTTTTATCATGTCCTTTTGACCTGGAACTTTTTGTGTGGTATTTGGCACTGTGCCCTCTTTCTTCACTAGATGACCATGAGTGGGTCTGATTCCTGTGATGCCTGCAATCATTCTCTGAGGTATGTGTAACCTTTTTTCTTCTGTAGTTCACTTCATTTTCTTCCATTTCATCATCTTCACTGCTCTTAGCATCAAAGTCACTGTCTGCATCTGGGTTTTCCTCTACTTTCACACCAGTTTGGAGAATGCATTTCTTCTGTGCTATTCTGTCCTCTGCACTTACTTCATCGGAGTAACCCTTCAACTTCTCTTCCTTTATCCCGGACCTTTAAAATAGTAAATATAAACATAAAAGGTCACCCTATCAATCAGAGTAAGCAACTGTTCATATTTTTTCAATACTTAAATCAACACAACTATAATTATATTTAATTCTGATTATCCAAATGTAAAAAATGTGCTGATGTCTATTTACTTTGTACGTATCTGCAAACTAGTATTTTCAAATCATTCAGATTATTTTCAATATTTGTAGAAGTGAAACAGATACAATTATCCTTTCTCTATTGGACCACCACAACCTCAGGCATGGGTCTGTACAAGGTCTTCATTTTTGCTAAGCCTAGATAATCAGGAAAAGTAATATAAATTCTGGATCTAAGTTCTACCTTTAGTTGTAACTGCTGAATTTTTGTTTTCTTTTAAGAATACTATAAAGATGGTCTCAGACATGAAGAGAATTTTTTCCAAAGCAAAATGGTAGTAATGCTAATTCTAAATATTGATAATTTTTTCTCATACTTAAAATGGCACTAACATCCTGATATATGCCTTGGAACCTATCCCAAAGTGGAAACGAAAAGTATTCATAAAGTCCATAGAAAATGTGTGCTATGAAAAAATTATGCATAAATTTCAAAATTTTTGTACCAATCTTTTCATTCCATTTTTACAGAAACCTTTTGAAGTACCCTCAAATGTCCAGCTGTCCATATATCCAGTGTTCAGCTGTCAGAATCAACAATATAAAACTTTTTATATCACCTACATTTTCCTAATTGATAAAGAGGTTAAGTTTACATTATTCACATGGTCAGTCTTATTTATTTTATTTTTTAAAAGATTTATTTATTTATTTGAAAGTCAGAGTTATACACAAAGAGAAGGAAGAAGGAGAGGCGGGGAGAGAGAGAGAGTGAGAGAGAGAGAGAGAGAGGTCTTCCATCTAATGGTTCACTCCCCAATTGGCTGCAATGGCCAGAGCTGCACCAATCCGAAGCCAGCAGCCTGGAGCTTCTGCTAGGTCTCACATGTGGGTGCAGGGGCCCAAGCACTTGGGCCATCTTGTACTGCTTTCCCAGGCCAATGCAGAAAGCTGGATTGAAGTGGAGCAGCTGGGTCTTGAACCAGCACCCATATGGGATGCTGGCACTGCAGATGGTGGCTTTACCCACTATACCACAGCATTGGCCCCTCATGTTCTGTCTTATTAATCACACTAACAGTACAACATCTTTGTTTTCTAGGAACTGCTGACAGAACTATCTTGGCTAAAGGATCCACTAATAGTAAAGAATCTGATTATTAGGCTCTAAGAAGTACAATTATTTAAATGACATTACAGAGTTTCAAGACTGGCCTCATAACTACTCCAGATGAAACTCTAACAGAGTCATAATATTTTGGGATTCCCATTCTAAAGCTCAATCTTCAACTGTGCTTTCTTAGATTCAAACTTCTCATCAATTTTATAATCAAAACCTAACAGTTTGGGGGAGAATGGGGCATACATCCACTCTCTCTCCTCATCCTCCACTCTCCCATCTGTCCTTTTTCCAAGCAATACAGACTCAGATCTTCTAATCATATTGTCTCTGTTCAAAAAAAAAAAAAAAGTTTGGAGGTAGAACTTAGATCCAGAATTTATATTACTTTTCCTGATTATCTAGGCTTAGCAAAAATGAAGACCTTGTACAGACCCATGCCTGAGGTTGTGGTGGTCCAATAGAGAAAGGATAATTGTATCTGTTTCACTTCTACAAATATTGAAAATAATCTGAATGATTTGAAAATACTAGTTTGGATGGTAAAGCCACTGCCTACAACTCTGGCTTCCTATATAGACACTAGTTCATGTCCTACCTGCTCTTCTTCTTCATCTTTTTTTCCTTTTTTTTTGAAAGATTTATTTATTTGAAAGGCAGAGTTACAGAAAGGGAGAGGAGAGACAGAGAGAAAGATCTTCTACCTGCTAGTTCACTCCCCAAATGCTGGAGCTGGGCCGATCCGAAGTCAGAAGTCTCCCACATGGATGCAGGCGCCCAAGCACTTGGGCCATCTTCTACTGCTTTTCCAGGCCATAGCAAAGAGCTGGATTGGAATTGGAGCAGCTGGGACTCGAACTGGTGCCCATATGGGATGCCGGCACTGCAGGCGGCGCCTTTACCTGATACGCCACAGCAACAACCCCTCAGCTGCTCTTCTGATCCAGCTCCCTGCTAATGGCCTAGAAAAAGTAGTGGAAGAGGGCCCAAACATTTGGATCCCTGTAACCCACACAGGAGACCTGGAGAAATGTACTGGCTCTTGGCTTCGGCCTGGCCCAGCCATCTCTGGAGTGAACTAGCCAATAAAAGATTTCTCTTTCTCTGTCTCTTTCTCTCTCTCTAACTTTTTCAAACAAATAAGTAAATCTATAAAAAACTTGTGCTCTATGACTACAAGTTTCATTTTTACTTAGTTTCAATTAACTTAAATAGCCACACGTGAGTAGTGGCTACATACTGGACAGTGTACCTATTTTCTCTAATATAGAATCACATATTTTTTAGAAAGCTTTTATTTAATAAATATAAATTTCATAAATACAGCTTTTGGAATATAGCGGTTCTTTCCCCATACCTGACCTCCCAATTCCAATCCCGTCCCACTTCCTACTTCCTCTCCCATCCCATTCTTCATTAAGATTCAGTTTTAAATATCTTTATATACAGAAGACCAGCTCTATACTAAATAAAGATTTCAACAGTTTGTACCCACACAGACACACAAAGTATAAAGTGCTGTTTGAAGACTAGTTTTACCCTTAATTCTCATAGTACAACACATTAAGGACAGAGGTCCTACATGGGGAGCAAGTGCACAGTGACTCCTGTTGTTGATTTAACAACTGACACTCTTATTTATGACATCAGTGATCACCCAAGGCTCTTGTTATGAGCTGCCAAGGCTATGGAAGCCTTTTGAGTCCACAAACTCTGTCATTATTTAGACAGGGCCAAAAGCAAAGTTCTCTCCTCCCTTCGGAGAAAGGTACCTCCTTCTTTGATGGCCCCTTCTTTCCTGGGATCTCACTCACAGATTTCTTTCATGTAGGCCATTTTTTTTGCCACAGTATCTTGGCTTTCCAGGCCTGAAATGCTCTCATGGGCTTTTTAGTCAGATCTAAATGCCTTAAGGGCTGATTCTGAGGCCAGAGTGCTGTTTAGGGAGTTTCTCAAAGAATCTTTATGGAGGCTGAGTTCTACTTATGAAAATACTGATTTCCTTTTATATACTACTTGAATATGCACGTAGGATTATACTGTATGAAACCAAATTCTTTCCAAATGTCTCCTTAATTCTGACAGCAATCATTTCAAGACACCAGGGCCATAAGTATATCTGTCCTTTCAGATGAAAAGCAAAAAAAAAAAACAATTTGGGTATGCTTTCCCTTAAAGGGTTATTTATAAGAGCCATAAAGTGCTTAGCTATTCAGAAATGTTACACATTTTGTACATCAAAAGTCTTCAGTTTTGCACTTCTAAACTCAATCACTGAAGGTGTTTTGATGTAAATTGTGACAATTTTTTATACACTACAGAAAAACAATCTTTAACTAAATCTCCAGGTCTTCAGTTTTTAAAAATTTTTAATTAATTTATTACAGAGGAAGACAGAGAGCATGCATCCCCATCTGCTGGTTTACTCCTCCAGATGCCCACAACAAAGCAGTGGGAATCAAATCATGTCTGCTTGGTTACATCCAAATCAAAGCCAGTACATTCTTTCTGTCTCCCATGTAGGTCGCAGGGGCCCAAACATTTGGGTCCCCTTTCACTGCTTTCTCCAGGCCATTAGCAGGGAGCTGGATCAGAAGAGCAGCTGAGGGGTCAGTGCTGTGGTGTATCGGGTCAAGGCGCCACCTGCAGTGCCGGCATCCCATATGGGCACCGGTTCAAGTCCCAGCTGCTCCAATTCTGATCCAGCTCTTTGCTATGGCCTGGAAAAGCAGTAGAAGGCCAGGTCTCCCATGTGGATGGCAGGAACCCAATTATTTGAGTCATTACTGCTGCCTCCCAGAGTGTACATTAGCAGGAAGCTGGAATTGAGAGCAGAGCCAGGGTTCAAACCCAAACACTCCAATGTAGGATGTTTCTTAACCACTAGAACAAATGCCCACGTCAATCTGTAGGTTTCTAAGTTAAGAACCTGAGAATTCCTGGCCATTCATTCAGTAAGATCAATTTGGCTGACAACACAACATACAATGCTATAATCTTCCATTTTTCACAGGGTTAAAAGAACCCTACAACTACATATTATTAACTGTTTCTTCTACACATTCTGGATGTCACCTCTCACCTGGCTTCACGAAAACTGCATTCAGGTACCTCCTCTTCACCAACTGCTTGATTTAATAGGTGCCTATAAAATCCACTGAGATCTTTCTGCTTGGTTACATCCAAATGAGCTAAGAGAAAGTAAAAGTGAGAAGACTATAGTATTAAGAAAGCAAAAATGCCACTCTGTTTTGCAGGCACAGAGTACATAACATATAAACTCTTCTCTAGACTAAGAGCTGGCAAACTATGGTCTGCTGCGTATTTTTAGATATAATTTTTATTGCAACATAGTCCTGCTCAATTGTTTATGTAGTGTCCATGGCTGCTTTGGTACTACAAAGGCTGAGTTGAGTAGTTGTGACAGAAATCATAGGTATAAAAAGATTAAAATATTTATTATTAGATACTTGACACAAAATCTGACTGGTGCTCTAGATGAACAGGTAATACATACTTAGAATCTTACAGATTTGGTAAAGTGGTATAGCACTTGCCAATAAATTACGAACTACACATCCTACTTAGATCTTTTTTTTTTTTTTTTTTTTTTTTTTTTTTGACAGGCAGAGTGGACAGTGAGAGAGAGAGACAGAGAGAGAAAGGTCTTCCTTTGCCGTTGGTTCACCCTCCAATGGCCGCCGCTGCAGCCGGCGCACCGCGCTGATCCTGGCAGGAGCCAGGAGCCAGGTGCTTTTCCTGGTCTCCCATGGGGTGCAGGGCCCAAGCACCTGGGCCATCCTCCACTGCACTCCCTGGCCATAGCAGAGAGCTGGCCTGGAAGAGGGGCAACCGGGACAGAATCCGGCGCCCCAACCGGGACTAGAACCCGGTGTGCCGGCGCCGCAAGGTGGAGGATTAGCCTATTGAGCCACGGCGCCGGCTCTACTTAGATCTTGAGGAATGACCATGAATAGAATACTCAAGGAAAGCACTAAAACATTCCTTGGCTCCCCCCACATTTTTTTTTTTTTTTTTTTTTTTTTTTGACAGGCAGAGTGGACAGTGAGAGAGAGAGACAGAGAGAAAGGTCTTCCTTTGCTGTTGGTTCACCCTCCAATGACCGCCGCGGCCAGCGCTGCGGCCGCTGCACCACGCTGATCCGACGGCAGGAGCCAGGTACTTATCCTGGTCTCCCATGGGGTGCAGGGCCCAAGCACTTGGGCCATCCTCCACTGCACTCCCTGGCCACAGCAGAGAGCTGGCCTGGAAGAGGGGCAACTGGGACAGAATCTGGCACCCTGACCAGGACTAGAACCCGGCGTGCCAGCGCCGCAAGGCAGAGGATTAGCCTAGTGAGCCGCAGCGCCGGCCCCCCACATGTTTTTTTAAAGAGTTATTTTTATTTATTTGAAAGTCAGAGTTACAGAAAGAAAGGGAGTGACAGATCTTCCATTTGCTGGTTCACTCCCCAAATGGTCACAACAGCCAGGTTTGGGCCAGACTGAAGAAAGGAGCCAGGAGCCTCTTCAAGGGGGCCATCTTCCACTGCTTTCGCAGGTGCATTGCAGGGGGCAGAATCTGAAGTGGAACAGCCAGGATTTGAACCACTGACCACATGGGATGCTGGCGTCACAGGCAGCGGCTTTACCTGTTACACAATGCTGCCCCCCAGGCCCTCCACATTTTTACTCTTACTCTGATTAATTAATATTATTCTAGCTGCCTAGATTGGCACTTCTTGAATGGTATTACTCTAGATTTTATCATCTCAGAAAATATAATTAGGGTTTAAGGTTTTATTTATGTTGTTTGGGATCAATTTTATGGTGCTACACTTTGTTTCTGTTTTTAAGATTTACTTATTTGAAAGGCAAAGTGAGAGACAAAGAGACAGGGCCAAAGAAGACAGAGATCTTTCATCTACCCGTTAGCTCCCAAAATGCCCCCAACAGTCAGCCAGTGCTGGGCCAGGCTGAGCCAGGAAGTCCACCCAAGTCTCTCATGTTGGTGGCAGGGACCCAAGAAATTGCGCCATTACCTGCTACCTCCTGGACACATCAGCAGGAAGCTATCCTTGAACTGAAGGAGCCAAGACTCCAACTGGCACTCTGATATGGGATGCCACAGCACTGTGGCTTAACCAGCTGTGCCTTGCATCGTGCATTCATATAAACTATGATCACTGCACTTGAATCAGAAAGGTGAATGACACAGCAAATGGCTCGCCACAGGGCTGCTCTGTGTCTTTCTACTCTTCCCACCTCCCATTTTACCTTCCAGTGCAGCAGCTCTCTTTTCTCTTTCTTCCTCCTCAGCTCTCTCTTGCAGTTTTTTCTTATAAGCAGATGTCACAAATGCCTCTTTATCATCAAATTCTCCCTTTTCCATTTCTCGCTCTCTCTGTATTTTCTTTTCCATTCTTTTTTCCTGTTCCTTTTTTCTGATTTCAACTGCCTTTAGTAAGTTGTGAATATATTTGGGCTGAGAGAAAAAATAAGGTTAATTAGGAAAGAGTTGAAAAAAAAAAAAACAATTTTCTGTAATAATTTTTATCATGAATTCATTAAGATAGAAATGGTTAATAAATAGAATTGTCTTCTCAAAATTCAATATAAATTTATTAGCAAGATTCATACTGAAACTGTTTTCAATAAATATGTAAGTGCAACAGAAATCAAATTTATAATGCTTTTACTTTTTTTTTAAATCTCAAACCAAATATTTTCCTAGTGTTTCTTTTTTTTAAGATTTTATTTATTTGTTTGAGAGGTAAAATTACAGACAGAAGAACAGACAGAGAGAAAGGTCTTCCATCCGCTGATTCACTCCCCAAATGGCTGGAATGGCCAGAGCTGGGCTGATCCAAAGCCAGGAGCCTGGGGCTTTGTACAGGTCTCCCATACAGGTGCAGGGGCCCAAGGACCTCGGCCATCTTCCACTGCTTTTCCAGGCCACAGCAAAGAGCCAGATTGGAAGTGGAGCAGCTGGGACTCGAACCAGTGCACATGTGGGAGGCTGGCACCCCAAGCAGTAGCTTTACCTGCTATATCACAGCACTTGCCCCCAAGTGTTTTTTTTCATCCTGTTTACTGGTATTCTCTTACTTCAACAAATAAATGAATCAGAAAAGTTTTTCATAGTTAGTGGAAATATGATTGTTAGGAAAAGAGTTTCCTAACAGTGATCATTTTTTAAAATAGTAGCTTTAGGAGTGAGCATTTGGTACAGTGATTAAGACACTGCTTGGGATACTTGCATACCTTTTCTGAATGTCTGGGTTCAAGTCTTAGCTCCACTCCCAGTTCAAGATTCCTGTTAATGCATATCCTAGGAAACAGCAGGTAATGTCTTAAGTAGTTGTGTCCCTGCCACCATGTGAGAGAGACCTGGATTGAGTTCTTGGCTCCCAGGTATTTGGAGAGTAAACAAGTGGATGGAAGGTCTCTCCCCGAAATATTTCCAAAACATTACTTGCAAAGTTTCAAAGCAGGACACAAAATTCACAGTATTGTTACATAATACACTTGTCTCCTGTTATGATATTGTATGTACAGATACTTGAGTTTTAACTAGAACTAGAAATTTTCATACTTCAAATACCTAAAAGTTTTCTCTCAGGTAATTCTCATGTTTTAAAATAACATTAAGACACTAAATGTATATCAAGGTCAAAGAAACTTTGTATTTTTAGTTACCAACCTTTCGATCTTTACTCAGAAGCAATCTGGGGTTACTTTCTTCCTTCTTTTTCTGCATTTCATCATAAATACTGTCATATTCATACACAGTAGAATCTTCTGCAAGGGCCTTCTGAATTTCCAGTTTAGTCTTAAAAAAAAAGTTTCAAAAATATGAGCAGCCAAAAGACACCACGAAAGTTCTACATATTTCTTATAAAGGTCCATATATTATATATCTATATTATATATTAAATTATATATTATAAAGGTCCATATATTATATACAATATTATATATTATATAAATATATCTTAAAATTACATTAGTTCCATTTTAGATAGAAAAATATGATGTTAAATTCTGGAGCCAGGTTGCCTGGGTTTGAATTTGAATTTTACATTTTCTTAATATTTTTGGTCAAATTTGTTTAGTCTTTTTGTGCCCTAACTTTTCTCATCTATAATAACTCTATTTACCTCCTAAGTTGTGATAATTAAATGACTTAATAAAATTAAAACACCTAAGATACAGCCTGAAGGAGAATAAATGTTCAAAAAACATTAACTATCATTATTTGAATGATTTGTATATAATTATTTACATCAAAAGTTTAAAAGTCTAAGGTGTAACTGAGAAACAACCTAAATCTGGTTTTGAATGCCTATATTATATACTGAATTTTCAAATAAATTTTGGAAAGCTGAGCTGCCAAGCACAATGTTTAGTTTTCAAACGTATAATGGTAAGAAATACTTCATTTAAAATACAAAAGTTCCCAGTGATGGGTGTTGTGTTGTAGTGAATTAAACCAATGCATTTGTTTATGATGAGAAGAAAGCTGCCCAGGGGAGCACTTGGGTATTTACCTAACTCACTTATGTCTCAAAATATACAAAGTAAAATTTAAACAGCAATCTAAGGGAGAGCAGACAAATCGACAATCATCTAGTGATCGACAATCACACTCACTAGTGATTTCAGCATTTACCTTCTGGCAAAAAAACCAGACATAAATCAGTATGACTATATATGTGGGTCTTCAAAAAGTTCATGGAAAAAAATGTCCTATGAAATCTGCAGAGATTTCAAAAACATTTTTGCATCCAAATAAACTTACTTTTTAATTCAATTTTTCCATCAACTTACTGAAATATCCTCATTTAAGGATTAACATGACTGGCTCAATGGACACATGTAGAACATTTTCCAAATTTAGAGGGAATATTGATAAATACTGACTATATTGGACAATAAAGTAAACCTCAGCACATTTTTAAAAATAGGAAACAAGGAAAGGTCTTACAACATAAAACAATCAAATTAGAAATCAGTAACAAAAAGGTAACCTAAAACTTCCATATGTTTAGAACTAAGTTATATATATTTTTTTTTTTTTTTTTTTTTTTTTTTTGATAGCTGGAGTTAGACAGTGAGAGAGAGAGAAAGGTCTTCCCTCCATTGGTTCACTCCCCAGGCTGCCACGGCCGGAGCTATGCCGATCTAAAGCCAGGAGCCAGATACTTCCTCCTGGTCTCCCATGCGGGTGCAGGGGCCCAAGCACTTGGGCCATCCTCCACTGCCTTCCCAGGCCATGGCAGAGAGCTGGACTGGAAGAGGAGCAACCAGGACTAGAACTGGCGCCCATATGGGACGCCGGCACCACAGGCAGAGGATTAACCAAGTGAGCCACGGCGCTGGCCCCTAGAACTAAGTTATATATTTTCAAATAACACAAGGATCAAACAAAAAACTCCCAATGGAAATTAGAAAATACTTTGAATGTAATAACAAAAATACATCAAAATGTGGAGGTAGATATAACAATGCTTAGAAGGAAATGTATAGCTTTAAATGCATCTATGAGAAAATAGAACAGATTGAACAACAGAGATGTGTACCCATTTCAAAGTCAGAAAAATAACAAAATAAATCCCAAGAAAATAGAATGAAGAAAACATTAATAAAATTAATGTTTCAATGAAATAGAAACAAATTAATTAGTAAAATTAATTAAGTAGAAACAAACTTAAAAAATATTAGTCCATTTTGACTACGAGTATCAAGTGTTCTACATCCCATCCAGCTCCCTGCTAATGTGCCTGGGAAAGCAGCAGAAGACGGCCCAAATATTTCAGCCTCTACACCTCCATGAGAGACATGGATGAAGCTTCCAGGCTCCTGACTTTGGCCTGGCCTGGCCCCAGCTGTTGCAGCCATTTGCAGACTGAACCAGTGGATGGAAGATCTCTTTCTCTTTCTGTAACTCTGCTTTTCAAACAAATAAAATTAACGTTAAAAAAATTAGCTCATTTTATAAGATTCACCAACCCCTGACAGTGTTACTTTCTAATTTTTTCAATCTGAGTAATTATGGAGAAAGAAAAGGAAAATCACAGGCCAATTTCACTTATTATACGAAAATTCTTAATGAAATTTAAGTAAACCAAATGAAATGGTATATAAAAAGGACAATATTTTACACCCATGTTGGATTTATTACATTTATGTGAAGTTACAACTGATTTTCTAAAGTTGAGCTGATCTCACATTGCTGATATGAATCCAACATGATGATCATTAAGTATTATCCTTTTTATATAGTTTATGGTTTAAAAAAACAAACAAACAATAAAACCTCAAACTAAAAAAGGAGCTTTATTTTTTTAAAGATTATTTATTTATTTGAAAGGCAGAGTTACACAGAGGGAGGAGAGGCAGAGAAAGAAAGGTCTTCCATCCACTGGTTCACTTTCCAAATGGCTGCAATGGCCGGAGCTGCACTGAAAAGAAGCCAGGAGCCAGGAGATTCTTCTGGGTCTCCCATATAGGTGCAGGGGCCCAAGGGTGTCCCACATGGGTTCAGGGGACCAAGCACTTGGGCCACCTTCCTCTGCTTTCCTAGGCCATCAACAGGGAGCTGGATTGGAAGTAAAGCAGCCAGGACATGAACAAGCACCCATAAGGGATGCCAGTGCTGCAGGAGGCTTAACCTACTACACCACAGCATTGACCCCTAAAATATTATTTAACTAGCTATATAATTTAATTCCCCAGGGAGGCAGTAAAACACAGTAGCTACAAGCTTTAGCTCTGTAATTTCACTGTGTAGGTTTGAACAGAATTCTACCATTTAGTATGTGACCTCATGCAACTCACACAAATTTACTTGTGTTAAGTTCCTCAACTATAAAGTGAGGATTGTAATAGAATGTGCCTCACGACTGTTATAAGAATTAAAGATCATTCTTCAAAAATAATTGCCGGGGCTGGCACTGTGGCACAACAGGGTAACGCCCTGGCCAGAAGCACCGCCATCCCATATGAGCGCCGGATCGAGTCCTGGCTGCTCCACTTCCTATCCAGCTCTTTGCTGTGGCCTGGGAAAGCAGAAGATGGCCCAAGTCCTTGGGCCCCTGCACCTGCATGGGAGACCCAGAAGAAGCTCCTGGCTCCTGGCAAACACACCTAAACAGAACAACATAGTACTGAATGAACAGTGGGTCATTGTAGAAATCAAAAGAGAAATAAAAAATTTCTGGAAACAAATGAAGATGACAATACAACATATTAAAACTTATGGGATACAGCAAACACAGTGTTAACAGGAAAGTTTATAGCAATTGGTGCTACATCAAGAAATTGGAAAGGCAACAAATAAATGAGCTATCAATGCATCTGAAGGATCTAGAAAAACAGCAGCAAACCAAACCCAAAACTAGTAGGAGAAAAGAAATAATTAACTAGAGAAGAAATCAACAAAACTGAATCAAAAAAATACAAAAGATCAGCAAAATGAAGAACTGGGTTTTTTGAAAAAATAAACAAAACTGACACACCATTGGCCCAACTAACCAAAAAAAGGAGAGAGAAGACCCAAATAAATAAAATTAGAGATGAAAGGAAATGTAACAACAGACACCACAGACATAAAAAAGAATCATCAGAAATTACTACAAAGAGATGTATGCCAACAAACGGGGAAACCTAGAACAAATGGGTCAATTCCTCGACACATACAACCTACCTAAATTGAGCCAGGAAGGCACAGAAAACCTAAACAGATGTATAACCAGGACAGAAACTGAATCAGTAATAAAGACCCTCTCAACAAGGAAAATCCCAAAACACTGCTGAATTCTACTAGACATTTGAAAAAGAACTCCAATTCTTCTCAAGCTATTCAAAACAACTGAAAGAGAGGGAATCTTCCCAAATTCTTTCTATGAAGCCAGCATCACCTTAATCCCTAAACTTGAAAAAGATGCAACAGAGAAAAAGAATTAGAGACCAATTTCCCACATGAACATAGATGCAAAAATCCTCAACAAAATTCTCGCCAATTGAATGCAACAACACATCAGAAAGATCATTCCGGGGCAAGTGCTGTGGCACAGCAAGTAAAGACACCAACTGCAGTACCAGCATCCCATATGGGTGCCGGTTTGAGTCCTGGCTGCTCCACTTACGATCCAGCTACAAAAAAAAAATCAAATACCTTGGAATAAATTTAACCAAAGATGTCAAAGATCTCTACAATGAGAATTACAAAGCATTAAAGAAAGAAATAGAAGATACAAAAAAATGGAAAAATCTTTCATATTCATGGATTGGAAGAATTCATATCATCAAAATGTCCATACTTCTGAAAGCAATCTGCAGATTCAATGTGATACCAATCAAAATACCAAGGACATTTTTCTCAGATATAGAAAAAATGGAAAACACAGGAGACCCCGAACAGCTAAAGCAATCTTATACAACAAAAACAAAGCCAGAGGCATCACAGTACCAGATTTTAGATACACTACAGGGTAGTTATAATCAAAACAGCCTGGTACTGGTATAAAAACAGATGGATAGTCCAATGGAACAGAATATAAACACCAGAAATCAATCCAAGCATCTACAATCAACTGCTATTTGACAAAGGAGTTAAAATCAATCCCTGGAGCAAGAACAGGATCTTCAACAAATGGTGCTGGGAAAACTGGATTTCCTCGTGCCAAAGTATGAAGGAAGATTCCTACCTTACACCTTACTCAAAAATCGACTCAAAATGGATTAAAGACCTAAATCTATGACCCAATACCATTAAATTGTTAGAGAATATTGGGGAAACCCAGCAAGACATTGGCATAGGCAGAGTTCTTGGGAAAGACCCCAGAGGCACAGGCAATCAAATATAAAAATAACAAATGGGAAACATCAAATTAAGAAGCTTCTATACTGCAAAAGAAACATTCAGGAAAGTGAATAGGCAACTGACAGAATAGAAATTAATTGCAAACTATTCAATTGATAAAGGATTAATAACCAGAATATATAAAGAGCTCCAGAAACTCAACAACAAAACAACCCACCCAGTGATAAAATGGGCAAAAGACTTAAACAGACATTTTTCGAAAGAAGAAAAAAACCAAAAAACACAAAACCTACATTTTGTTAAGAGTTCAACAAACAGTATTAAAAAAAAACTGAAGGACACAGTGTTTTTTTTTTTCATGCAAATTGTTGAACTCTTTACTCAGTATAGAATTGGTCTTCTGTGTATAAAGTTAACTGAAAATGGATCTTAGTGGAGAATGGGACTAGGAATGGGAGAGGGAAGAGGAGAGTGGGTGGGAGAGTGGGTATAGTGGGAAAAATCACTATATTCCTAAAGTTGTACTTATGAAATGCATGAAGCTTGTAAAGGGTTTTTTTGGGGAAAAAAATAAATTGAAAACAAACAAACAAACAAAAAACCAAAAGCCACAAATGTACCACAGGAATAAAAGATGTTAATAACATAAGAAAGTGGTGGAAGGAGGACATGAAAGAATGTATGGGAAATTTCTTTACTTTTTTTTTTTTTGACAGGCAGAGTGGACAGTGAGAGAGAGAGACAGAGAGAAAGGTCTTCCTTTTGCCGTTGGTTCACCCCTTAATGGCCGCTGCACTGTGGCTGGCGCACCACGCTGATCCGAAGCCAGGAGCCAGGTGCTTCTCCTGGTCTCCCATGCGGGTGTAGGGCCCAAGGACTTGGGCCATCCTCCACTGCACTCCCGGGCCACAGCAGAGAGCTAGACTGGAAGAGGAGCAACCAGGACAGAATCCGGCACCCGACTGGGACTAGAACTTGGTGTGCCAGCGCCGCAGTTGGAGGATTAGCCTATTGAGCCGCAGCGCTGGCCTCTTTATTTTCTGTTCAATTTTTCTGTAAACCTAAAACCACCGAAAAGTAAAGTTAATTAAATAAATTTTTTAAAAATTACCTTATACTCCCCTTTCTTGGTAGATGAATTTTAAATAATTATAAAAGTGTGAAATCACTTTGAATAGTTTTTTTGGGGGGCAAGCAAGCTCATAAGCAATGATTTACTAATAAACAAAGAAGCCAAATAATCCACTGTCAGACTATTGAAGTCTGCAAGTAAATTTGGTGTTCAGAAATGAAAAGTTAATTCTTCATTTACATAATTTTTCCTGTAAAATCTATACAGGAAATGTGTAGTCTATATAAATCAAGAAACATTCTCACATATTTTTAGAAAACAAGAGTCAAGATCAAATTATTTCATTACACATACTACTCTGTTTTAGTCTCAGTATCTAGACACTGAACGACACTCAAAAATATGAGCTGGGGGGAGGCATTGTGGCACAGTGGGTTAAGTTGCTGCCTGTGATGCCAGCCTCCCACATGAGTGCCTGTTAAGTACTGGCTGCTCCATGTATATCCACCTTCCTCACTGGGAAGAGAGCAGATGAAGACCCAAGTAGTTGGGCCCCTGCCACCCATGTAGGAGGCTCAGATGCAGTTTCAGGCTCCTAACTTCAGCCTAGTCCAGATCTGGTCATGGCATCCATTTGAGGAGTGAACCTGCAGATGGAAGATCTCCAAATAAATAAAATAAATATTTTTAAAGAATTTATTTAAAAACAAATGAGCTGGAAGACTTCACTGACTGCATTTACTTTACTCGTCTGCCTTACCTGTTTCATGGCCTGTTTCTTAGCAGCTTCCCTTTGAAGGCTTTCACTCACGGAGGTCTATAAAACAGAAAAACGCTGTCACTGTTTAAATCAATTCAAAATTTCTTTTCCAGTATTCTAGCTGGCAACTGGTTCCTTACTTTTAAAGGCAAAAAGTTAATATTATCAATTAAATTAACATTTTCCTAAACAAATCAATTCTCATGGAATATTATCAGACTGCAAGGTATAAGAGAATAAAATGGTACAGGAAAAAACGGGGGAATATGGACTTTTAGTCCTAACTTCATCACTACATCATTTAGCCTCTACAGATTTCAACTTGCTGTGTGCCAATGAATGCATGTGTATGACTGTGGTGTTAAGGGAGTGAAGACTGGACTAGATAACATCTTAGGTACCTTTAATACTATAATGGTGTGATTCTCAGCAACAAAAATCCTATTAGTTTAACATGCACTTTTGAATGTAATCCATCAAGAATCCAGTTTATATTTAAGACCTTTGGGCAGCAAGAACTATCTATGGCTATAATCATTCAAGTAATACATACTGAATAGTCTTCCATACCAGACACTGTTGGAAGTCCTGAGGTTAATGGAAAAACAAGCACAGTCTCTGTCTTGAGATATAAATGGTCTGAAGGGAAGACAAATATCCAAGGCAACAATTACAATATAAATGTGGGTTGGCACCGTGGTGCAAGAGATTAAGCTACTGCTCATTATGCCTGCATCCCATATCACAGTGCCAGTTTGAGTCCCAATTCCTCTGCTTCCAAACCGGCTTCTTGTTCATGTGCCCAGGAAGGTAACGGATGATGGCCCAAGTCTTTGGGCCCCTGCCATCCACATGGGAGACCTTGATGGAATTCCAGGCCCCTGGTTTCAGCCTGGCCCAGCTCCAGCTGTTGCAGGTATTTGGGGGAGTGAATCTATGGATGAAAAGATCTCTCTCCACCCTTACCACCTCACCTGTGTGTGTGTGTGTGTGTGCACATGTGCACACTTCACTTTGACTTTTAAATTAATAAATCTTTAAAAAAAACATAAATGTGACAAGCAATATAATAAATATCTGCCTACATATTAGCCTCTAATTTCAGAGTTGCTATACTAACTATGGTTGCTACACTAACTATGGAAAATACATTATAAATGTATTTGGGCCATCTTTTGCTGCTTTCCCAGGAGCATTAGCAGGGAGCTAGATCAGAAGAGGAGACTTGAACTGGTACCAATGTGGGATGCTGGGGTTGCAGGAAGAGGCTACGCCACAGCAGTGGCCCCATCTGTCAAACAGTTTAACTTAATTTAGCAAACACATTCTAAGACCCTATAATGTGGAGCAGTAGTTAGATTAAGCACTACAAAAAAGTTTATGGTCTAGTCAGAAGAGAGCCACATTTGGTCAACATTTTAATCTTTATGTCTAAAAGTTTGTTGGTTCCTATTAGGTTTAATTACAAATGAGAAATGCGTATAAAAAAAAGGCGGGGGGAGAAAGTACCTGGCCTATTTTATATATACTCACAATATACAGCAATTCTCTCTGTATCTACATACACACACACACACACACACACTTTTAAGGGTTAATATGTGGTCAAGTATATGCATCATGAACTGCAGAATTAAGAAAAATATTGCAACTAGAAATTTTGTTAGTTCTGTGTAGAGAAAACTATTTAATCAATTTGACTTGATATGGGAGGTTTTTGTTTTGTTTTATAAGGTTCACAGTTAGCTCAAGAATATAAAAAAGATGGAATAAGATGGGGTGCCTTTCTTCTGTCACCACCATATTACCTCCTGGGCTTTGATAACTACCAGAAAAGAAAGAGCTCTGCAAGCATTATTGGAACTCCTTCACCAATAAGCAGAATGTAGTCTGATGACTAAAAGCAACAACAAAAAAAATTACATATTGGATCATTAGTTATATTATTAAATTACCTTTCTTTAGTCAAAAATAATTTCTAATTTAAGAAAAAATTGGAAAAAACCAATTATTTTTTTTAAAAATCTGTCATTCCATAATAAAGCACAATGGAAAAAGTGCTTCTTTTTGAAGAGGTCTGCCTATTCACCTACCCAAAATAGCTCTTAGCTTAAGAAAAACAGTCCAAGAAACAACCCTTCAAATGGCTTAGAACTACAATTTTCTGCTGTGCTAGGAACTCAAAGAGAACTTCCTGTTCTTTTTTCAACTTAGCAACAGTCTTACAACTCAGTAGCCTTTATCATGGGCTTTATTTGTTCACATTCACACAAATCTTAAGTACAAAACCTGCTTAAATGTTTTGAAGGGTACCTGAAATTTTTACTATATAACCACAGACCTAAGACAAACAATTAACAGAAAAAAAATAGACACAGCTATAAACAGAAAATTTAGAACACAGAAAATACAAATGATTATTAACTAGAAGGAAAATAATTGTTTTAAAAACAAGTGAAAGTTCATTTTTATCATTTATCAACTGGTAAAGATTTTTTAAAAGATATTACTCAATATTGGCAAACAAAGATGCACTCCTACGTTGTACAGATGTGAGAGAGAAAATGTTATAGACAGATCCTTTCTTTTTTTAATTTATTCATTTTTTTATTTTTTGACAGGCAGAGTGGACAGTGAGAGAGAGAGACAGAGAGAAAGGTCTTCCTTTGCCGTTGGTTCACCCTCCAATGGCCACCGCGGCTGGCGCGCTGTGGCCAGTGCACCGTGCTGATCCGAAGGCAGGAGCCAGGTGCTTATCCTGGTCTCCCATGGGGTTCAGGGCCCAAGCACTTGGGCCATCCTCCACTGCCTTCCCGGGCCACAGCAGAGAGCTGGCCTGGAAGAGGGGCAACCGGGAAAGAATCCGGCGCCCCAACCGGGACTAGAACCTGGTGTGCCAGCACCGCTAGATGGAGGACTAGCCTATTGAGCTGCGGCGCCGGCCTAAAGACATTTTTTTCCAGTGATGAACAGAGGGTTTTTTTTTTTTTTTTAAGATTTATTTATTTATTTGAAAGAGTTACACAGAGAGAGAAGGAGAGTCAGAGAGAGAGAGAGAGACAGAGAGAGAGGTCTTCCATCTGTTGGTTCACTCCCCAACTAGCTACATGGCCAGAGCTGCACCGATCCAAAGCCAGGAGCCAGGCTCAAATACTATATGTAAGCCAACAATGTCTTTGATAAATACATATAAGACTGATTTTAGGAACAGAAAGCAGGCATCCAAAAATAGGTGAAGTTAGAATAAGTAGCCAAAAGCAGGTCAAAGACAAGTAGACTACAGAACGAACAAAAGCAAAGCTGCACAAGAATAGAAGGCTATACAGTTTTTTTCTGAGTTAAGACTGGCTGATCCATCTGTCTTTATTCATGGTTGCTCAATGAAAAACGGCCCGAATCCTAACAAAGCACCCTTCTGTAGCTTCTGAAACCTTGACGTGAAGATATTTTAGCTTTAACTTGAATTATCTATAAATTTATTTTCAAAATATGTAACAAAAACATCCTTGAGAACTGAAAATCTCCTCACTCAGCTTCCTATTCACTATCAATATTATCCATATTCTACATATCAAATGCTCAAAGCATAATGATTATAAATTGTTTAGCAAGAAAATAAAAATAATTCTCATTTATTCACTTTATTTGAAAAGCAGAGAGAGAGAGAGAGAGAGAGAGAGAGAGAGAGAAAGAGAAAGAGAAAGAAAAAGAGAAAGAGAAAGAAACAACTCCCATCTAATGGTTCACTCCCCAAATGCTTGCAACAGCTGAGACTGGGACAGGCTGAAGCTGGGAGCCAGGGAGCTCAATCTGGGGCTTCCATGTAGGTGGCAAAAACCCAACCACTTGAGTCATCACCTGCTTTCTCCAAGGGTACAACTTAGCAGAAATGGGTGCAGCGCTAGAACTCAAATCTAGGTATTCGAAGTGGCATCTTAACCACTATGGCAAATGCCTATCCCCAAAATAATGTTTACTGAGACCTAAATTTTTCATTTTCTGAATTATCTCAGTAACAGCTCCAGATACGTTTACTTTTATTACCCTGTGTTGTGCTCCCTCTGTCAAAGAAAACACGTGATCGCTAAATATAAAACTAACGAAAGTTGAAATTAAATATTAGAAAAGTAAATGTGTACAAAAAAAATTCCGTGTACTCAAAATGGCCATATATGACTACTGCTGCCTTAGATGGTCTGTACCAGCAGGAAGTTGGAGTCAGAAACTGGAGGGAGAGCTGGGCATTGAACTCTGGTACGCCTACATGAGACACAGGTGTCTCACTGGAATTTTAACCATTAGACTAAATGCCTGCCCCTATACGCATGTTTGTTAAAATTATTCATATGCAACTTAAATTTCCTGACAAGCCATCAAGCTAGGATATCTCCCTTTGAAGATATTACGTAAGTCAGAGAAGTTTGAACTGAGAAGCAAAGATTAACAATGAAAGATCCCTGAAGAAACAGAAGCTAACTGGCTTGTGTTTGGAATGAAGCCAGAGCAGCAACCCAGAGTTGAGGAGTACAGTGCATACCTCAGGTTGCGGAGGTGGAGCAGGATGACAGAAAGCTTTCCAGGTATGCTCTCTCTCTCTCTTGTCTTCTCTGAGACAGAAAAGCAATACCTCCCTAGTGCTTTAGGGTTGAACATCAGAGCAGCACTCCAGCCTGGCTAGGGTGGCATCTCTGATCTGATGGCTCAACAGACTATCACAGGAGATTATTCTCAAAAAAGAACAATGATATGATGGAATTACCAGGAGGGACTTAGCAGACGGAGCAAATGGGAAGCCCATTAACATCACAAGTTCTCTGTCCAGAGGTTCTTCTTTTTTCCTACTAACCTTACTGCTCCTCCCAACCACATAACTAGAAAAACTCAAGTGGCTGATAACCCAATGGAAAATGAGCTAGCTCATTAGGAAAATAAACAATGAAAAAGTTTAAGAACTATTATAATTGTTTTGAAGGCTAAAGGGACAAAAAGTGAACATATATCAAATTAAACAGAATGAACCCGACAACATACATTTTAAATGATCATAATATATATTCTTAAGGACAAGAAGGGATACTGGTAACATGAAGAACAAATAGGCAGTTTTTAAAAAGAAGCAATTCTAAATAATGTTACTGGAAAATACAGTTAAAACAAAAATATTAAAATATGGTTAAATGTGTGAATAGATATAGATAAAAACTATCTAAGTGAGGTGGACTATTAGACCAAGAAGCTCTCCTGAACATATGAGGAAGAAATGAAAAGATTTTTAAAATTATTTATTTATTTGAAAGGCAGAGTGAGAGATGGGGAGAGGTGGGGAGAGGGATGGATTGATCAATCTACCATCCACTGATTCACTCACAAACAGCTGCAACAGCCAGGGCTGGGCTAGGCTAAGGCTCAGAGCCTAGAATTCCATTTGGATCTCCTATGTGTTTGGCAGGTGCTTTCCCAGGTACATTATCAGGAAGTTGAATCCTATACAGAGGAGCCAGGACTTAAACTTAACACTCTGAAATGGGACACTGGTGTTGTAAACTGTGGCTTAATTTCCTGTGCCTCAACGTTGTACCCACCAAGGTTGTTTTTTCAAACAAGGTACAGAGATATGGAGGGTATTCATTTAACAGTACAAATCTGGATCTTTAAAAAGTCATGTTATTGAGAAAATAACTGTATTTTCACTGTATTTTAGTTTAAGTCTTCATTGGGGTCACCGCCCCAAACAAGTCCAGATTTATATCTAGGTGCTCAGTTCCTTCCGTTGTTACAAGCATCACTGTATCACCCCTGCCTTCAACATAAGAACCATGGCACACTCTGACAGTCTTCTGGTTTTCTTCTCTTCTCCTACTCATCCTGCACTGCCTCCCAGTGTCCACATTAGCAAGAAACTGGAATCAGGAGCTAGAGCAAAGAGTCAAACCAAAGGGGCCGGCACTGTGGCGCAACAGGTTAACGCCCTGGCATCCCATATAGGCGTTGGTTCGAGACCCAGCTGCTCCACTTCTGATCCAGCTCTCTGCTATGGCCTTGGAAAGCAGTAGAGGATGGCCCAACTGCTTGGGCCCCTGCACCCATGTGGGAGACCCGGAAGAAGCTCCCTAGCTCCTGGCTTCAGATGGGTGTAGCTCTGGCCATTGCAGCAAACTGGGGAGTGAACCAGCGGATGGAGGACCCCTCTCTCTCTCTCTGCCTCTCTTCTCTCTCTGTGTAACTCTCATTTTCAAATAAATAACTAAATTTTTTTAAAAAAGAGTCAAACCGAGGCACTCAGATATGCAGCCTTAACCAGCACCTTAACCACTAGGCTAAATGCCACCCCAAAATGTGCTAATTTCAAACGTGGAAAATTAAAAAAAGAAAATTTAAAAAAGACAGACTGACATTAGGTTTTAAAAAGATCCAGAAATCAGGAGAAAGTCTAAATACTAAAGGATACAGAAATGCTGCAAATAAGTGGGTGGAGAAAATATGAAGGGCAGCCGGCGCTGTGGCTCACTAGGCTAATCCTTGCCAGCACACTGGGTTCTAGTCCCGGTCGGGGCGCCGGATTCTGTCCCGGTTGCCCCTCTTCCAGGCCAGCTCTCTGCTGTGGCCAGGGAGTGCAGTGGAGGATGGCCCAAGTACTTGGGCCCTGCACCCCATGGGAGACCAGGATAAGTACCTGGCTCTTGCCATCGATCAGCGCGGTGCGCCGGCCGCGGCGGCCATTGGAGGGTGAACCAACGGCAAAGGAAGACCTTTCTCTCTGTCTCTCTCTCTCACTGTCCACTCTGCCTTCAAAAAAAATTTAAAAAAAGAAAATATGAAGGGCAAATGTAAATCAAAAGCTTGAAACAAATATAAAGGGCAAAGGAGGGTGCTATCTTGAAGGAAGAATACCTAAATCAGGCTATCACAAACATTTATGCTTCTAGAAATATAGCTTTCAAATAAACAAAATAGTGCCAAGACAATTCAATGGGAAAAGAAAAATCTCTTTAACAAATCGTGCTGGTGTAACTAGGGATCCATAAACAAAAGACTAGAGAACTAAAACTATCAAGCTTGGATAAGAAAATACAACTTTTTCACCCTGAATTAGACACAAGAAAATCTGTGCAGCTAAAACCAAAAACACAAATGGTAACAGAAAACAACAGACAAATCATATTCATCAGAATTAACAACTGTTACTTTTCAAAATACATCGTCAAGAAAGTAAAACCCAAGAACATAGAAAATATTTGTAATCATTTATCTGTTTTTGGACTTACATCTCAAAGAATTCTTACAATTTAAGAATAAAAAAAATTTAAAAATGGACAAAGGAAGTGAACAACCATTTCTTCAAAGGAGATACAGGAATAGCCAACAAGCATGTGAAAAGCTCAACATGATTAGATATTAGGGAAACACGAAATAAACCACAATGAAATGGCAATTCACACCCAACAGGATGGCCAAAATAAAAAAGTAATAAATGTTCCTGAGAATGTGGAGGAATTACAGCCCTCATACATCGCTGGTGGGACTTTAAAAGTGTAGCCACTTTGGAAAACATCCTGGCAGTTCCTCAAAGGTTAAATGTGGAGTTACCATGTAACCCAACTACTCCATTCCTAAGTGTATACTTAACAGAAGTGAAAATATATACCCACACAAAGCTTGTATACAAATGTTTGTAACAGCATGATTTATGATAGCTAAGTAGTAGAAACAACCCACATGTCCCCTATTGACGAAAGAATAAACAAATTATGGTATGTATATCCACTACAGCATAGTATTATTCAGCCACAAAAGGAAAGAAGCACTGATAAGCTACAATACGGATATACTCTGAAAAAAAATTTGCTATGTGGAAAAAATCTAAAAAAGTCACATATTACATGATTCCTCTTATTTGAATGTCAAGTACAGACAAATCTATAAGGTCAGAAAATCAATTACTTGCCAAGAGGGTAGAGAGAAGGCAGAATAGGAATGACAGCTGAACGGATAGGTTTCTTTGTGGGGTGACAAAAATGTCCTAAAAATTAGACTGATGATGGCAACACAACTCTGATATACTAACAACCAATGGATTTTATGGTATGAGAATCTGGTCTCAACACGACTGTTATAAATATATATGTATATAAAACTGTTAGAAGCATAGGGACATCAATAATTTTAGATGGCAAATTTACCTTATTTCTCTCTGAAACTAACATCAACAATAAAAATAGGGGCAAACATTTGGCCTAGCCCATAAGATGCCAGTTAAGACATCTGCACTTTACACTGAAGTGCCTGGGTTCAAATCCCAGCTCCACTCCTGATTCTAGCTTCCTGCAGTGGTGATGGCTCAAGTGGTTGGGTCTCTGTCACCTACATGGGAGACCTAGATGGAGTTCCAAGCTCCCAACTTTAGCCTAGCCCAGCTCAGGCTGCTGCAGGTATTTGAAGAGTGAACCAGCAGTGAAGATCTGCCTGTATGCCTTTCAAATAAAATGAAAATTATAAAAATTTTGAAAACAGAATAAACATCAATCTTATGTTATTTGATTATAATACAATAAAAGTAGGAAACTGGAACAACAAAAGCATCTACCAAAAAACCCAAACCCATATGTTTAGAAACTAAGCCACACCTCTAAATTCTCTAAATTCTCAGGGTAAAGAAGAAATCATAAAGGAAATTATTAAATATTTATTTAAAAAAATGTAAAAACACTAAACTAGAGGGGCTAGTGCTGTGGCATAGTAGGCTGAGCCTCTGCCTGTGGCACCAGCATCCCATATGGGCACCAGTTTGTGTCCTGGCTGCTCCACTTCTGATCCAGCTCTCTGATAATGGCCTGGAAAAGCAGTAGAAGATGCCCAAGCATTTGGGCCCCTGCGCCCACTTGGGAGACCTGGATGGAGTTCCTGGCTTCAGATCAGCCCAGCTCCAGGGTGAATCAGCGAATGGAAGAAGACTTGTCTCTCCTCTTTCCGTAACTCTGCCTTTCAAATAAATAAATCTTAAAAAAAAAAAAAAAAAAAACTGCACTAGAAAATTTGTGAGACAGTTAAAATAGTATTCAAAAAGAAATTTATGGATTTCTACATGTTTAGAGGAATGTAGGATTAAAGTTCAAGAGGCCAAGTTACCACCTGGAATACAGGCATACCACAGCCGAGTGCCTGGTTCCAGTCCCAGGTACTCAGCTTCCGATCTAGCTTCCTGCTAATGTGCATCTTGGGAAGCAGCAGATGACAGTGCAAGTGCCTGGGTGCCTGCCACCAACATGGGAGACCTGGATGGAGTTCTGAGCTCATAGTGTTGGCCTGACTCAGCTCTGCCTGTTGTATACAACTTGGGGAGTGAACAAATAGGTAGAAGATCTTTTTCTGCCTTTCAAATAAAATGAAAAGTGGGACAGCATTGTGGTACAGTGAGTTAAGCTGCCTCCAGCATATCACATACTGGAGTGTTGGTTCAAGTTCAAGCTCCTCCACTTCTTCTTCTTTTTTTTTTTTGGACAGGCAGGGTTAGTGAGAGAGAGACAGAGAGAAAGAGAGAAAGGTCTTCCTTTTCCGTTGGTTCACCCCCTAAATGGCCGCTACGGCCAGCGCGCCGCACCAATCCTGGTCTCCCATGCGGGTGCAGGGCCCAAGCACTTGAGCCATCCTCCACTGCCTTCCCAGGCCACAGCAGAGAGCTGGACTGGAAGAGGAGCAACCGGTACAGAATCTGGCGCCCCAACTGGGACTAGAACCTGGGGTGTCGGCGCTGCAGGCAGAGGATTAACCAAGTGAGCCGTGGCGCCAGCCCAGCTCCTCCACTTCTTTTTTTTTTTTTTTTTTTTTAATTTTTTTTTTTTTTGACAGGCAGAGTGGACAGTGAGAGAGAGACAGAGAGAAAGGTCTTCCTTTTGCCGTTGGTTCACCCTCCAATGGCCGCCGCGGTCGGCGCGCTGCGGCCGGCGCACCGCACTGATCGGATGGCAGAAGCCAGGAGCCAGGTGCTTTTCCTGGTCTCCCATGGGGTGCAGGGCCCAAGCACCTGGGCCATCCTCCACTGCACTCCCTGGCCACAGCAGAGAGCTGGCCTGGAAGAGGGGCAACCGGGACAGAATCCGGCGCCCCGACCGGGACTAGAACCCGGTGTGCCGGCGCCGCTAGGCAGAGGATTAGCCTAGTGAGCCGCGGCGCCGGCCTCCTCCACTTCTAATACAGCTCCCTGCTAATGTGTCTGGAAGAGCAGCAGAAAATTCCCAAGTACTTGGTCCCTGCCACTTGTGTGGGAGGCTTGGATGGAATTTGTGGTTCCTGACTTCAGCCTGGACCCTGGCCATTGTGGCCATATGCGAAGTAAAACAGCAGACGGATGATCTCTCTCTCTCAATCTTTCAAATAAATAAACCTTTTTTCAAAAATGAAAATAAAAACAAAACAAATTAAAATCCAACTCAAAAAGATAAGACACAGATCTACAGAATAACTCACACAAAGAAGAAAAAACAAACATATTGGCAGAAATCTATCAAATGGAAGCTAAATCAATAGAATACAGAAGAACAAAATCAAAAGCTGGTTCTTTCGGGGCTGGCACTGTGGCTCAGCGGGTTAACGCCCTGGCCTGAAGCGCTGGCATCCCATATGGGCGCCGGTTCAAGATCCAGCTGCTCCACTTCCCATCCAGCTGTCTGCTATGACCTGGGAAAGCAGTAGAAAGTGGCTCAAGTCTTTGGGCCCCTGAACCTGCATGGGAGACCTGGAAGAAGCTCCTGGCTCCTGGCTTCAGATCGGCACAGTTCCGGCCGTTGCGGCCAATTGGGGAGTGAACCATCGGATGGAAGGCCTCTCTCTCTTTCTGCAACTTTGACTTTCAAATAAATAAATAAATCTTAAAAAAAAAAAAAAAAAAAAAAAAAAAAGCTGTTTCTTTTAGAAGATTGGTAAGGCAGACAAGCTTCTAGCAAGAATTAATCAAGAAAAATGAGATGCAAACAATAATAAATGAAAGATCTATTATTGTTTATGAACAATTTTAATATCTGGAAACCTAATCAGAATGAATATATTTTCCTAAAACTGGTTAAAAATTTGCAAAGAGACATTCTTTCTCAAACAGCTCTGAACTCTGAAAGTTTCCAAGCTGAATTCTACTAAAAGTTCAAAGAGCAAATAATTCTAATTTTCTACAAATTTTATTTATTTTTAATTTTTTTATATATTTGACAGGTAGAGTTATAGACAGTGACAGAGAGAAAGAGAGAAAGGTCTTCCTTCCATTGGTTCACTCCCCAAATGGCCACCATGGCCAGCGCTGCACCGATCCAAAGCCAGGAGTCAGGTGCTTCTCCTGGTCTCCTATGTGGGTGCAGGGCCCAAGCACTTGGGCCATCCTCCACTGCCCTCCCGTCCACAGCAGAGAGCTGGACTGGAAGAGGAGCAACTGGGACTAGAACTGGCGCCCATATGGGATGCTGGCGCCACAGGCGGAGGATTAAGTTGAGCCATGGCACCAACCCCCAATTTTCTACAAATTGTTACAGGGAGTAGAAAACAGACAACACCCATCTTGTCTTGCAAGGTAAATTTTGATTTCAAACTAGAGAGGAGTAAGAAAAGAACAGCAACTATTTTTTAATTTATTAACTTGTGTGTGTGAGAGAGAGAGATTAAGAGACAGAGACATGGATGTTCCATCTGCTAGTTCACTTTCCAAATGCCTGTAAGCAGTCAGGAGCCAGGAACTCTATCTGGGTCTCCTAAGTGGGTGGGAAGAGCCCAAGTACTTAGGCCATAATCTCCTGCCTTCCCAGGTGCTCAGCAGGAAGCTGGCACTCTGACAGGGGTTGTGGGTATCCCAAAAAGCAGCTTAAGTCTCTATGACACAAGGCTAGCTATATTTTCTTAAATTCTCTATTTGTCAATTTGGCATCTATTCCCTCCTCTAAGGAACAGTAAATTCTCAGAGGAAGTAAAGGGCTTACCCAGGAGCAGAGCTTTCATAAGTAAATGAGGGCCTGAAACTGTGGCATAGCAGGTAAAGCCATTGCCTGCAGTGCCTGCATCCTGTAAGGGATGTAAGTCCTGGCTGCTCCACTTCTGATTCAACTCTCTGCTATGGCCTGGGAAAGCCATGGAAGAAGGCCCAAGTCTTTGGACCCCTAAATCCACATGGGAGACCCAGAAGAAGCTCCTGGCTTCAGATTGGCACGGCTCTGATCGTTGCAGCTATCTGGGGAGTGAACCAACGGATGGAAGATCTCTCTCTGCTTCTGCCCCTCTGAAACTCTGCCTTTCAAATAAATAAATATATTTTTTTAAAAAGTAAATGAGGCAATTCTGAGCTCCAGAAAGCAATACTGCTCTGCCCTAATCATTCAGGGCCAGGGACCAAACCTAACCATACTCAAACTAACCAGTGGTAAACCATTTCCCATGCCCTGCCATGCCTTTTCCATGGAAAACAAAATAAAGACTCTGGCTTTCTTCGGTCTCCTGATCAAAACTGGTGTTTCACCCACGCAGCCCTCCATGGAATGGTATGCCCTGCAGGAAATTTAAAGTAATAATAAACTTCTTTCAAGTCATCATGTCAATTCCGTAAATGAAAATCCTACAGGTCCATTTTTTAAAAAAATATTTCTTTTATTTATTTGAAAGGCAGAGTTGAGGGGAGAGGGGAGAGGAGAGAGGGGAGAGGGGAAAAGGAAAGAGGGAGAGGTCTTCCTTCCATTGGTTCACTCCCCAATTGGCTGGAGCTGCACCAATCCGAAGCCAGGAGCTTCTTCCAGGTCTCCCACATGGGTGCAGGGGCCCAAGGACTTGGGCCACCTTCTACTGCTTTCTCAGGCCATAGCAGAGAGCTAGATTGTAAGTGCAGCAGCTGGGACTCGAACTGGTGCCCATATGGGATGCCAGCACTAAAGGTGGCAGCTTTACCTGCTATGCCACAACGCTGGCCCCTCTACAGGTCCATTTTGAGACAATAAATAAAGCCCATTTCACTTATGAACATTGATGATTGAAAATTTTAAATGAAGTATTAGTCAATTGAGTACATTATTAAAAACAATATATCCTGTTCAATAAGGATTTAAATCAGAAATTCACTAATGGTTTGACTTTTCAAAATATACCAGTGTAATAAAAATCACATTAATGGACTACAGGAGAAAAATGACTTGACTGTCTCAATAGATTCAGTAAAGGCATTATGATTTATAAAAAAATAGTTAGTAAACTATGAAAAGAAGAAAATTTCTTTAACTCAATAAAGCTTATATATCAAAAGCCAATAACAAATATCAAACTTTATATAAAAACTTCAGAAGCATTCTATTTAATAAAGAGACAAGACAGGATGCCCACTGAGGCTTTGTTCAACATTCTACTGGAATACTTGATTAATATAATAGGAAAAAGAAATGAGGAAGAAACATTAGCAGAGATGAAATAGATGGTGAGACAAACTATTACAGTAAATGAGATTAGAAAGACTGACAGATATAGAATCAACTTAAAAAATCAATACCATTCCTCTATATGAGAACAGTTAACCAGGGGCCGGCAGTGTGGCGTTGTGGGTAAAAACCACTGCCTGTAATGCTGGCATTCCATATGTGAACTGGTTAGAGTCCTGGCTGCTCTACTTCCAATCCAGCTCCCTGCTATGTAAGAAGACCCTTTCTTTTATAGGTCCACAAACAGTTCAATCAAGTTTGAAAAAGAAGTATGGATTAGGGGACTCACTGAGGTAGATAAGATCTACTATTAAGTGGTAATTAAAAAAAAAGCTAGAATACTAATGTACTAGGATATAACAATAAAACAAAATGAGAGCACAGCAGCAGGTTCATGGATATATTTACTCAGAAATCAGTAAGGAAAAAATGCATTATTTGGAGATGATGCTGGGAAAAATGGCCTGTTATAAGAAAAATGTTAGATCCCTCACAACCTACACAAACCCACATGGATTAAAGCCCTAGTGAAACAAGCACACAAATACTCCATGATCTAGAAATCCTGGATATATATCCTCAAAGAAACTCTTGCACAAGTTCATACTGGGACGTATATAAGAATTTTTAAAATAGCATCACTTTAAAAGCAAGAAACTGAAGGTAACTTAAGTATTTTGTCTCAGAAGGACTGGGGCCAACACTGTGGTGTAGTAGTAGGTTAAGCCTCTGACTGTGGTTTTGGCATCCCATACAAGCGCCAGTTGTGTCCCGACTGCTCCTCTGCAGATCCAGCTCTCTGCTAGTAGCCTCAGAAAGCAGTGGAAGATGGCTTAAGTGCTTGGGTCCCGGCACCAACATGGGAGACCTGTAAGAAGCTCCTGGTTCCTGGCTTCAGATCAGCTCAGCTCTGGCCATTGCGGCCATTTGGGGAGTGAACCAGCGGATGGAAGACCTCTCTCTCTGTCTTGCTCTATCTGTATCTCTGCCTCTCAAATACATAAATAAATCTCTCAAAAAAAAAAAAAAAAAAAAAAACACACACACACACACACACACACACACACAAAAACCAAAAACAAAACCAACAGTTGACCTGGGACAGGCTCTTTTGGCCTAGCAGTTAAGTCACCAGTAAGAATGTCATATCCCACATCAGAGTGCTGGAAATCAAGTCTTGGCTCTGCTCCTGATTCCAGTTTTCTGCTAATGCACATCCTTGAAGGCAGCAGGAATGGTTCAAGTAGCTGAGAACCTGCTACCCACTTGGAAGACATGGTTTCTGTCAGGCCCTTGAAACAATTTGGGGAGTGAGCTGGCAGAGGTTGTCTCTGTCACTGTGCCTTTCAAATAAATAAATAAATCTTGAAAAAAACAAACAAACAAACAAAAAACAGTAAACCAGTACAGTGGGCCCATACGCTGTAGGTCTAAAGAAACAGCTAAGTAAATATATCCTAATAGTCTAGACCATTAAGATAACAATGAGAGCTACAATATTTATGTATATAAAAACATACACACTAAAAACAATGCAATACAATTTAAAAGGAATAAACACATCAAGCACATCCACCAGAGTACCTTTAAAGAGAAATAAGAGGAAATCAAGGATGAAGAGGAAAATAAAACGAAAAAAGATGGGGCCAGCACTGGAAAAAAGCTGCCACCTGCAGTTCTGGCATCCTATGTGGATGCCAGTTTGAGTCCCAGCTGCTCCACTTCTGATCCAGCCCTCTGCTATGGCCCAGGAAAGCAGTAGAAGGCAGCCCAATTGCTTGGGACTCTGCATCCACATGGGAGACCCGGAAGAAGCTCCTGGCTCCTGGCTTTGGATCAGCCCAGCTCCAGCTGTTGCAGCCATTTGGAGAGTGAACTAGCGGACAGAAGACCTCTCTCTCTTTCTCTCCCTCTCCCTCTCTCCTTGCCTCTAACTCTGCCTTTCAATCAAATAAATATTTTTAAAAAAAGAACCATGAGGACTTGAGTGTACCTTCAAATGAAGAATAAGACTAAACATTATTTTCACAGGTTTTCAAAAAAGAAATTTTTTGCATACATAATAGTTCTTTCCTTTGTTAAAAAGATGACACAGTTCATGAAAGACAGATATATCTGCAAAGACATATAGGTAAATGCTTGTAAATACAGATATGTATATGTATACGTACATACATATACAGGGGCAATTCTGAAATAATCGCATCTGTTTTGTGTGGCAATTTCTAAGATAAACAGACATAGCAAAAAGAAGGAGAAGCATAAAGGAGACATACAGAAGAGCATAATTTTAGACTGCTCATAAGGAAAAGATTACAGTTTTCTATCACTCACATATAGTGTAAGAGACTAATTAAAGGGGAAAAAAACAGACCCTGTTCTCAATATTCTGTGTTACATCAGCCAAAAATGGTAGAAGACCATTTGTAAGTTCAGAGAAAACACATGAGCTAGTTAATGATATGTCTTTCAATTATTGCTTAATTATCAATAAAAGAAAAATGCAAGTCTTTTCTAGTTAGAAACACAAATTTATTTTCAAAAGAAATATCATTAACTATGTAGGTAACGCCTAGTACATATATAACAGTCAAAATTCTTGTCCTTTATACATAGGGCAAATTTTAATGAAATACACTTGATAATTTTTTTTTTTCAAAAAACAAGCAATAGTTTGGCACCTAATATATAATCACAATGACCAAGTCAGGTGGGCAGCATCCCCAGTACAGACTTTATTAGAGTTCAGTTATAAATACACAATCTCTTGACACTGAAGATGTAGTTCTTGCAGATAAAGCCCAAAGGCAGGAAATGAATCTTCTCCCAAATGCTGCCTCTTATCTTTAAAGTAACCTCAAATTATTACTAAACTAATAAAGTAATTTTGTTTCAGAAAATGATCTGATCTATTTTATTTTCAGCTTTTGATAAATCTGAGAGATGGAGGATTATTGCTTTTTGTCTGACTACACACACTGAAACACAACATGGAAATAAAGGGAGTACTTTTAAAAATGGTTTTTATGGTAAAGCTAGAACAGGCAGTATCAGAGCCTGTCAGTATATGAAGATGTGTAAGGTTCTGAAAATACAGAAAGATACTATGCTATTTATCAAATTTAGAAGTACAACTTTTACTATCTTCTAATTAGACACTGTCAAACAGGATGAGTAAAAACAGTACACTATGATGATGCAAACCAAAATCAATGATAACACATTTAAAACAGTATAGATATTACTGCTTTATTCATGAAATTTGTGTTATGTAACAGTTCTTAGCTAATGGCTGCAACCCAAAGTGGAGAGTCTATTAAAAGATCACAAAAAAAGCCAGGCTACCAAATGGGACTGTCAAACACAAAATTGGATGGAGATAGCACAGGAAACTTTCAGTCAGTAGTGATTAATGATAATTGTTCCACACACAAAAGACATTACCACTGTAGCAACAAAACCACCATTTATTATACTTCTAATATGTGTCATGTACTGTACTAGACACTTAAAACATACTATTTTTAATCATTAAAATAAACATTTAGGCTGGCGCCGCGGCTCACTAGGCTAATCCTCCGCCTTGCGGCACCGGCACACCGGGTTCTAGTCCCGGTCTGGGCGCCGGATTCTGTCCCTGTTGCCCCTCTTCCAGGCCACCTCTCTGCTGTGGCCAGGGAGTGCAGTGGAGGATGGCCCAAGTACTTGGGCCCTGCACCCCATGGGAGACCAGGATAAGTACCTGGCTCCTGCCATCGGATCGGCGCGGTGCGCCGGCCATTGGAGGGTGAACCAACGGCAAAAGGAAGACCTTTCTCTCTGTCTCTCTCTCTCACTGTCCACTCTGCCTGTCAAAATAAATAAATAAATTGATTAATAAACAAACAAACATTTAAAGTTGATAATATTCAGGAGTTTTAATGTAGGAAATGAGATTAAGAAAGATTAAACAATTTGTTCAAGATCTTAATGCTAGGAAAGCAATTCAAAGTTCTGGTTCAAGCCAGCAAATTAAAACATGCTACAGGGGCCTTTTAATCCTAATGCAAATCCTTGGAATGACAGACAAATTCATCACCATGCTAGAAAACAAGGAGTGCCCTTGGTATGAGAAACCTGAGGAAAAGAAAAATCGAACTATACAAAGGCTGTGTGACAGAAAAAATAAGAATGGTTCCAAGGGTACATATTCTGAGGAAAGGGGACATAAAGAGCAGGAAAAAGGGTGCACATTTGGCACAGTAGTAAAGAACCTGCTTGAGATGACTGCATCCCTTAACAGGTGTCTGGGTCTGCGTTCTGGCTCTGGTCCCAATTCCACGTTCATGCTAACGTGCACCATAGGGAAGCAGTAGGTATTTGAGTCCCTGTCACCCACATGTCATACTCACACTGAATTCCCAGCTGCTGGCTTTCATATGCCCCAGCTTGTGGGCATTTGGAGAATAAACTAGCAGCTGTAAGATCTATGTCTGTCTCTGCCTTTCAAATAACTTATATAAAAAGTGCAGCGCTGGCGCGTTGCTCCACTTCTGATCCTGTTTCCTGCTAATGTGTCTGGGAAGGCAGTGGTAAATGGCCCATGTACTTGGATCCCTGCCACCCATGTGGGAAAACAGGATGGAGTTCCTGGCTCCTGGCTCCAGCCTGGCCCAAACTTGGCTGTTGTGCCATCTGAAAAGTGAACCTGAGGACAGAAGATTTTTCTCCCTCCCTCTCATTCTGTTAATCTACCTTTCAAATAAACAAACACATCTTTAAAAACGAAAACTTTTAAAAAGAGGAGAAAACGTATTTTACATGTTTCATATTACAGGCAGCACTGCATGTGGTTCATTACAAATCACCTTCTTTGGGAAAGGAAAATAACAGAAACTTTATTTTTGCCCTTGTGATTACAGGCATATGAATTAGAAAAGTACTCCAGGTGACTGGCCTAGGGACACCAAAGAACTGGAGCTTTGCTTACATACACTTCCGTATATCTTGCCTAATGACAAGTCCTTTCCCTCCCCCACAAGTAGCCAACAGTAACAGAGCCAGCCTAAATCTCAAATATAAAAATGAAGAACCCAAAAAGTTTCAAACATTTGTTGAACACCAACAAAATCAAGGTATAAAACTCAGTAATCAGAAGAGCTTGCTCCTTAAAAATTAACACTTTGAAATAACACTTAAATGACAATTTCATGATTCAGAGGTTCAGGCCATTGCGTGGGACAACCATATCCCATGTCGGGGTTCCTGGGATGAGTACTGCCTCTGCACTTGGGAAGGCAAGACGGCCAAGTACTAGTGACCCTGTCATCCACATGGGAAACCCAGATAGAATTCCTGACTCCTAGCCTCAGCCTGACCCAGCCCTGGCTATTGCAGTTATTAGGAAGTGAACCAGTGGATGGAAGATCTTAAAATCTCTATGTCTCACCCTCTTTCTGTTGTTCTTTCAAATAAATAAATATTTTAAAAATATAATTTTTTACTATTATCAAAATAATCTATGACTATAATTTCACAAGTCTAAAAAATACACATTTAGGAAAATGTAAATAATCCAAATTACCTGGAAAGAGTAAAATCGGAAAAGATAAAAGAAGTGGCCGGCGCCGCAGCTCACTAGGCTAATCCTCCACCTGCGGCACCGGCACCCCGGGTTCTAGTCCTGGTTGGGACGCCAGATTCTGTCCTGGTTGCTCCTCTTCTAGTCCAGCTCTCTGCTGTGGCCTGGGAAGGCAGTGGAGGATGGCTCAAGTGCTTAGGCCCTGCACCCGCATGGGAGACCAGGATAAGCACCTGGCTCCTGGCTTTGGATCAGTGCGCTGGCCCTAGTGGCCATTTGGGGAGTGAACCAGTGGAAGGAAGACCTTTCTCCCTGTGTCTCTCTCTCTCATTATCTAACTCTGCCTGTCAAAAAAAAAAAAGAAGAAGAAGAAGAAGAAATTGAGATAGTCAAGAACAATTTCAAACATATCACTTTGTTTTAACATATTTTAGTGGAATATAATTTCTTTGTTAACTGCTCTTAAAGCAGTTTCTCAAATGTTTTAGTTTCAAGACTCTTTTAAGGCTGGCGGGAGTGCAGTGGAGGATAGCCCAGGAAGAAGCACCTGGCTCCTGGCTTTGGATCAGTGCGATGCGGTGGCCATTGGAGGGTGAACCAACAGCAAAAAGGAAGACCTTTCTCTCTGTCTCTCTCTCTCTCTCACTGTCCACTCTGCTTGTCAAAAAAAAAAAAAAAAAAAAAAAGACTCTTTTACACCCTTTAGTGAGGATCTAAAAAGCTTTTGTTTATATAGATGGGATTTAGTTATAATAATTATCATAGTAGAACTATAAAAGATTGCTGGATTCTCAACATGCTGCATGTTCAGTGTTGCAATACCACATGTAATGCTGCCCCTATAAATTCCACTGTACACTTGAGAGAATCAGAGTAAAAAAGACAAATAATGTCTTAGTATTAATATGAAATAGTTTTGATTTTCCAGACCTCACAAAAGGACCCTAGTAATCCCCAAGGGCCACAATAACACACCTGGAGAAACACTGTTCTAGAGAAGGAAAAAAAAAAAAAAAAAAAAAAAAAAAAAAAAAAAGAGGGAAAACTAAATCAACACCAAAGAAGAACACAAGAAAACTAGAGGCCAATGTGACCTGACAGCAAATATTTAAGCCATGTATGTATAAAAATTACTTCAAAATATACTACAGACTTGAATGCAAGCACTACAGCTGTAAAACTTATGGAAGAAAACACTGGGAAATTATCATGACACTTGATTTGGAAATGATCTCTTGTAAGTGACACCAACAGCACAGGCAACAAAAGGAAAAGTAGATAAAATGGACTTCATCTAAATTTTTGTGCATTAAAGGACACTATCAACAAAGTGAAAAGGCAACCCACAGGAGAAAATAACTGTAAGTCATATACATAAGGGACAGATATTTGGAATATATAATGAACTCCTACAACTCAACAACAAAATAGCAAATCAAAAAACCCTGAAAGGGGCCAGTATTGTAGTGTAGTAGGTTAAGCCTCTGCCTGCAGTGCTGGCATCCCCACATGGGTGCTAGTTCAAACCCAGGCTGCTCCTCTTCCAATTCAGCTCCCTGCTAATAACCTGGGAAAGCAGTGGAAGATGGACCAAGTGCTTGGGCCCCTGCACCAACAATGGGAGACCAGAAGAAGCTCCTGGCTCCAGATCAGCCTAGCTCCAGCCATTACATTGTGGCCATTTGGGAAAGTGAACCAGTGGATGCAAGACCTCCCTCCCTCTCTGTCTCTCCTTCTCTGTGTAACTCTGACTTTCAAATAAATTAAATCTTTAAAAAAAAAAAAAAGAATATTCAGTACCACAGAAAATTACTTATGTTTATAGGTTTTGAAATAAATTTTTATTCCGGAAATATACTATTCAAGTAGACACTTAAGTGATAAAAACAACATGTCGGGGCCGGCACTGTGGCATAGCAGATTAAGCCACTGTCTGCAGTGCTGGCATCCCATATGGGCACTGGTTTGAGACTGATCCAGCTCTCTGCTATGGCCTCGGAAAGCAGTAAAAGATGGAAGTCCTTGGGTCCCTGCAGCCAACTGGGGAGTGAACCAGCGGACAGAAGATCTTTCTCTCTCTCTGCCTCTCCTTCTCCCTCTGTGTAACACTTTCAAATAAATAAATAAATCCTAAAAAAAAAAATCATGTAAGTATTCTTTTAACTAAATCAAGAACTTAGGAAATATGAGCATGTGTTGAAAAACTATGAAATTAAGCCAAAACCTGAGAACTGGAAAGCAATGGAAAAAGGACTAGTGGAGTGCACTGAATTAGACTTCATGAAAAAAAAAAATCCACAGGAATGCAAGCAGGGTTTAATTTTAGAAAATTAATGTATATGTCACTGTCTAACTCTGTCAAATAAAAGAAAATTAATGTAAATGTATCCTACTAACAGATGTCCAAAAACTACCAAAATACTTATTTATAATAAAAAAAAAAAAGGTCTTAGAAAACTACAAATTGTAACAAAAACTTGGGGCAGATATAACACTGAATAGTAAAACTTTATAAGCAATTCCCATTAAAGCAGGAACACGACCAGAATGTTTCTATCATTGTTTTTTACTTATCTTTTTACTGCAGTTCCCAGATAATCTAATTATATACACACAGAGAGAAGCACAGAGAAAGCGATATGAGATATGAGGTAAAAGAGTTAAAGAGACAAAATCCTTATTTGTAAGCCATATATTTATATAAGAAATCTCTCCCCCCCAAAATCAGGCAAATTATTAGAACTATATGTGTGCTAGAATTATCAACAACCAAAAAAGAGAAGCATTCATGCTTTGTAAAAACACATCAGAATATAACAATAACAAGAGCTATAAGGGACCTAGAAATAACAAAAAAAGATGTGTGTGACCTTGATGAAAGAAATAGTAAAATTGTACTAAAAGATTTTTAAAAAATCAGAATAGGCCATCTTTATAAATGAGAAGTCTAGAGGCCAGTGCTATGGCACAGTGGGTTAAAGCCCCAGTCTGCAGTGCCAGCATCCCATATGGGCGCAGGTTCCAATCCTATCTGCTCCACTTCTTTTACTTTTTTTTTTTTTTTTTTTTTTTTTTTGACAGGCAGAGTGGACAGTGAGAGAGAGAGAGACAGAGAGAAAGGTCTTCCTTTTGTCGTTGGTTCACCCTCCAATGGCCGCTGCGGCCGGCGCACCGCGCTGATCCAAAGCCAGGAGCCAGGTGCTTCTCCTGGTCTCCCATGGGGTGCAGGGCCCAAGCACTTGGGCCATCCTCCACTGCACTCCCTGGCCACAGCAGAGAGCTGGACTGGAAGAGGGGCAACCGGAACAGAATCCGGCGCCCCGACTGGGACTAGAACCCGGTGTGCCGGCACCGCAAGGCGGAGGATTAGCCTAGTGAGCTGCGGCGCCGGCCTGCCCCACTTCTGATTGAGCTCCCTGCTAATGTGCCTGGGAAGGCAGCAGAGGATGGCTCAAGTGCTTAGGCTCCTGCACCCATGTGGGAGACCCGGAAGAAGCTCCTGGCTTCAGATCAGCCAGTCTACCTGTTGCGGCCATTTGGGGAGTGAACCAGCGGATGGATAACCTTTCTCTGTCTCCATCTCCTTCTCTACCTCTGTAACTCTGCCTTTCAAATATAAAATAAATTAAAAAAAAAAAAAAGGAAAGTCTAAGATATTCTCAAAACATCAACTCTCCCCTAACTTAATAATTTCAAAACAATTCCAATAAAAATTTCCACTTTTTTTTTTTTTTAAATGAAACCGAAGGTGACACTAAAATTCACTTAGATGATCCAAGGCAATTTTAAAGATAGTGAACAGGCCCAGAAAAAAGAAAAGCAAACAAAGTATGACCTTATAGGTTACAAATAAGGATTCTGGTCTTTAAGAGTAACAGGGAGTCAACAGAGATTTTAAAACCACTCTCACATTGAGGTATACAAAATGTACTAAAGAAGCTTACAAGACAACCTGGAAAGGGGTTCTGAAGGAGCTTGAACCCCATCCTGCCCTCTCCAGCGGCTGCCAGATAGCTGGCTTTTCCCATGATTGTGACCTGGCTTGTTACTCGTCTCCCTGTGCACTCAAGAGGGGATGAAGGGAAAAGAACAAGTTAAATTGGCAAGAAGTTCACTGTTCTCACCCAGATTCAGCTGTTTTTCTTAAAAATAGTTTGAAAAATACGGAAAAGTATCAAAAACACAAAATAATCACAGTCTATCACACAAAGACAATTACTATTAACAATCTGAAATGCTTTGTCTTTCTTCCCTTAGACTCATCTGCAACAACTTTGTATGTATCTCATGAAGAATTCAACAGTTGAGTATACCTATGGCACCCACTTCACTTAGCCATGTTTTTAGTGTAGCTTTGGTTGAATTTTTTACTCTCATACTGAGATAAAACTTCTGCTGCATTTGTCTATGAATGTGCTTTCCCCATTTTTCTGCTGGGGCTTTAGCGTTTTTCTTGGTCATTTAAAGATTATGAAAATTAATATTTAACCTATAAAAGGAAAATATACCACTGCTTCTGATTTTATACACATATGCACACACGTGTATATAAACTAAGTTTGTGAATTTTAGCTATCTAGCTCAACTTAATACTTTCTTTTAAAGAGGTCAAAGAGTTTGACACTATCCAAAGCAACAATTTTCTGGATGCACGTATCACACCTCTTCATGGCATATGAATTATGTTGCGAAACTGGATCTCACAAGTACACTATTGTCTAGAAATAAGATTTCAATTGCTAAGATGAAGAGGAAAACTCATGACATGCTGCAGAAAGAATAAGCATTTATCCTAAAGACTTAAAAAGAAGTTTCACGGGGCCAGTGCTGTGGCATAGCAGATAATGCAGCGGCCTGTGATGTTAGTATCTCATATGGGTGCCAGTTCATGTCCCAGCTGCTCCACTTCTGATCTAGCTCTCTGTTAATGGTTTGGTAAAAGCAGCAGAAGATGATACAAGTGCCTGGGCCTGACACCCACATGGAAAACCCAGAAGAAGCTCTTAACTTTGACCTGGCCCAATGTTGGCTGTCCCAGCCATCTGGGGAGTGAAATAGTAGATGAAAGATCTATCTCTGTATCTCTCTCTCTGTACATAACTTTGCTTTTCAAAATAATTAAATAAATCTTTAAAAAAAGAAGTTTCACGTTTAAGCTGTCATGCAACATATAATTAGTCACTAATCATCTTCTAGTACTTGTGAAATATGCTATCACATATAGACCAGGAGCTACCAAGTTATAGGGTGTAGGCTAAATCCAGCTCAATTTTTTTTTCTGTTGATAAAATTTTATTCACATTTATTACTCATGCTCATCATTTATATATTATATAATGGATGGTTTCATACTGAGAGTAAAATTGAGCAGCTGACCTGCAAAGGCTAAAACATTCTCTATCTGGCTGTTTACAATACAGACAGCTAAAACATCTGAGCAAATTTTATTCATTCTTGGAAGCCACCCTAGACATCAGAATCCTAACTCATGAAACTAATTCTCTTGTACAGGAGCTGGGCATTGTGGCATAGCAGGTAGAGCTACTGCCTGCAATGCTGCTGGCATCCCAGATGGGCACCAGTTTGAGTCCCAGCTGCTCTACTTTCCATCTAGCTCCCTGCTACTGGCCCAGGAAAGCAGTGGAAGATGACCCAAGTACTTGGGCCTCTGCACCCACATGCGAGACTCAGATGAAGTTCCTGGCTTCTGCTTGGCTTTTGCGGCCATCTGGGTAGTGAATCAGCAAATGGAAGATCTCTTTCCCTCTAACTCTGCCTTTCAAATAAATAAATAAACCTTAAAAAAAAAAAAAAACCTACCTCTTGTACATGACAAGACATGTATTGAACAATGGTATAACACAAGGTTTAAAAAGCTAAGTGCTATAAGAAAGATAAAGAGTGTCAGAAAAAGGAAGAGATGATTTCCAGTAGAGAAAAAGTATCCTAAAGGAAGTAGCTTTTGCTACTTTTCAAAGATGACTGTTTTCAAAGATGACTGTAATTTGGACATAGAAAGATGAGAAGACTTTATCAGTGTAAAGAAAAGCAGAGTTGTGCAGGGCAGGTAGGAGAAAATGCTAATAAGCACCTTTAGGCCAAAGAATAAAGAAGGATTTCAATTCCAACTAGCAGATTATATTTTAAATACAATTAGCTTCAGGAACATGGGAGTAACAATGGTTACAACTGTGTTTTCAGGAAGATCAATCTGACAATAGTAGTTGAAATGAATTCAAAGAGGAAGAGAGCTTCCAAGACGGCAGAATAGGAAGGGAGCTTACTGCTCTAGTCTAAGAGAAGATAGTTTAAAAAGAGTGGAGAGTGCACTCCTAGGGGGAAAGTTAGGGACAAAATGGTAAAGGAAACTCTATGCAAATTAGAGGGACACAGTGGACCTACATGGAGGGCACGGACGTCCACAACTCAGGACTGCAGCAGCCAAGAGCCTACACACTAGTTTTGGAGAGTGAGGTAAGGCCAGACCTCAGCAGCCCAAGCCACTGGCGATAAAGCTGCAGGAAGAGGCTAGAAGGAATTCAACTTGGAACCCATTGGGGGATAGTGTACCTGCCAAGCTAGAGGAAGGCGGGGGGGGGGGGGGGGGGCACACACTTCTCTCTCCCAATCACCTTACCTTACAAAAGCATCCTGTAACAAGCCGACAGAGCAGGTACCATTTTGGAAATAAGAAACAGCTGCACCAGCTTGTGCCCCTGCCCAGCAATCGGCTGAGTGGTGACTCCTGACTCTGGTGGGGAGAACAAACAGGGGGCTGGGTGCTCTTGACTGTGGGAGGCTTGTGTGCTGGGACTGTGAAAAAAAAAAAAACTTAGGCTGTGTGGGAGGACTCATGGTGTGGCTGGGACTTTGGGCAGTCACTGTGCGAAGCTCCACATGCTCAGGGCTCCCTGGTTACCTGGTGAGGGATAATGCTGGGGAATCTGAGGTTATACTGAGGACTGCACACATCTTTTGTGTGGTCCTTGGGGCAGAGAGGACAAATATACCACTGGGGCTAGCACTCAGGCACTCGTCTCCTTTGAGAGGAGCTCAGCTGAGCAGAATAAACTTTTCTTCTGATTAAAACAAAACAAACAAACAAAAAAACAGGTTTATCACACCAAACCTGGGTGTGTAACTTTAGACATGCCCTTCACCCTAGAGAACTGAACAGAGTTCCCTGGCTACACCCACCACACACCTCCAGGCATTCACTGAAAGCAAACACTCTACTTATCTACAGAGGCATAGTACAAAGATAAAAGTCACCACAGTGAAAAAAGAAGAAACCAATGAGTATCTCAACAAATGCAACAAATGCACCAATTCAAGAAACAAGAATAAGGAAGACAACATGACACCTCCAAAAGAACATAACACTTCAATACTAGATTGTGAGATGGTGAGGAGAAATGCTAGAAATGGAGTTCAAAAATATATAAGATTACAGAGAAGTAATCAGAAGCAAATGCACAAACTACTGAAATCCATACATGACATGAAACAAAATTTATCCCACGAAATTGAGATCTTAAAGAGAAAGCAATGGGGCCGGCACCACAGCTCAATAGGTTAATCCTCCGCATGCGGCGACAGCACACCGGGTTCTAGTCCCAGTCAGGGTGTCAGATTCTGTCCCGGTTGCTCCTCTTCCTGTCCAGCTCTCTGCTGTGGCCAGGGAGTGCAGTGGAGGATGGCCCAAGTCCTTGGGCTCTGCACCCGCATGAGAGACCAGGAGGAAGCACCTGGCTCCTGGCTTCAGATCATTGCGGTGCACTGGCCGCAGCAGCCATTGTGGGGTGAACCAATGGCAAAAAGGAAGCGCTTTCTCTCTGTCTCTCTCTCTCACTGTCCACTCTGCCTGTCAAAAAAAAAAAAAAAAAAAAAAAAACAGAGAGAGAAAGCACTGGGGCCAGTGCTGTTGCATAGCAGGTAAAACCACAGCCTGCAGTGCTGGCGTCCTGACTGCTCCACTTCCAATTCAGCTCTCTGCTGTGGCCTGGGAAAGCAGCAGAAGATGGCCCAAGCCCTTGGGCCTTCGCACCCACGTGGGAGACCCAGAAGAAGCTCCTAGCTCTGGATCAGCATAGCTCCAGCCGTTGCGGTCACCTGGGGAGTGACCCAGCAGATGGAAGACCTCTCTCTAACTCACTCTCTCTCTCTCTCTCTCTCTGTGTAACTCCAACTTTCAAATGAATAAATAAATCTTAAAAAAAAAAGAGAGAGAAAGCACAATGAATTTTTGGAAATATAGAATTTAATCGAACAAATAAAAAATGCAGTGGAAAGCCTTAACAACAGAATTGATAAAGCAGAATAAAGAATATCCAACTTAGAAGACAAAGCACAGGAAATTAAACAATCAAACCAAAGACATGAAGAAGAAATTAGAAAACTAAAAAACACTGTTGGAAATCTACAAGATACTATAAAAAAATATACGGGTTCTAGGAGTTCCTGAAGGCATGGAAAGAGAGAAAGGATTAGAAGGCCTTTTTAGTGAAATACTAACAGAAAACTTACCTGATTAAGAGAAATAAAGACATCCAACTACAGGAAGCACACAGAACTCCTAATAGATATGACCAGCAAATATCTTCACCACGACACACTGTAATCAAATTCTCCACAGTAAAACATAAAGAAAAGATCCTAAAATGTGCATGAGAGAAACACCAGATTACTTTCAGAGGATCTCCATTAAACTCAGAGGGGGGTCAGCGCCGTGGCTCACTTGGTTAATCCTCTGCCTGTAGTGCTGGCATCCCATATGGGCGCCAGGTTCTAATCCTGGTTGCTCCTCTTCCAGTCCAGCTCTCTGCTGTGGCCCTCGAGGGCAGTGGAGGATGGCCCAAGTCCTTGGGCCACTGTACCCACATGGGAGACCAGGAAGAAGCACCTGGCTCCTAGCTTCAAATCAGTGCAGCGCCAGCCATGGCAGCCACTTGGGGAGTGAACCAACAGAAGGAAGACCTTTCTCTCTGTCTCTCTCTCTCTCACTGTCTATAACTCTGTCAAATAAATAAATCTTAAAAAAAAAAATCACAGAGGACTTCTCATCAGAAACCCTACAGGCTAGAAGAGAATGGCAAGATATATTCCAAGTCTTAGGAGAAAAAAACTGTTAATCCAGAATACTATACCCTGCAAAGCTCTCATTTATGAATGAAGGTGAAATAAAGACCTTCCACAACAAAGAGAAATGGAAAGATTTTTTTATCACCACCCGTCCAGCCTTGCAAAAGATGCTTAAGGATGTGCTGCACACAGAAACATGGTCATCATTACTAAAGAAGGTAAAGAAAGAAAATCTCCCAGTAAAAGTACAAAGGAAATCCAAAGTAAAAAACAGGATTATGTATGGGAAAATGGCAGGGCAAAGTCATTACTTATCAAGTCACCTTGAATGTAAATCGCCTCAACTCTCCAGTTAAAAGACACAGACCAGCTGAATGGATTCAAAAAGAAAGCCCATCTATTTGCTGCCTACAAGAAACACATCTCGCCAATACAGATGCATGCAGACTGAAAGTAAAAGGATGGAAAAAGATAATCTATGCTAACAGAAACCAAAAAAGATAAATAAAAAAAAAGGTATAGCCATCCTAATATCAGACAAAACAGACTTTAACACAAAAACTGTTAAAGAGACAAAGAAGGGACTATGTAATGATTTAGGGTTCAGTTCAACAGGAAGAAGTAGTTGTTATAAATGTATATATGTACCTAATTACAGGGCACTTGGCTATTTAAAAGAAATGTTAAAGTATCTAAAGGGAAATATAGACTCCAATACAATAGTAATGGAGGACTTCAGTAGCTCATTTTCAGCAATGGAAAGATCAACCAGACAGAAAATCAGCAAGGAAACAGCAGAGTCAATCGATACTATAGAGCAACTGGACCTAACAGATATCTACACAACTTTTTATCCTACAGTTGCAGAAAACATATCCTTCTCACCAGTGCATGGAATTCTCTCTAGGATTGACCACATGCTAGGCCATAAAGTCAGTCTCAGCATATTCAAAAAAAACTGAAATCACACCTTGCATCTTCTAAGACCACAAAGGAATGAAGCTGGAAATCAGCAACCCAGCATTCTCTAGAACATATGCAAAACAACATACTCCTGAATGAACAGTGAGTTACAGAAGAAATCAAAAGAGAAATCAAAAAATTTCTAGAAACAAATGAAGACGATAATTCTACAATCAAAACTTATGGGATACAGCAAAAGCAGTAAGAGGAAATTTTATAGCAATGGTGCCTACATCAAGAAATAGGAAAGGCACCAAATAAATGAACTATCAATGCATCTCAAGGATCTAGAAAAACAACAGCAAACCAAACCCAAAGCTAATAGAAGAGAAATAATTAAAACTAGAGAAGAAATCAACAAAACTGAATCCAAAGAAATACAAAAGATCAGCAAAACGAAGAGCTGTTTTTTTGAAAAAATAAACAAAATTGACAATTGGCCCAACTAACCAAAAACAGAAGACCCAAATCAATAAAATTAGAGATGAAAAAAGAAATGTAACGACACCACAGACATAAAAAGAATCATCCAAATTACTACAAAGAGCTGTATGCCAACAAACGGGGAAACCTAGAACAAATTTAATAGATTCCTGGATACATACAACCTACCTAAATCGAGCCAGGAAGGCACAGAAAACCTAAACAGATGTATAACCAGGACAGAAACTGAATCAGTAACAAAGACCCTCTCAACAAGGAAAAGCCCAGGACACTGCCGAATTCTACCAGACATTTAATGAAGAACTAACTCCAATTCTTCCAAAGTTATTCAAAAACAATTAAAAGGGAGAGAATCCTCCCAAATTCTTTCTATGAATACAGAATCACCTTAATTCCTAAACCTGAAGAAGATGCAACAGAGAAAGAGAATTATAGATCATTTTCTCAAAGGAACATAGATGCAAAAATCCTCAACAAAATTTTCGCCAATTGAATACAACAACACATCAGAAAGATCATCCACCCAGACCAAATGCGATTTATCCCTGGTATGCAGTGATGGTTCACCATTTGCAAATCAATCAATGTGATACATTAACAAACTGAAGAACAAAAATCATGATTTTTTCAACAGATGCAGAGAAAGCATTTCATAAAATACCCTTTCATGATGAAAACTCTAAACAAATTGGGTATAGAAGGAACATTCCTCAAAACAATCAAGACAATTTATGACACACCCACAGCCAGCATCCTACTGAGTCAGTAAAAGTTGGAAGCATTCCCACTGAGAACCGATACCAGACAAGTTTGCCCACTCTCACCACTGCTAATCAATATAGTCCTGGAAGTTTCAGTCAGAGCCATTAAGAAAGAAAAGAAAACAAAGGGATACAAATTGGGAAGGAGGAAGTCAGACTATCCCTATTTGCAGATTACATGATTTTATATATAGGAGATCCAAAAGACTCCACTAAAAGACTACTGAAACTCATAGAAGAGTTTCGTAAAGTAGCAGGATATAAAGTCAGTACACAAAAAATCCACAGCCTTTATATACACAGACAACGCCAGATCTGAGATCGAGTTTCTAAAATCAATTCCATTCACAATAGCTACCAAAAGAAAAAAAAAATACCTTGGAATAAATTTAACCAAGGGTTAAATTTACCCACTGTAAATGGGCGTAGTGGGTAAAGCTGCCACCTGCAGTGCCAGCATCCCATATGGGTGCCAGTTCGAGTCCCCGCTGCTCTACTTCCTATCCAGCTCTCTGCTATGGCCTGGGAAAGCAGTAGAAGATGGCCCAAGCCCTTGGGCCCCTGCACCCACATGGGAGACCCAGAAGAAGCTCCTGGCTTCAGATCAGCACAGCTCCAGCCATTGTGGCCAATTGGAGAGTGAACTAGTGGATGGAAGACCTCTCTCTGCCTCTCCTTCTCTCTCTGTGTAACTCTTTCAAGTAAAATACATAATATCTTTAAAAAAATTAACCAAGGATGTCAAAGATCTATACAATCAGAATTGCAAAACATTGGGGCCGGTGCTGTGGCTCACTTGGTTAATCCTCCGCCTACGGTGCTGGCATCCCATATGGGTGCTGGGATCTAGTCCTGGTTGCTCCTCTGTTGTGGCCCAGGAGGGCAGTGGAGGATGGCCCAAGTGCTTGGGCCCCTGCACCTGCACGGGAGACCAGGAGGATGCACCGGGCTCCTGGCTTTGGATTGGCATAGCTCAGGTCGTAGCAGCCATTTGGGGGGTGAACCAACGGAAGGAAAACCTTTCTCTCTGTCTCTCTCCCTCACTGTCTAACTCTGTCAAAAAAAAAATTAAAAATTTTTTTAAAAATTGCAAAACATTAAAGACAGAAATAGAAGATGTTAAAAAAAAAAAAAGGAAAAATCTTCCATGTTCATGGATTGGAAGAATTAGTATCATCAAAATGTCCATTCTTGGCCTGCGCCGCAGCTCACTAGGCTAATCCTCCGCCTTGCAACACCGGCATACTGGGTTCTAGTCCTGGTCAGGGTGCCGGATTCTGTCCTGGTTGCCCCTCTTCCAGACCAGCTCTCTGCTGTGGCCAGGGAGTGCAGTGGAGGATGGCCCAAGTCCTTGGGCCCTGCACCCCATGGGAGACCAGGATAAGTACCTGGCTCCTGCCATCGGATCAGCGCGGTGTGCCGGCTGCAGCGCGCCGGCCACAGCGGCCATTGGAGAGTGAACCAAAGGCAAAAGGAAGACCTTTCTCTCTGTCTCTCTCTCTCACTGTCCACTCTGCCTGTCAAAAAAAAAAAAAAAAAAAAAAAAAAAAAAAAAAAAAAAGTCCATTCTTCTGGAAGCAATTTACAGATTCAATGCGATCCCAATCAAAATACCAACAACGTTCTTGTCAGGTATCGAAAAAATGATGCTGAAAGTCATATGAAGGGACAGCAGACCTCGAATAGCTAAAGTAATCTTATAAAACAAAAGAAAGTGAGGCATCAAAATACCAGATTTCAAGACATTCTAGAAGGCAATTATAATCAAAACATCCTGGTACTGGTACAAAAACAGATTTATAGACTAGTGGAACAAAACAGAAACACCAGAAATCAATCCAAACATCTACAACCAGCTTATATTTGACCAAGGAGCTAAAATAAATCCCTGGTAGTAAGGACAGTCTCTTCAACAAGTGGTGTTGGGAAAACTGGATTTCCCCAAGCAGAAGTATGAAGCAAGACCCCTAACTTACACTTTACACAAAATCCACTCAACATGGATTAAAGATCTAAATCTAAGACCCAACACCATCAAATTATTAGAAAACATTCAGGAAATCCTGCAAGACATTGGAACAGGCAAGGAATTCTTGGAAAAAGACCTGAGGCACAGGCAAAGTCAAAATTAACACATGGGATTACATCAAATTGAGAAGCTTCTGTACTGCAAAAGAAACACTCAGGAAAATGAAGAGACAATGAAAAGAATGGGAGAAATTATTTGCAAACAATGTAACTAATAAAGTATTAACAACCAGAATATGCAAAGAGATCAAGAACTGATAAAGGATTAACAACCAGAATATGCAAAGAGAACAAGAACAAAACAAACAACCCAGTTAAGAGATGGGCAAAGGAGTTAAGACAGTTTTCAAAAGAGGATATCCAAATGGCCAACAGATACATGAAAAATGTTCAAGATCACTAGCCATCAGTGAAATGCAAATCAAAACCACAATGAGGTTTCACCTCACCCAGTTAGAACGGTTTTCATACAGAAATCAACAAGTAACAAATGCTGGCAAGGATGTGGGGGAAAAAGTACCCTAATCTGGCCGGCGCCGCGGCTCACTAGGCTAATCCTCTGCCTAGCGGCGCCGGCACACCGGGTTCTAGTCCCGGTCGGGGCGCCAGATTCTGTCCCGGTTGCCCCTCTTCCAGGCCAGCCCTCTGCTGTGGCCAGGGAGTGCAGTGGAGGATGGCCCAGGTGCTTGGGCCCTGCACCCCATGGGAGACCAGGAAAAGCACCTGGCTCCTGGCTCCTGCCATCGGATCAGCGCGGTGTGCCGGCCGCAGCGCACCAGCCGCGGTGGCCATTGGAGGGTGAACCAACGGCAAAGGAAGACCTTTCTCTCTATCTCTCTCTCTCACTGTCCACTCTGCCTGTCAAAAAAAAAAAAAAAAAAAAAAAAAAAAAAAAAAAAAAAAAAGTACCCTAATCCACTGTTGGTGAGAATGTAAACTAGTAAAGTCACTATGGAAGACAGTATAAAGATACCTCATAAACCTGAATACAGACCTACTATATGATTCAGTCTTCCCACTCCTGGGAATTTACCCAAGGAAAATGAATTTAGTAAATATTTGAGTTATCTGCACCCCCATGTTTATTGCAGCTCAGTTCACAATAGCTAAAACATGGAATCAACCTAAATGCCCGTCAACCGAGGACTAGATAAAGAAATTATGGGATATGTACTCTATGGAATACTACACAGTGGTTTAAAAAAATGAAATCTCATTAAAAAAATGAATGAATCTGAAAAACATACTTAGTGAAATAAGCCAGTCCCAAAGGGACAAATACTACATGGTCTCCCTGATTTGTGAGAACTAATAGAGCACCTAAAATGAAATCTGTAGAAGTGAAACTAACACTTTGAGAAGGGATGACTTGAGCTGCCCTTCTCTTGACTGTTGAGGAACAGTTTCGTTGTTGTTTTTTTTTTCTTCATATGATTTGTCAAACTCTTAACACAGAGTTAATCATATGTGTATAAAGTCAATCTCAGTAAAAAAATTAGAATAGCAATAACAGAGGGAAGAGGAAGTTTGTAACTATAAAGCTGTATCATTCTGCATACATTCCTATGGACTTACTTCTAGGATACAGTTTAAAAACTTGTCATGGGACTCCAAATCCCATTAAGCTGGGTGGAAAAATGCCATCATAAGTGTTAAAGTGATCATATTAAGTGTTAAAGTGAATATACTGATAGGATTAAGTGTGAAAGTGATCATATAAATAGGATGAAGTGTCTGGTAATAATAAGATAGAAATAAAAAGGAGAAAATGTTCCAACATGGGAAGCAGTCCACACTGCAGACTCAAAGAATGACAATCACTTTAATTAACACTCTGACATTAGAATCAGCCCTTAAGGTTTCCTGGTCTGGCTAAAAAGCCCTTGAGAACATTTCAAGCATGGAAAGCTAAGACACTACGGCAAAAAATGCTCTACATGAAGGATCTCTGTGAGTGAGACCCCAGCAGAAAGAAGTAGCCATCAAAGAAAGATGTACTTTTTGCTAAAGGGAGGTGAAAGGGGCCGGCACTGTGGTACAGCGGGTTAAAGCCGTGGCCTGAAGCACTGACATCCCATATGGGCGCTGTTTCTAGTCCTAGCTGCTACTCTTTCGATCCAGCTCTCTGCTATAGTCTGGAAAAACAGTAGAAGATGACCCAAGTCCTTGGGCCCCGGCACCCATGTGGGAGACCCAAAAGAAGCTCCTGGCTTCAGGTCAGCCAAGCTCTGCCCATTGCAATAATTTGGGGAGTGAACCAGTGGATGGAAAACCTTTCTCTCTGTCCCTCCCTCTCACTGTCTCTAACTCTACCTCCCAAATAAATAAATAAAATCTTTTAAAAATAAAATAAAATAAAATAAAATAAAATAAAATAAAATAAAAGGAGGATAGAACTTCTACTCTTGTTTTCAGCCCTGTCTAAATACTGACAGAGTTTGTGGATTCAAAAGGCTTCTACAGCCTAGGCAGCTCATGTCAAGAGCCTTGCGTGGTCATTAACGTCATACATAAGAGTGTTAATTGTTAAATTCACAACAGGAATCACTGTGCACTAACTCCCCATGCAGGTCCTTTCTCCCCAGTGAGTTGTATTATGAGAGTTACCTGTAAAACTAGTTCTCAAACAGTTTTGTGTGTGTGTGTGTGTGTGTGTGCGCGCACGTGCGTGCGTGCAAATTGTTGAAATCTTTACTTAGTATAGAGTTGGTCTTCTGTGTATAAAATTAACTGAAAATGAATCTTAATGGGACTGGCAAGGGCAGAGGGAAGAGGAGGATGGGTGGGAGTGTGAGTTGGAAGGCAGGTATTATGGGAAGAATAACTATATTCCTAAAGTTGTACTTTTAAAATTTGTATTCCTTAAAAAATAAATAAAAAAAAAGAAGACTTAAGGAAAACTAAGGAGCCCTCTATAGTGTTAGAAATTATTATTTAGTCTTCAAATTCTATCACAGAGATTCTTATTGGTATTTTTTGGGCTACTTATATTGTATAATATTTATATCCTGTTTTGTAACCTTAATTTTACCAATTTAATTTGGAGATCTATGTGTAAATACAATATGCACAGCAAAAAATAAAGGGGAGAAAATAGGGAGTAAGGAAATCAAGGGGCCAGCACTGTGACATAGCAGGTAAAGCCACCACCTGCAGTGCCAGCATCCCATATGGGCACAAGTTCAAGTCCCAGCTGCTCCATTTCCCATACTGCTCTTTGCTATGGCCTGGGAAAGCAGTAGAAGATGTCCCAATTCCTTGGCCCTCTGTACCAGCATAGGAGTCTCAGAAGAATCTCCTGGCTCCTGGCTTTGGAACAGCACAGCTCTGGCCATTGCAATCATCTGCAGAGTAAACCAGAGGATGAAAGACCCCTCCCTCCCTCCCTCCCTCTCTCTCTCTCTCTGCCTATGTTTCTCTGTAACTCTATCTTTCAAATACATAAATCTTTTCTTTAAAATAGAGAAATTAATTAAAACCATTAAAGTAACTCAGGAGAGAAGAATGGGAGATGGCTAACAATAGGAGTGAAACAGAGTGGATGAGTTGGAAAAAATGGAATAAACGTTAATGTGATAGCAAAACCACCACACACATGATTTGACAGTAGCCATCAGAATCTGCTTTCTTAGTCATGAGTTAAAAACTCCTTTTCTAGGGAGCCAGTGCCGTGGCACAGCAGGTTAATCCACAGCCTGCAGTACAGGCATCCCATATGGGCACTGGTAAGTCCCACCTGCTCCACTTCCAATCCATTTCCCAGTTAATGTACCTGGGAAAGCAACAGAAGATGGCCCAAGTCCCTGGGCCCCGTACCTACATGGGAGACCCAGAGGATGTTCCTGGCTCCTGGCTCCAGCCTGGCACAGCCTTGGCTGTTGCAGCCATTTGGGGAGTGAATTAGCAAATTGAAGATCTCTGTCTCTCCTCTTTCTCTGTAACTCTACCTTTCAAATACGTAAACAAATCTTTTTTAAAAAATTCCTTCTCCTGCCATCTCTCCCACCATTGCACAAGACAATAATAATTTCTAATTATTTCTGACAATTTTAAAAAACAGGAACCATTTAATAATTAAAAGCACTAGACTATCACATTCCCACTTTTAAAGTGACTCAGAACACAAGCACAGAATCAAACAGGATTCATGTGTTAGTGCCCCCTCTACTGGACCACTGGAGAGAAAGCCTGATCTTAAAATTTGAGATTTAATGTCTCCTAGTGAATTGCTGACAACAATGACAGCTTTGCTTCATAGCAGCTCCTCTCAAGAGTATCAAATGCTCTTTCCAAGAGTGGAACTATACTTGCGGCGCCGGCACACCGGGTTCTAGTCCCAGTTGGGGCGCCGGATTCTGTCCCGGTTGCCCCTCTTCCAGGCCAGCTCTCTGCTATGGCCAGGGAGTGCAGTGGAGGATGGCCCAGGTGCTTGGGCCCTGCACCCCATGGGAGACCAGGAAAAAGCACCTGGCTCCTGGCTCCTGCCAGGATCAGCGCGGTGCGCCGGCTGCAGCGGCGGCCATTGGAGGGTGAACCAACGGCAAAGGAAGACCTTTCTCTCTCTGTCTCTCTCTCTCACTGTCCACTCTGCCTGTCAAAAAAAAAAAAAAAAAAAAAAAAAAAAAAAGAGTGGAACTATAAAATACATTTTCCAAAGCACTCAGTTTTATTGTTGCGTAAATTGTTGATTAGTTTTTCAAAAAAGATTTTAATGGAAATTATTTACTATTAAATATATATTCAACCTTCACAAATGTTTAAATAAACAACTAAGAAATATACTTCTGGAGATAGGGCTCCACTCTTTTGCATACGAGCATCCACTAGTCCCAACAGCATTTGTTGAAAAGCCTAGTTTCCATTAAATTGTCTCCTTGACTCCCACTGTATACCACATACAAAAATTAATTCAAAATGGACCAAAGACCTAAATTTAAGAGCTAAAGCTATTAAAATTTACTAAAAGAAATAAGTATAAATATTTGTGTCCTTGGAATAGGTTATTTTCTTAGTATGACACCAAAGCACTAGCAATCAAAGGGGGAAAATGGACTCCTTCAAAACTGTACTAACTCTGTGCTTCAAAGACATTATTAAAAAACTGAAAAGACAACTCAGAGAATGGGACAACTCAGAGAATGGGACAATGTATCTACAAATCATATATTTAATTAGGTACTTATATTCAGAATATACAAAGAATTCTATAACATAATAAAATGATACAGCTGGTTTTGTGGTGTAGCAGGTAAAGCCACACCTGCAACACCAGCACCCCACATGGGTGGCCAGTTCAAGTCCTGGCTGCTCCACTTCTGATCCAGCTCCCCGCTAATGTGCTTGGGAAAGCAGCAGAGGATGGCATAAGTGCTTGAACCCCTGAACCCATGTGGGACACCCAGAAGCAGTTTCTGATTATTGGCTTTGGCCTACATCAGCCACAACTGTTGAGACCATTTGGGGAGTGAACCAGTGGTTGGAGATCGATACCCCCCCCCCCCATATATATATCTTTTTCTCTATGTGTGTAACTCTTTTAAAGCTAGTAAGTGCTGGAGAGGATTTAAAATGTTGGAACCCTCGCATACTACTGATGGGAATACAAAATGATAAAGCTACTTTGGAGAAGAGTCTGGCAGTTCCTCAAAAGGTAAAACTAACAAACAAAGGTAAAACATAAAAGTTATTGTATGAACCAGCAATTCCACTCCTAGGTACACAGGCCTATGGAAATGAAAACATGTCTACACAAAAACATATATACAAATGTTCACAGCAGCATTATTTATAATAACCAGATACTGAAGACAACACAAATGCCCACCAAGTGATCAATGGGTAAATAAATGTGGCATATACACAAATGGAACATTATTCAGTAATAACAAGATACGTATTACAACCTTGAATATTACACTAAGTCAAAGGCCATCTACTACATGATTCCCGTTACAAGAAATGTCCAGAATAGGCAAATCCATGAAACACACAAAGTAGATTTGTGGTTGCCTGGGTTTAAGATGAACAGAATAGGAAATAAGTATTAATGGGTACAGGTCTCTATCTGGGTTACAAAAACATTATAAAATTAGATGACAGATGCAAAACTCTTAAAGTCAGTTAAACTGTACTCTTTAAAAGGGTGAGTATACACTATGTGAATTATGTCAATTTTTTTTAATAGGGAGACAATGACCAAAAAAAATCTTGTAGCTGACATTAGGTTAAGCTGTTGCTTCTGACCAGCGCCATCCCATGCCAGAGGAGTGCTGGTTCAAGTAGGCATCCTATCCAGCACCCTGCTAATGCGCCTGGGAAAGCAGTAGAAAATGGCCTAACTGCCTGGGAAGCAGTGGATGGGCAAGTGCTTGGGCCCCTGCACGCACATGGGAGACCCAGAAGAAGCTCCTGGCTCCAGATCAGCACAGCTCTGGCTGTTGCGGCCCTGTTGGGGAGTGAACCAGTGGATGGAAGACCTCTCTCTCTCTCTCTCTACCTCTGCCAGGAAAGGAAAAAGGAAAAAGAAAGGAAAGGAAAGGGCCTAACTGCTTGGGCACTTGCACCCACATGGGAGACCCGGAAGAAGCTACTGGCTTCAGCCTGGCCCAGCCCCTGGGTGTTGCAGCCATTTTGGGAGGGAACCAGTAGATGCAATAATCTTTGTTCATTTCTCCCTTTCTCTATAATTCTGCCTTTGAAATAAGTAAGTATGTTTAAAAAAAATACTACGTGGGACACCTTTATTCCATTTTGGACAGAATGCCTGTTTTCAAGTACTGGTTTGACTTCCAATTCTAGCTTTTGGCTAATGTCCACCCTGCGAGGCAGCAGGTGATGGCTCAATGATTTATCTGAGTACTTGCTACCCACATGTGAAACCCAGACTGATTTCTTGACTCCTGGCTTTGGCCTGGCCCACTCCCAGCAACCACAGGCATAGGGGGAGTGAACGAGCAAACGGAAGATCCATTTCTCTCTCTCTCTCTCTCTCTTTCAAATAAATATAATAATCAATCAATCTGGGCTGGCACTGTGGCATAACGGGTAAAGCTGCTGCCTGCAGTGTCAGCATTCCATGTGGGCGCTGGCTCAAGACCCAGCTGCTCCACTTCCAATCCAGCTCTCTGCTATGGCCAGGGAAAGCAGAAGATGGCCCATGGCCTTGGGCCCCTGTACCCACGTGGGAGAATGGGAAGAAGCTCCTGGCTCCTGGCTTTGGATCAGCACAGCTCTGGCTATTGCATCCATCTGGGGAGTGAACCAGTGGATGGAAGACCTCCCTCTTTCTCTCTTTCCCTCCCTCCCTCCCTCTGCCTCTCTGTAACTCTGCGTTTTAAATAAATAAATAAATCTTTAGAAATCAATCTCTCTATATATATTAAAGATTTATCTATTTATTTGAAAGTCAGAGTTACACAAAGAGAAGGAGAGGCAGAGAGGTCTTCCATCTGCTGGTTCACTCCCCAGCTGACAAAAATGGCTGGAGCTGGAAGCCAGAGCCAGGAGCCAGGAGCTTCCCCCAGACCTTCCCACGAGGGTGCACAAGCCCAAGGACTTGGGCCATCTTCTACTGCTTTCCCAGGCCATAGCAGAGAGCTGGGTCAGAAGAGGAGCAGTCGGGAATAGAACCGGCACCCATATGGGATGCTGGCACCGCAGGCAGTGGCTTTTACCCGCAATGCCACGGCACCAGCCCCACAATCAACATATTTTTAAAAGTTGTAAATAAATATCAAAATATATTTGTTCCTACACCATACTGTAAAATGTGATTATGTATCAAATCTCTTCCCTTTCCTCCTTTACTAACCTTCTTAGCTATCCAAAAGAGAAATATTTAGAGTAAATATTGAGTTATCACTCTCTTACTTACTCAGCTTGATTGCCAGATTCTGTTTCTCTGTAACTCACATTTGCCCATTTATTCCCATTGACTTCACCTCAGTTAAGGTCTTCATCTCTCACCTGAACTGCTACAGAGGACTCTAACAGACACCTTGATCCTCACCTCTCATTTCACCCTGTTTGTGCTTTACAATTCAAGTTACTTTCCCAGGACAAATGTGTGACCATATCACTGAAGCACTCAAAAGCTACTCACAAATACAAACTACTACAATCTACTACTTTTCCCTGAACATCCTTTCCAGCCACATCATTCCATAAAGTTGCCTTGTGTTTTTATGCCACTCCATTTCTTGCTGTTCTCTCTCAGTGGAAATTATCTCCAACATTATTTTTACCCATTTAAACCTAAACCAGGGTCTGGTGCTGTGGCACAACGGGTTAAAGCCATGGCCTGAAGCACTGGCATCCCTTATGGGAGCCGGTTCCAGTCCCAACTGTTTCTCTTTCGTCCAGCTCTCTGCTATGGCCTGGGAAAGCAGTAGAAGATGGCCCAAGTCCTTGGGCCCCTGCATCCACGTGGAAGACCCGGAAGAAGTTCCTGGCTCCTGGCTTCAGATTGGCACAGCTCCGGCCATTGCTGCCATTTGGGGAGTAAACTAGCAGATAGAAGACCTCTGTCTCTCTCCGTCTCTATATCTCTCTTTCAAATAAAAACAACAACAACAAAAAAAAACAAAAACAAAAACCTAAACCAACCTTGAATGCCGTGTAAATGCCTATTCACTAATATTTTCTACTCCATTTTTTTTTAAAGATTTAATCATTTATTTATTTGAAAGTCAGAGTTACACAGAGAGAGGAGAGGCAGAGAGAGAGAAAAAGAGAAAGAGCTTCCATCCAATGGTTCACTCCCCAATTGGCTGCAAAGGCCAGAGAGGAAGTGGAGCAGCCAGGACTTGAATCAGTGCCCACATGGGATGCTTCAGGCCAGGGTGCTAACCCGCTGTGCCATAGCGCCGCCTCCTTCTAACTTTATTATTAAAATAAAGTGGGTGGGGACGGCATTGTGGCTCAATAGGTTAATCCTCTGCCTGCAGTGCTGCATCTCATATGGGTTTTGGTTCTAGTCCCAGCTGCTCCTCTTCCAATTCAGCTCTCTGCTACGGCCCGAGAAAGCAGTAGAAGATGAATCAAGTGCTTGGGGCCCTGCACCCACATGAGAAACCAGAAAGAAGCTCCTGGCTCTTGGCTTTAGATCAGTGCAGCTACAGCCACTGCAGCCATTTGGGGAGTGAACAGTGGAAGAAAGACCTTTCTCTCTTTCTCTTCCTCTCACTGTAACTCTACCTCTCAAAAAAAAAAAAAAAGAAAAGAAAAGAAATCTTAAAAACGAAACAAAAAACCAAAGTGGGAACAGCGTTGAGTGTTAGAGTTGACCGCCCGAAAAACGTCACCAAGAGACACATCTCTTATGCAAACAGCAAGGGGAAGCTTTATTGATTATCCAGCATGCTGGGGCTGTCTGATCATACAAGAGCAGAGCAGCCCCGAATAACCAAAGGTTAGGGTTTATAAAGGCAAAAACCCCAAAATCGGGGCGGGGGGGGATGCACGGTTGCTATACACAGTTGCTAAGATCAAAAAGAGAGTGCATAGTTACTGGGGTCAACATAACCTACGACCTAGGTGAAATTAACATCCATCATAATCTTGACAATACCAGTTACAATCGTACAATTATCACTTATGATCTTGACATTAATCCAAATTATATGTAAGGCATAGACAAATCACATCTTTATTATTAACCCAGGTGCAACCTTTCTATTTTCAAGCTTGAGCAATCATGCTAGGGGTTTTCTGTGCTCTGTCAAGGGTGATGTAGTGCACTGCTATTGTCTGACTATTTGAGATCATAGTTTCAGACCAGAGTCTCACAGTGGGGGGCTTACTTTCCCAGAATGCAGTCTCAAGTGCTCCAAAATGGGAGTCCCTACTGTCAAGGTACTACTTCAGAGGAGCAGGGCCAGGCCAACTTCAGGAGCTTGAAACTCCAATCTAACTTTTCTACCTGGGTTGCAGGGGCCCAACTGTTGCTTTCCCAGGTTCATTAACAGGGAGCCGGATAATAGTCAGGACTTGAACTGGCGCTTGTCCATGGGATGCCAATCGACCCCCAACCCTTCCACTTGTAATCCATTTCTCTGCTAATGTGCCTGGGAAAGCAACAGATGATGGTCCAAGTACTTGGGACTCTGTGGGAGACCAGGATAGAGTTCCTGGGTTCTGGCTTCAGCCTGGCCCAGACTTGGCTGTTGTGGACATTTAGGAAGTGAACCAACAGGTAGAAGATGGAAGATCTCTCTCTCTGTTGCTCTACCTTTCCAATAAAATAAATATATATATAAAAAAAATTACGCAAAAAACAAGGCAAGACAGAAGAATGGAAAAAGTATAGATTTAGGGGTTAGAGTGGCCTGTGTTCACATCCCAATCTTGCAACTTAGTACTACCATGGCAAATTAACCGAGGAAATTATAAACAACTTGTCAATACAATCTATTAGAGTAATCATGAAAATCAAATAGAGTACAATAGGCACAAGGAATGTTCAGAAAGGTTTCCTTTTCAACTCTCAATCTACTTTACATTAATGTTTACATGTCTGTATTCCCCACTAAACTATAAACTGGTTGAAAGCAACACTGTATAGTTGTTTCTTAACTCATGATGGGGTTATGTCTGTCTAAACCTATCAGGCTAAGCTGAAAATATCTTTAAGTCAAGAATGTATTCTGTAAAGGAAATAATTAAGAGTGAAGAGACAACATATAGAATGAGAGAAAATATCTGTCAACTATACATCTTATAAGAGATTAACATCCAGAATATGTAAAGGACTCAACTCAATTTAAAAAAAAAAACAATATGATAGGGGCCGGCACTGTGGCTTAGTGGATAAAGCCGCTGCCTGCAGTGCTGGCATCCCATATAGGCACTCGTTCGAGTCCCGGCTGATCCACTTCTGATTTGGCTCTCTGCTATGGCCTGGGAAAGCAGTGGAAGATGGCCCAAGTCCTTGAGCCCCTGCACCCATGTGGGAGACCTGGAAGAAACTTCTGGCTCCTGGCTTTGGACCATCGCAGCGCTGGCCATTGTGGCCAACTGGGGAGTGAACCAGTAGATGAAGGACCTCTCTCTCTCCCTCTCTCTCTTCGCTCTGTGTAACTCTTTCAAAAAAAAAAGAAATAAATCTTTTTAAAAAATATGATTAAGAATGGGGAATAAACCTAAATACACATTTCTCAAAAAACATATAAGTGGCCGGCGCCATGGCTCACTTGGCTAATCCTCCGCCTGTGGCGCTGGCACCCCAGGTTCTAGTCCCAGTTGGGGCACCGGGTACTAGTCCCGATTGCTCCTCTTCCAGTCCAGCTCTCTGCTGTGGCCTGGGAGGGCAGCGGAAGATGGCCCAAGTGCTTGGGTCCCTGCACCAGCATGGGAGACTGGGAGGAAGTACCTGGCTCCTGGCTTCGGATCGGCGCAGCACCGGCTGTAGCGGCCATTTGGGGGGTGAACCAACGGAAGGAAGGAAGACCTTTCTCTCTGTCTCTCTGTCTATAACTCTCTCTCTCTCTCACTGTCTAACTCTGCCTGGCAAAAAATTAAAACAAATAAACACTCAAAAAACATTTAAGTGGCCAGCAGGCATACCAAAAAAACGCTTAACATCATTAATCCTCAGGGAAATGCAAATCAAAACCACAACAATATCTCACTCTAGTTAGAATGGCCATTACCAGAAACACAAAAGGTAACAAGTGCTGGCCACAAAAGGGAACCATTACACACTGTTGGTGAGCACATAAACTAGTATAGCTATTATAGAAAATATTATGGAAGTTCCTTAAAAAAAATTAAAAAAAAAAAAAAAACTGAGCAGAATTACCAGTCTAACTACCGAGTATATATTCAAAGGAGATGAAATCAGTGTGCCAAAGAGAGATCTGTGCTCCCATGCGTATTGCAGCACTATTCACAATAGCAAAGATAAGGATCAACTGAAGAGTCTAACATATGAATGGATAAAGAAAGTGTGGTATCGTGTGGTACAGATACACAACGCAACACTACACATGCTGCTGCCCAGTATCATGATGAGATATCATACCACATCATCTATCACTAGCCCAGGCAAAGATAAAATCCAAAGTAGTTTCCAGTGAATGCCTATCACTTCACATCATCATTAAAAAAAGTCTAAGTAAGGAGTCATCTGCCTATGGTCCCCGAACAACTGTCATAAGGGCACCAGAGAAAAAAATATATAAGCCACAACAAAACTGATCAACTCTTAACCTTAAGCAGGTATTAAATATTTACTGATAAAACAAAATATTTTGGGACAGTAATTCCAGGTTGTAATTAGTAACTTTATCAATAATCTTATTTGAAATTAATCCAGTTAGCTACACAGAAATAGAATTTTCACTGGTAAGCTTGGTTTGTTTCTTATGATTAATTATTCTTAAATTTTATAAAGAGGTAAAAAAAGAAAAATGGATAACTTTAAGTCACACTTTAGGAAAACACCTATTTTAAGATAAATGTGATCCTACAACCAGATTAAACTGATATACACATGGTTTCTTTTACATAAAATCCTAGAAAAGATAAGATTTATCTATGATTACAGTGACAGAAAGCAAATGAGCAGGGCCAGCGCTGTGGCATAGCGGGTAAAGCCGCTGCCTGCAGAGCCATCATCCCATATGGGCACCGGTTTGAGATTCGGCTGCTCCACTTCGATCCAGCTCTCTGCTGTGGCTTGGCAAGTCCTTGGGCCCCTGCACCCGCCTGGGAAGACCCAGAGGAAGCTCCTGGCATCAGATCAGCACAGCTCTGGCCATTGTGGCCAATTGAGGAGTAAACCATCCAATGGAAGACCTCTCTCTCTCTCTCCCTCTCTGTCTAACTCTGACTTTCAAATAAATATTTTTTTAAAAAAAGAAAGTATATGAACAATTATTTTTGTCTGGGGGAGGGCTTGGAAGAACTTTCGGGAGAGAAGGGTTCTACATCTTGATTAGACATACACATTTATCAAAAGTCATCAACCTATACACCCAAAATCTTCAAATTTTACTTTATGTAAATTACATTTCTATTTCTAAAAAGCCTTAGAAAGTCAATTTCTTCAAAAGAAGTAACGAAATATCAAGTATGTTCAATTATTACAGGCTGAGTAACCCTTATCCAAGATGCTTGGGACCAAAAGTTTTGGATTCAAATTTTTTCATATTTTGGAATACACAAAGAGGTATTTTAAGAATAGGACCCAAGATTAAACATAAAATTCATGTTTTATATAGACCTTGCATACACTCTAAAAGTATTTTATACAATATTTTTAATGTACCTGTGTTTCAACTGTGACCTGTCACAGGAGGTCAGATGTGGGATTCTCCACTTGTGAAGTCATATTCATGCTTTGAATTTTGGAGCATTTTGGATTAGGGATGCTGAACCTGTATATTAAGTAAAACCTTTCGTGAAAGAGAAACTATTTTTCTGCCAGAGCAAAAGAAGTATCAGATTAACTGGTAGAAGAGTCTTTCAAAAATATATATATTAAAAAAAATGTCTGAAGTATTATTGGGTTTGTCTCTGCTATTAACTGTGGTGGATTTTTTTTTTTTTTAGATTTATTTATTTATTTGAAAGTTAGAGTTACACAGAGAGAGGAGAGGCAGAGAGAGAGGTCTTCCATCCGCTGGTTCACTCCCCAGATGGCTGCAACAGCCGGCTCGCGCTGATTCGAAGCCAGAAACCAGGAGCTTCCTCCAGGTCTCCCACAGGGGTGCAGGGGCCACAGCACTTAGGCCTTCTTGTACTGCTTTCCCAGGCCATAGCAGAGAGCTGGACTGGAAGTGGAGCAGCCGGGACTCCAACTGGCGCCCACAAGGGATGCTGGCACTGCAGGCGGTGGCTTTACCTGTTAAGCCACAGTGCCAGTCCCCATGGGTGGATTTCATAGGAAAACATTGTTTTGGCTGCTAAAATAGAAAACTTTCATATTAGATGTTATTATTGTAGCATCATCAATGGTAACTTTATTCACTATCATAACCATAACTGTGCAACTACATTTAGTTAGAAGCTGAAGAAACAAGCGAAAAAGGCAGTCCCGTAAAGTACTGTTAAACCACCATCTTACAGCATGGTTTACAAATCTGAAACTGCTTTGCTAACAAAAATTCCCAAGAAACTGGTGACATATCTAATAGCTCATTATTTAAACCAATAATTTTCTTGCATCAATTTTAGTTCTGTGAAAAGACTACTGCTTCAAAGTAACTGAAGTTCACAGCTTTTCAAAAAAATGCCTCAGATTATAAAGAAAAACCAGGGGAGCTTCTTTCTTTAAACGTTCCTTTTGGTAATTCTCTCAATGACACTCCTAAAACACAAAGGCAAAGATATAAACGCACACACTCAATTTTTTTCCAACAATGCAGGAGTAAAACAGAAGTTCCCTTACCTCCTCCTCATCATCAGAATCATTCCCAAACACTGATGGTTTTTGCAAAACAGGGTGCAACTGCTGTGTTTTCTTTGGCAAAATAAGCCCATACCTGCATTTTTTGTTTGAAACAAAAATTACACCATTAAGTGTTATTAAAAACAAAACACCATACATTCACTAGAGAGCTACCGAAGTCAGCACCTGGCCTATGAACACTTAACAAGCTGTTTCTGATTTCCACTGATATCAAAATTCAGCATGCCGTAGGATTTTATAATTATTCCAAGTGATACTTGTGGATACAGGCCAAACTCATTTTTATCAAGGGAGAGAAGTGAAGAGTTCAGAAATGTTTCAGATGATTGTCAGTGGCCAGGGCCGCGGCTCAATAGGCTAATCCTCCGCCTTGCGGCGCCAGCACACCGGGTTCTAGTCCCGGTCGGGGCGCCGGATTCTGTCCCGGTTGCCCCTCTTCCAGGCCAGCTCTCTGCTGTGGCCCGGGAGTGCAGTGGAGGATGGCCCAAGTGCTTGGGCCCTGCACCCCATGGGAGACCAGGAGAAGCACCTGGCTCCTGTCATCGGATCAGTGCGGTGCGCCGGCCGCAGCGGCCATTGGAGGGTGAACCAACAGCAAAAGGAAGCGCTTTCTCTCTGTCTCTCTCTCTCACTGTCCACTCTGCCTGTCAAAAAAAAAAAAAAAAAGATGATTGTCAGTAACGTTGTTCTAAAAACACGTTAGTGGAAAGCCCAGTTCACGTTCGCAAAACATAAAAATTTCTCTGTAGTCTGACGAGTCGCGAAAATTGTTTTTTTTCTACCGTGCACTTACACAACTTTTAAGAAGTCACTAAATTATGTAATCCACAAAAAACAAATAAACTAAGCGACGCCAGTAGGCACGGGGGTTGTTCCCAAGATCCGTCAGTAAGCTCACTGCTTTGTCTCGGAACACCTGACCCATCCCAGCGAGTCTCTGTCCCGGCTCTGGGGATGCAGGCATGGCGGGACGCCGCATCCCAAACAAGGGTCACACGCCAAAGGGAAAACTTCCAGGGCGCACGGTCTCTCCCTGCCCTGCGTCAAAGCAGAGCCCACGTGCCTACACGCCTACCCTTTCCTCGGACCTCCTGGCAAGCATTCCTACATCGAGAAGGGAGGGCGGCCGGCCAGCCCCTGCCCACACGAGCGGGGCCTCTAAGGCAGGCGGGAACTGTCTCTTCTCACTGCCCCTGAGCGCATCCGACCGAGGAGAAACTCAAGCGCGGGGTAGGAAGCAAGACTGAGGGGCCTCAGACCGAGCTTTTGGAAAATAGAAAAGTCTCGCTCTCTGCCCCTCAGCCTAACTTCCTTTATTTCCTCACAAGTTTCTCCCTCAAACTTCGGGCTTCCAGCCGGGGAACTGTAGGGGAGCGGGGGAACGGTCCTCGGGATGCCGCGGGCTTCCCCGTCTCTATCCTCGACGACACAGCCCCTCTCTTTCCAGCGCACTGTAACTCCGCGGCCACACACACGGCCGCCGCGGCGTCTCCCCAGCCTGACCCTAACTCCCGATCACTCACTGCCTGCCCGGAATCGCCATGTTGCTCCGCTGAACGCCGGACGTGGCCGCCGCCGCCGCCGCCGCCGCCGTGACGCTGACGCCGCGCCGTCACGTAAACTCTCGCGCGATTTTGAGCGGCCCGGAAGCCGCTGAGCGGCTTGTTCCCGCGGGTTGGCTCGATTCCAAGCTGCTGGGAACGGCTTGTTAACGGCTGGCTGTGTGAATCCGACCTGAGAAAGGAGTGACAGACTTCTAGGCCAGCGGGTAGCCAAGTGTGGTCCTGGGCCCCACGGTATCAGCGACCCCCGCGATATTGTTAGAGTCGCCGATTCTCGGGCCCCACCGCAGCCTGCTGAATCAGAACAATCTGAATTTTAATAACCATCTGGTAATTCTGATATTCAGATTGGAAAAGCGCTACACTAGGCTATTGATTTTAATTTTTCCCTTTCTCAGGTGTTCAGGACAAACTCCGGGTAATTATGTACAAAATGAACATCTAGGGCCGCCGTTGTGGCGTAGCGGGTAAAGCCGCCGGCTACTGCACCGGCATCCCATTTGGGCGCCGGTTCGAGACCTGGTTGCTCCACTTCCGTTCCGGCTCTCTGCTATATATCCTGGGAAAGCAGCAGAAGATGGCCCAAGTCCGTGGGCCCGTGCACCCACGTGGGAAACCCAGAAGAAGCTCCTGGCTCCTGGCTTCAGATCGGCGCAGCCCCAGCCGATGCGGTCATCTGGGGAGGGAACCAGCGGATGCAAGACCTTTCTCTCCCTTTCCTTCTCTCTGTGTAACTCAAGTAAATAAATACATTAAAAAAAAAAAAACTAAGAGAAAGAATGTAAGATATCCCATTACCTGTTTTTTGTTTTGTTTTGTTTTGTTTTGTTTTTGTTTTTTAAGAAAAGAAAAATCTAGGGGCTGGCACTGTGGCGTGGGAGTAAAGCCGCCGCCTGCAGTGCCGGCATCCCATATGGGTGCTGGTTGGAGTCCCTCCTGCTCCACTTCCGAACCCGCTCTCTGCTATGTCCTGGGATAGCAGTAGAAGATGGCCCAAGTCCTAGGGCCCCTGCACCTGCGTGGGAGACCTGGAAACTCCTGGCTCCTGGCTTCGGATAGGCGGAGCTCCCGACGTTGCGGATATCTGGGGAGTAAAACAGCGGATCGCAGATCTTTCTCTGCTTTTGCCTCTCTATAACTCTGCCTTTCAAATAAATCTTTTAAAAAAAGAAAATGAAAATCTATATGTCAATGGTAGCTAGTTCATACAGAACTGAGTTTGTTGTTTTTTAATTTGAAATAGATCGGCGTTCCGCTGTTCATTCAGCAAATGCCGGCAACAGCCAGGGCTGGGCCAGGCAGAAACCAGGAGCCTGGACTCGAGCCTGTGGGTGGCAGAGACCCAAGTACTAGAGCAGTTATCTGCTCCCTCCCAGGTTCGTACTAACAGGAATCTGGAATCCAGAAACATAACTGGGACTCCAACCCAGGCGCCCTGTTACAGGATAGGAGTTTACAATGCAGCAATTAAGCACGCCAACAAATGCTTGCCCCAGGGGAGAAATTATTAATAACATCATTAGGCCGGCACCGCGGCTCACTAGGCTAATCCTCCGCCTAGCGGCACCGGCACACCGGGTTCTAGTCCCGGTTGGGGCGCCGGATTCTGTCCCGGTTGCCCCTCTTCCAGGCCAGCTCTCTGCTGTGGCCAGGGAGTGCAGTGGAGGATGGCCCAGGTGCTTGGGCCCTGCACCCCATGGGAGACCAGGAAAAGCACCTGGCTCCTGGCTCCTGCCATCGGATCAGCGCGGTGCGCCGGCCGCGGCGGCCATTGGAGGGTGAACCAATGGCAAAGGAAGACCTTTCTCTCTGTCTCTCTCTCTCTCACTGTCCACTCTGCCTGTCAAAAAAAAAAAATAAAATAACATCATTAGTGGGGCTGGCGCCGTGGTTTACTTGGTTAATCCTCTGCCTGCGGCACTGGCATCCCATATGGGCACCGGGTTCTGGTCTCGGTTGCTCCTCTTCCAGTCCAGCTCTCTGCTGTGGCCCAGGAGGGCAGTGGAGGATGGCCCAAGTGCTTGGGCCCTGCACCTGCATGGGAGACCAGAAGGAAGCACCTGGCTCTTGGCTTCGGATTGGCGCAGTGCGCCGGCCATGACAGCCATTTAGGGGGTGAACCAACGAAGGAAGACCTTTCTCTCTCTGTCTCTGTCTCTCTCTCTCACTATCTTAACTCTATCTGTCAAATAAATAAATAAATAAATAAAAATCATTAGTGGTGCCACTGGGTTTAGAAATCAAGGTCGTTTTATTATTTTTTATTATTATTATTTGTTCTAGCCATGGGGAGAGACAACCAGAGATCTTCAATCTGGGGATTCACCCCCCCCCCCAATTTCCTGCACTCGTTGGGTCTGGGCCAGGCTGAAGCCAGCGGCCAGAAACGCCATCTGGGTCTCCCTTGTTGGCAGGAACCCAAATACTTGGGCTATCATCTGCTGCCTTCCAAGTGCATTAGCAGGAAGCTGGATTGGAAGTGAAAGCAGGTTCACAAATGTGGGATGTGAGAGTCCCAGGCAGTGGCTTCATCTGCTACACTACAACATGCATACCAAGAGATTTTATTTTAATTTTTCAGTGGTTTATAATAGATGCAATATAGTTCATAGATAGAATTCTAAGAATGTAGTGATATTCCCTCCCTCCCTCCCTCCCTCCCTCATTGCCCCCCAAGAGATTTTTTAAATAATATATTTATCCACATACTTACAGTTTCCAATATCTCCACTATCTTTATGTAGATCCAGATTTCTATCTGGTATAATATCTCTATTTAAAAAAAAAAAAAACCTGCCTTGTTGAGATATAATTCATATGACATGTAATTCACCCATTTAAAGCATACAATTCAGTGATGTATACTCAGAGCTGTAATACTATCATTGCAATCAATTTCAAAATACTTTAAATACTAAAAAAAGTACCCCCTAATCACTTCCATTTCCCCCCAAATCCTCCAGCCTTAGTCAGTCATTCAGGCCATCCTCCACTGCCCTCTGTTTCTGTCTCTGTGGACTGGAAGTTCTACCAGTTCTTCATATATTTTGAAGCCCCATTATTATGTAAGGTTGTCATGTCTTCTTATTAATTGACCCTTTTTTCATTATGAAATCATCTTTGTCAACATCATATTTTTCCTCTGAAATCTGTTTGTAGGATACTATCATAGCCATTCTCGTTTTCCTTTTCACAGTAACTCCAGGGAAAGCAAAAGGTATATTAAAAGGGAAAATAATTGTAACTTACTGCATTGTTAAGCTCTAAGTAAGAGACATAATCATGGTGATGTAAACGCACAATATTGTAACTTAAATTGCTACATAATAACATTGGGAAAAGTGGAAGGATGGGAAGTGTGTATTGCACATTGGGAAGTTAGTAGATATCGCCTAATTCAGGAAAATCAATTCATGTTCTTTAGCAACATGGAGTTAAATTTAAACCATGGCCAAAATAGGGGTTGGCAAACAACCACGTCATATCTTCGGCTTTGTGGGCCGTATCATCTCTGTGGCAACTACTTACTCTGCCCTTGTAGTGTGAAAGCAGCCACAGATGATATGGGCAAGGCTATTCCAATAAAATGTTAATTACCCTCACAAGCAGTTGCCTAGATTCGGCTGTTTACCAACTCCTGAGCCAAAAGACCTGAAAGTAGTTGACTCAGAAGCAAGGAAAGTATTGGTGGGGCTGGGAAACACTTTGGTCTCATCAGACCTTGTACCTGTATCCAGAGGATTCTTTAAAATATGAGTACATGTTACTTTGTTCAAAATAAAAAGAATCTGTAGAGTAAAATAAGTGCATCCCTCTGCCAGGACCATCTGCCTCTTGCTTGAGGTATCTGAATGGGGAACTGTTGACACAAAATTTCCCCAGGAGAGCTCAATAGCCTAGAAAATGAGTCTTTGAATTGGTGTATTAAATTCTGTGCTCTCTCCTCACCTTTGGGACACTGCATGGAGAGGGGCAGGCGGGTGGGTCAAGGCTTAAATGGAACTACTGCAAGTTTCCCACATGGGTGCAGGGGCCCAAAGACTTCGGCCATCTTCCACTGCTTTCTCAGTTGCAATAGCAAGGAGATTGGAAGTGGAGCAGCCAGGACTTGAACCGACACATACAGGATGCTGGCACTGCAGATGACGGCTTTACCTGCTGTACCACAGCTCCAGCCCCCATACACTAATGCTTTAATCAAGTATAAATAATATCCTACTCACTAAAATATGTAAGCTCATGATATTCGAGAATAGTTTAATTTTTTTTAATTTACCAAAGAACAAGCTCTCCCATCCACTGGTTCACTCCCTACATGCCTACAGCTGGCCTGCAGGGCCACAGCTGGAGCTGGGAAATGATCCCAGGTCTCTCCTGTGTAGCAGAGGCCCAATCACTTGAGCCATCACCACTGCCTCCCCGGGTCTGCATCAATAGGAAGCTCAAGTCAGAAGCCAGAAACCAGGTGTGGAACCCAAGTACTCTGATAATGGAACATGAGTTTCTTAATTGGCATCTTTTTTTTTTTGTTTGTTTATTTTTTAAGATTTATTTATGGAGTCAGTGTTGTGGTATAAAGAATTAAGCTGCAGCTTGCAGCACTGGCATCCCATATGGGAGCTGGTTAGAGTCCCAGCTGCTCCACTTCTGATCTAGCTCCCTGCTAATGCACCTGGGAAAGCAGCAGAAGATGGTCCAAGTGCTTGGGCTCCTGCACTCATGTGGGAGATATGGAAGAAGCTCCAGGCTCCTTGCTTAGGCCCAGCCCAGTTCAGCATTGGCAGCTGGGAAGTAAACAAGCAGATGGAAGATCTCTCTCCCTCTGTTTCCCTCTTTGTGCAACTGTACCTTTCAAATAAATACATAAATCTTTTCTTACTTGGAAGGTAGAATTACAAAGGGAGAGATGGAGATGGATCTTCCATCTACTGTTTCGAGGCTCACTCCCCAGATGGCGACAACCTGTAACTCCATCCGGGTCTCTCACATGGGTGGCAGGGATGGCACATGGGCCATCTTCTGCAGCTTTCCCAGGCACATTAGCAGGGAGCTGGATCAGAAGTGAGGCAGCTGGGTCCAGCACACACAATGGATGCTGGTGTCACAGGCAGCAGCTGAATCCCTACCACGATGCCGGCCCCCTTAATTGACATCTTAACCACTAAGTCGATGTCCACTCAAGGGGTGGTATTTTACTTGAGTGATAGATAAATAAATTAAACCTATCCAGCTTGTTGATGGCTTAATTATAAAGTAATTTCCAAAAGACTGATTGCATGATCATTAGCAACTTTGGAAAGTGTCAGTGAGGAACTGGGGTGCTGGGAAGGGCAATACAGCAGAATCAGGCCATGTGGTGCTAGGCCCGCCCTGATTCTGGGTAGCTATTCATGAACTGGACATCTCACTCACTTTTTTGTATTTTTAGAAAATGTTTTGAAATTTATTTTCATTTTATTGGAAAGACAGGGGAGGGGGAGGGGAGAGCAGGAGAGAGCAGGAGAGAGGAGAGGAGAGGAGAGGAGAGGAGAGGAGAGGAGAGGAGAGAAGAGAAGAGAAGAGAAGAGAAGAGAAGAGAAGAGAAGAGAAGAGAAGAGAAGAGAAGAGAGGAGAGGCGATCTATCCATAGGTTCATTCCCCAAATACCTGCAATAATCAGGGCTGGACCAATCCCAGGCCGGGAGCACAGAACTCAACCCGGGTCTCCCATGTGCATGGCAAGAACCCAAGAATTTGAGCCATCAGCAAGTTGCATGAGAATTTTGCAGGAAGCAGAACTTGAGCCAGTACTGTGATATGGGATGTGGGCATCCCAAGCAGAGTCCTAACCAGAGTGCCAAATGCACACTCTGCTCCACTCTTGAAGCCTGTTTCCTTATATATAAAATGGAGATAGTATCAGGATTACCTACCTTGTAGATTAGTGGGAGGATTAACAATGTGAAAATCTTTTATTTCCCCCCCAGAAACCTTTTATTTAAGGAATACAAACTCATGCATGTCATACATACAACTTTAGGAATATAGTGATTTTTCCCACCATACCCACACTCCCACTTACATTCCCAGCCCTTCCTCCTCCCTCTCCTATTCCCAGTAAAAATATTTTAGGCAAGTTAAAGTACCATTTAGTTAATTTAATTTCCACATAATATTTAAAAACATAGCATTCTGCAAAGTCTTCCCTTGCTACTTAAAATGCCATTCGTACTCCCAGAGAGCTCTTTTATGAGCTTGTTCTGAAGCCATCAGGATACGTGGCTATCAGTTTAATATCTTCAAGAGCATTGTTTCTAGAAATGCTGTTGCAGATGCCCTAAAAATCCTCTTCCAAATATGAAACAGGCTTATAGGTTAAAGAAGATGAGGACTGGTAATAACACTGGCATCTTATCAGAAAAGGTTAAAAAGGGACCAATCTTGAATTGGAACACATCACATTTTGTCAAAGTAATACAGAAAATAAAGTTTAATTTCCCAAAATTTTATTAAAAATGGACTCTAGTCATCAGATATCTTCTTGCAAAGATGAAATCTCACAACAGAGAAGGAAAGTTTGCCACAATAATAAGCCTTAAACAAATGCACTTTCTTTTTGTCGTTCTTGAACTTGAGAGGTTTTTGTCATTAGAAAAGAAGTGCTTTCTTTTTGCCATGAGTCATGGGCAACCACTTTCCCACACAATTTTCTGTTCATTAAAATGAATTTTAAGTTGTTAAGCAAGGAGTTGCTTGGGGGGGAGGGGCAGGACACAGGAAGAGGTGGTATTCAGACAAGTCCTTGAAAAATTAGAAAAAGAATTCTTAGTTCATTTCTTAAAACCTTTATTATTTGGTACTCTTTTGATGTAAAAGTTGCAACTGAATTTTTTTCTAAATCCTCATTTGGACCCTAACTGGATTTTTTTTTTTTTAGATAAAATTTCTCCTTCAGTGAGCACACTTGATTCTAGAGCGTGCTGAAGTAAGCATGAAGGAACAGAACGTGTCGACGGGGCACTCCTTCCTGGCTGAAAATATTTTATAGTTAACAAAACTGAACTTGACCAAAGGATCCTCAGTACAGTACCGATTCCATTAGCATTTTCCTGGCAAAGATGCCCCTGGCATTTTTGCACACACATAGTTTGTTTTGGAGGGCAACGGAGGTGTAATTGCACTAGTCCGCTTTTTGTTTTTTAAGTCTATGAGAGCCAAACAGACGTGCACCCAGTGGTACAGGAGCTCAATGACAATATCACCAAAGCTCCACACTTCGGCTCGGGAATGGTCTGCAACAAGAAAAAAAAATTATTGCGAACAGTTTTGTACTTTTATTAAACTGATAAGAACAGATACTACACTTGATCTTAGCCAAAAGGCCGAGAAGCGATTGTACTTTTATTAACATATAGTTAAGATATTATTAAGATATGGTTACTTTTATTATTAAGGTATGGTTAAAGTTCATTAGATATGTTTTGAATCAAATCCATAGCAGAACCTTGTTGAAACACGTAATTATAGGAATATGGAATGATAAAATTTGATATATTCATAAAATGGAATACAACAGTTAAAGAATTAGAGCTATATATTAACATGGATAAATAAAAAAAGAGTATAAATGAAAAGTATGTTGTAGAATAATATATACTTTTTTAAGAATTATTTTATTTATTTGAAAGACAGAGTTACAGAGAGGTAGAGCCAGAGAGAGAGAGAGGTCTTCCATCCACTGGTTCACTCCCCAAATGACCGCAATGGCCAGAACTAAGCTGATCTGAAGCCAGGCGCCAGGAGCTTCTTCCAAATCTCCCACACGGGTACAGGGCCCCAAGGACTTGGGCCATCTTCTACTGCTTTCCCAGGCCACAGCAGAGAGCTGGATCAGAAGAAGAGCAGCAGGGACTTGAACTGGTGCCCAAGTGAAATGCCAGTGCTGCAGGCTGGGGCTTTAACCCACTGTGCCACAGCACCGGCCTCAGAATAATATATACTTTTGAGTATAATTTTAAAACAATTTAAAGCCTGGCAAAATGGTATTATATTTTTATGAATTCATAAGCACATTGTAAAAGGAAGAAATCAGGCATGAAAGTGATAAATACCAAATTCATAACGGTACTCTCCCTAGAGAAGAACAAAGAAAACGGGATCTGCGCAGGGCTAGAAAGCCTCGACTGCTCCTGTAATGTTTTATTTATTTATTTATTTTTATTTGAATGGCAGAGTTAAAGAGACAGGGAGAGAGAAAGAGAGAAGGGAGCTGGGGCAGTGGTTTTCCATCTGCTAGTTCACTCCCCAAATGGCCACAACTGCCTGGGCAGGGCCAGGCCAAAATCAGGAGCCTGAAGTCCATCCAGCTCTCCCATGTGGGTGGCAGGGCCTGAGGCTTGGGACACCTTCTGCTTTCCCAGGCGTATTAGCAAGGAGCTGGACAGGAAGTGGAGCAGCCAGGACTCACATGGCTGCTGCACCCCAACATGGCCCCAGGGCTTTACTTCTTAAAGATTTTGGCTCAAACATGGAACAATGTTGCAGCTGAATATAGAATATAGCTTTTTTTTTTTTAAAGATTTATTTATTTACTTGAAAGTCAAAGTTACAGAGAGAGAGAGAGAGAGAGAGAGAGGTCTTCCATCTGCTGGTTCACTCTTCAATTGGCTGCAACAGCCAGAGCTGCACCCATATGAAGCCAGGAGCTTCTTCCAGATCTCCTATGTGGGTGCAAGGGCCCAAGGATTTCGGCCATCTTCTACTACTTTCCCAGGCCATAGCAGAGAGCAGGACTGGAAATGGAGGAGCTGGGATTCGAACCGGTGCCCATATGGGTTGCTGGCACTACAGGCAGCAGCTTTTCCTGCTACACCATAGCACTGGTCCCAGAATATAACTTCTTTTTTTTTTTTTTCTTTGACAGGCAGAGTGGACAGTGAGAGAGAGAGACAGAGAGAAAGGTCTTCCTTTGCCGTTGGTTCACCCTCCAGTGGCCACCGCGGCCAGCGTGCTGATCTGAAGGCAGGAGCCAGGTGCTTCTCCTGGTCTCCCATGGGGTGCAGGGCCCCAGCACTCGGGCCATCCTCCACTGCACTCCCGGGCCACAGCAGAGAGCTGGCCTGGAAGAGGGGCAACCAGGACAGAATCCGGCGCCCCGACCGGGACTAGAACCTGGTGTGCCGGTGCCGCAGGTGGAGGATTAGCCTAGTGAGCCGCAGCACCAGCCAGAATATAACTTCTTAATGACACACAAGTGTTACTGTTTATACACTTAAAATATTTCCTAATTAAAATTATTTTAAAATATATAGTCTGTGCACACCATCATACATTTAAGTTTGTTAAGGTGAACTATTAAACTGCCATTCATAACAAGACTTTTTTCCCAGGAACCAATGACTAATATTAAAAACCCTTCGCTTTCAGGTGCCTACAACCCCCGTGACCTGTGTTTCATTTTTGTTCTTCTCAGTGTCTAAGTCAGCACCTAAGCCTACAGGTGTTCGCTCATTTGAACTGAATCCATCAGGAAGTGTGATTGAATAAGAGTTCAGATATCAACTTGTCCATCCAATAGCGTTTCAACAGTAACAACTATCTCTTAGAATGACCAAGTGGAAATAGTTTCTCTGACTTCTGCCACCACACAGAACAGGGTTTGCTGAATCAGATTTAACTCTCCCGTGGTTTTGCAGGCACTGCTACAACAAAAGGTACAACAAGAGATAGGAAAGGCACACAAAAGAAAAATTCCTAAGTCTTGTTTTCGATTCGAAGCTGATTTTTCAATTAATTTTCCAATATCCCCTCTTTTAACACACAAACAACACTAAACAGAGGCACTGCCTTATTGAATTGTAAGTATTCACTAAATGTTGAATTAAACATTTAAATTAAGGAATAATTTAATTAAGTTTCAAATACTAAGTTTTTGCAGGTTCTAGTTCAGTAACATCAGCGATGATTATAAATAAACCCAAAACCAGATGCTGGTCACAAGAGCACACCAGGCACACCTGATTCCTCTCCTATCATGGGCATTCTTAAAATGTGATTGTAACCGATCCCTCTGTACTAATTAATTTCCTGGAAAATGTGTAAGTTAATGCTGCAGGTTTCCAAAGATTACGTTCATTATGTTAACGTTCCAGTATTATGACTGTAAATTAAATAAATTAATAAATTAAATAAAATAATAAATTAATAAATAAAAGTTCATCTTAGGACACTCCTAAAATCAGTCCTAATTTCCTGGGCTGAAACAGCTCTGCCGCTCTCCGCAGCTTTATCGCGCCCTACGCCTGCCACGATGCACCCAAATCAACAGACCCCTGTCCTCAGCCATTATTAAGCCATTATTAAGACAGTCGCCATCTCCACGGTGATTCAGGAACACACGGAGGGGGACAGACGTTGCTCCTTTTCACACGCCCCTGTTGCTTATTTCCTGTCTCATTGTTAGCGGGGACGGGAGCTCTGAAACTGCCTGGATCCCGCTTCCCCGGCCTTTCCAAAGACAGATGCGTTAGCAAGGGGCGCTAATGATTCCTCTAACCAAGCCCCTGCTCCGCTGGGTGCCCTGTTAGCGGTTGAGCGCTACTGCCCTCTGGTGGTGGGTACCGCCCAACCTTTGCCGTGTGGCCGAGGACTGCGCGTTCGCACAGCCTGTTAGCAGCTTTTCAAGCATTACTGTCATTTCTTTTGTAACCATAAGGAATTCTACTTTTAAATTTTGCCTTGGAAAAGGCTATAGTAAATTGTTCGAATGCCTATAAGCTGTAAATACTGCATGATCAACCTTTGAATCTGCTTATGGGTCTATTCAGAAACATTTCATTATGAGATTTTTGTAGGCTCTAGTTTAATCACACTTGTAATTACGTAGGGAATTCATCATGCTGGAAACATTAGGCTACAATAGGACGTTTCTGAATTAAAACTTCATTTGTGGACCGCTGCTTTCACACTGGAGTAATTAAGTTAAATCCCTTAGGATTTGTAGACAATTAATGAAGACAGGCAATGCAAAAAGAATGAAGTACTTACGCTTCAAGTCCAAACACTAAAATGTAACTGCTCCTTTTCGACTACCAGCTAACCCCAGGTCAGCAGCATTTCTCGAATGCTCCGCCTCTTCCTCGTTATCCTGTCTGTGGTTCTCTTTAGTTTCCTCACATCCTCACCACTGCTGCCACGCACAGTGAGCAGCAGGTCCATGCGACTTGCCTTTGCCATGGCACTCAGGCATTTAACACATCACTGGCAATTTAACGTGGTCCCCAAGGCGCTGTGGAGTTCTGTCTCCCAGGCTCATCAGCAGAGAATCAACGTTATGTGAGGAGATACCAACACACTTTTCTTGTGATGGAAGGCTGGGTGGAAGCTTGTTCCAGGACAAGTTCTTGGAGGTATGGAATCTCAGAATGATTTTATTTGTATTGCTTTTTTCACGATGTAGTGATAAACCAGATGTGTGAGTTGGAACCAGTGTAATTGATCTTTACAAAAATTCATAGCTTAAAGGGCTTCCAAATTCATTGGATTTTGTGTGGTTGTCATTAACAGATGCTGAACATGTGCCCCAGTGTACATGTATTTGTTTATAAATTAAAGTATTTTATAAAACAAAAATAGAGGTTAGACACTTATGAGATAACTCCATTATGATGAAAAGTCCTGTGATTTTTTTTTTTTTGCACTTCAAAGGATTTTTTTAAAAAACCGTCCAAGGTGCTTGCTTTCTACTTGGGAGATCACCAAGTTAAAATATGAAATAAATGGAGTGGATAATCTTTTTCTGGATGATTAACATGCATTTACTTCTGTTTCCTCCTAAGATCCTATAAAAACTAATATAAATGAATCAAAGAGGAAGACATAACTCACAAGGACGGAAGATCAGGAAAAGAGAAACATCAACATTTCACTCATTCCTCCAAGTCCCATCAACTTCCTCTCCCATCTTCACTCTGGCTGACGACCTTGCTTCCAAAACCCGGCAGTGCGTCTACCCGCTTACTCTCCTCTGTGCCTGCACACTCTGTCCTCCCATTGTTTTAAGCCAATTCCTCCACTGGTGCACTATATCCAGGATAATCTTACAGTTCATTGTCCAAATCAGTGCACTTGCGAGGGAAGGAGACAACAAACAAAAAACTGGGGCTGTCTCAAGAGAAATAAGATGTATAGTCACTCTTTTTTTTTTTTCAAGATTCATTTTATTTATTTGAAAGACAGAGTTACAGAGAGGTAGAGACAGACATAGAGATCTTCCATCCACTGGCTCACTCCCCAAATGGCCGTGGCGGCCACAGATGAGCTGATCCAAAGCCAGGAGCCAGGAACTTTTCCTGGGTCTCTCACATGGGTGCAGGGGCCCAAGCACTTAGGCCATTTTCCATTGCTTTCCCAGGCCATAGCAGAGAACTGGATCAGAAGTGGAGCAGCTGGGACTAGAACTGTAGCCCACATGGGATGCTGACACACAGCGCTGTCCCCCTACAGTCATTCTATTTTTTTTTTTTTTTTTGACAGGCAGAGTGGACAGTGTGAGAGAGAGACAGAGAGAAAGGTCTTCCTTTGCCGTTGGTTCACCCTCCAATGGCCGCACCACGCTGATCCGAAGGCAGGAGCCAAGTGCTTCTCCTGGTTTCCCATGGGGTGCAGGGCCCAAGCACTTGGGCCATCCTCCACTGCACTTCCAGGCCACAGCAGAGAGCTGGCCTGGAAGAGGGGCAACCGGGACAGAATCCGTTGCCCAGACCGGGACTAGAACCCGCTGTGCCGGCGCCACTAGGTGGAGGATTAGCCTAGTGAGCCGCGGTGCCGACCCCCTACAGTCACTCTTAACAAGATCCCAACCTCTCTCATATACTTGAGGACACTGCTTTAGGAATTGTCAACTTAGGTTCTCTGTGCCTCAGTTGCCTTCGATTTTTTTTTTTAAGATTCATTTTATTTATTTGAAAGGCAGAATTACAGAGAGAGAGACAGAGAGAGACAGAGACAGAGAGAGAGAGAGAGAGAGATCTTCCATCTATTAGTTCACTCCCCAAATGGCCACAATGGCCAGAGCTGGGCTGATCTGAAGCCAGGAGCCTGGAGCTTTCTCCAGGTATCCCATGTGGGTGCAGGGGCTTAAGGATTTAGGCCATCTTCCACTGTTTTCCCAGGCATATTAGCAAGGAGCTTGATTGGAAGCAAAGCAGCAGGTACTGGAGCCAGTGCCCATATGGGATGCCGCTGCCACAGATGGTGGCTTTACCACAACACTGGCCCCAAATTCCGAGGTTTCAAAAGAAAGGGTAAGGAAATGGACCATAATGAAGCTCTACCCCAAACTCCATCCTATTTGAATATTCAGTTAAGACCTGTTCCAGACACTACCCTCTTTGCCTCCAGATCACAGAAAGGGATGAAGGCAAACCTTGAGCGCAGCCCTCTCTTGAGCATAGCTGCTCTCCTTCCTGGGTGTGGACTTTGACTTTGCATGTACATAAACCTGACCTCTCTGCTAGGCTTTACCTGCAGCCATCCTTGAATGGACCAGCCACCCCATGATACAATGACAGCAGCCCCAAAGTGGAGACAACTCACAGGTCCTCCGAGCTTCCAGCAAAGGCTTTAGACCCCGCCCCCGCCCCGCTTAAACAGAAACAAGCGCAGGTTACCAGGCATCTGAGGAAAGCCTGCACCATGAGACACGGAGACCAAACATGAAAAAGAAACAATAGGGAGAAGAAAGCTTCAGGAAAGGTTTCTCACTGATGCTCTCAGAGGGAGAAGGTGAAGCACAGGGTGAAGAGGCTGTAGAAAATGAACAAGAGCTCCTAGACAAGATGCCAATCAGAGGTTCGGAGAGTTCTTCAGGAAGTGAAGCCAAAATGAGAAGACAAAAGGATGGAAACCAGGGGCCAGCCCTGTGGCATGGTGGGTTAAGGGGCCGCCTGCAACACCGGCATCCTATATAAGTGCCCATTTGAGTTCTGGCTGCTTCACTTTCCGTCCAGCTCCCTGCCAATGTGCCTGGGAAATCAGAGGAAAATGGCCCAAGTGTTTGAGCCCTTGTCACCCATGTGGGAGACCTGGATGGAGTTCTGGCCTCCTGGCTTCAGCATGGCCCAGCCCTAGCTGTTGCAGCCATTTGGGAAGTAAACTAGTGGATGGAAAATTCTCTCTCTCTCTCCCTCTCCCTCTCCTCCTCTTTCTATAACTCTTATCTTTCAAGTAAATAAAAAATAAATACAGGGGCCAGCACTATGGTGTAGTGGGTAAAGCCGCCACCTGCCATGCCAGCATCCCATGTGGGCGCTGGTTCGAGACCCACTGCTCCACTTCCAATCCAGCTCTCTGCTATAGCCTAGGAAAGCAGTAGAAGATGGCCCAAGTCCTTGGGCCCCTGCACCCATGTGGGAGACCTGGATCCCAGCTTTGGCCTTGCCCAGCCCTGGTCATTGCAGCCATTTAATGAGTGAACCAGCAAATGGAAGACCCTTCTCTCTGTAACTCTGACTTTCAAATAAATAAATACGTAAAATTTTTTTTTTTGACAGGCAGAGTGGACAGTGAGAGAGAGAGACAGAGAGAAAGGTCTTCCTTTGCCGTTGGTTCACCCTCCAATGGCCGCCACGGCTGGCGTGCTGCGGCCGTTGCACCGCGCTGATCCGATGGCAGGAGCCAGGAGCCAGGTGCTTTTCCTGGTCTCCCATGGGGTGCAGGGCCCAAGCACTTGGGCCATCCTCCACTGCACTCCCGGGCCACAGCAGAGGGCTGGCCTGGAAGAGGGGCAACCGGGACAGAATCCGGCGCCCCGACCGGGACTAGAACCCGGTGTGCCAGCGCCGCTAGGCGGAGGATTAGCCTAGTGAGCCGCGGCACCGGCCAAATACGTAAATATTTTTTAAAAAGACAACCTATTATATATTTCAATTTATACAAAACCTCCAGACTAAGCAAATCCATTGATACAGAAAACAGACTGACGTTTGCATGGCTAGAGGAGGGGCATGGGAGGAGTAAGCACTAATTGAGAACAGGGATTCTTTTGCAGCGATGAGAACATTCTAAAATTAGTGGTAATGACTGCACAACCTGGTATGTATTTCGAAGCCACTGAACTGTATTCTCTAAAATGGTGAAATGGATGGCATGTGAGTATATCTCAGTTTTGAACACAGACAGTGGAGAAATGTCATCAAAATTATAGTTCCTGCCAAAGGACAAATCAAGTGTGAGTATAAATGAAAATGTTGGAAAAACTATCAGTTTTTGTTCTTTAGACACAAAATGTCAAAAAATTTACCATTCATGTACTGTTTCTCAGAAATCTACTGCTGGAGATACGCTACCTCAAACAAAGGAACAGACCAAAAGTGAACTAAGAGAACAGCAAAGTCAATTCCTGAGATTGTGACAAAGTGAATCTCAGGAAGGCTGCTGGAGAGCAGATCTGGCACCGTGGCTCAATAGGCTAATCCTCCACCTAGCGGTGCCGGCACATGGGGATCTAGTCCCGGTCGGGGCACCAGATTCTGTCCCGGTTGCCCCTCTTCCCTGCCAGCTCTCTGCTGTGGCCCGGGAGTGCAGTGGAGGATGGCCCAAGTGCTTGGGCCCTGCACCCCATGGGAGACCAAGAGAAGCACCTGGCTCCTGCCTTTGGATCAGTGCGGTATGCACCACGCCAGCCATGGTGGCCATTGGAGGGTGAACCAACCCAACAGCAAAAGGAAGACCTTTCTCTCTGTCTCTCTCTCTCACTATCCACTCTGCCTGTCAAAAAAAAAAAAAAAAAAAAAAAAAAAAAAAAAAAGGATTGTCCCTGGGAGAGGAATTGGAGACAGTGAGAGGAGAGACAAGGGAGGGCTAGTGCCCATGTTTTTAGTTCTATTTGATCTTTTGATTATTTAAATATATATATAACTTTAAAAATCCATTTGTGATCAAAGATTTTTAACATCCACTAAAATGAAAAAAAGAGTGTCAAGTTAAATGGAAAAATGTTCTCATTAAACTGATTTTTAAAAATCTCTAATCAGATATCAAAGCAGCACAAGTAAAAGCACTTTTTGTTGTTTCTGTTAATTCAGTGAGCACCATTGGAAAACTTCAAAATTTAAAATCAAAGGGATAGGTGAGGGACAACAAAAGAATTGCTTATTTGATTTTCATTCTTTTTTCTTCTGAATAACTTAAATCTGAGAGCAGAAGAGGTATGAATACATGGTAAATGGGTCAAACAGCAGGACTCTAGGTCTTTCCCAAATCCCAAAATAGCCTGTTATATTCTTTTCCTGAACAGTGTGAGCATTTGTCTCATATCTTAACTGAAAGGGCCCTGTAAGAGGTTCTTGCCGGGACAAAGGGAATCTGTTCTAAAGCTGAACTGACAGTTCCTCCTCCACAGTCTGAAACCCACGAGCAACTCGGAGATGGCACGCTCTGGGCTCTGTAAAACCCACGGCTGCTTCTACTTCAAGCGGAAGCCAAGAACTCCCCAGAGGAGCCACCATTCAAGATGACCACGTCCACAAAGGTGGGGGAGAACTGTAACAGCACCCACGCCCGTGTCAGCATACGGAGGAGCCCCACGAACAGACAGGACAGTGTGCTTGGTATCTTGTGACAACTTGTCCACTTCACTTTGACCCATTTCCAAAAATCAGGCACAGAGTTAGATTCAGTTCCACTCTATAGTCCTGTTTGCTATCTCTGGACGGTTGGTGGAACCTTGTGAAAAGTTCCTGTTAGGGTTTCAGCCCTGCAGTGGGCATGAAGGGAAGAGTCGTGTCCCACTTTTGTAATGGAGCGAGACCAGGGTGGCAGAGGCAATCAGGGAAAGACCTCCAAGGAAAGGCGACTCCTGAGGACGAGAGTTAATCAGGGCTGTCTGGTAGCCCTCCCCCGTGATGGCAGAGTGCCGCCCTCATTGTCAACCATGGAGGGCCATGGTGACGCTGTATTGAGGAAGCTGCTGGGTTTCTTTACACGTGGTGCCAGCACTGAGGCTCTGGCTGCTTTGCCACAGGAGGAGTCCTAGGATTCTGTGGGAGAAGTAGAAGGCCAAGGGCACTCTTGCTAAGAAGTGCCTGTGGACTTGCACACACTTGGACTTACGCTCGGGGAGGAAGCTGTCAGAAACACAGGGTCTAGACAAAAAAAAGTGATTCAGGACATACACCGGGGGACAGCTTATCTTGCCTCTAGATCTGGAAATATTTCCTGGCATGCAACATCTGTCCAAATATCTTGGGATGAGAACATGGGATAGGTATGGGGCACCTTGCAGCGAGACCACGGGTGGCTGCAGCAGAGATCCAAAGTGGTCATGGGACTCGAGGTGGAAGCGATGAGCCGCCTTAGGCATAACAACAGGGCAGAGCAGGCTCTTGGTGAGCTATTGCAAGCACAGCTGTCTGGGAGTAGTCACTAGAGATGAGGGGCCCACCACAGAGAACTGTGTCAGTAGCATTCATAGGCAATGGCACAGCTTTCAAGGCCAGGCCTGCTGAGCTAAGTGGCCCAAAGCTCCTGCATGGGTAAGTGCCTCAGTCTAAAGGCAGGGCACAGCTGCTGGAGGTTCTACTGGAATACCCCTTTCTGGAACTAGAACAAAGAGGGGTGAGAGTTGGCAGCAGAGCACTGAAGAAAAGTGGGCACTTTACTGGTCCTAATTCTATTCTTTTGATAAAAATCAGTAGTTTGGAAGGCTTGGTAGGTTAGGAGATGTGCTATGTACTTTGAAAGTCCCTCCCTAGCAGGCCACACAGCAGACTCACAGAATGACAAATGCCCTAAACAGCACTCTAGTCTCAGAGTCAGCCCTTTAAGGCATTTGGATCTGGCGAAAAAGCCCATGAGAACATTTCAGGCATGGAAAGCCAAGACACTGTGGCAAAAAATGATCTACATGAAAGATCTCTGTGAGTGAGATCTTGGTGGAAAGAAGGGGACATCAAAGAAGGAGGTACCTTTCTTTAAAGGGAGGAGAGAACTTCCACTTTGATTATGGCCCTGTCTAAATAATGTTGGAGTTTGTGGACTCAAGAGGCTTCCATAGCCTTGGCAGCTCATGACAAGAGCCTCCGGTGATCACTGATGTCATAAATAAGAGTGTCAGTTGTTAAATCAACAATAGCAGCCACTGTGCACTTGCTCCCCATGTGGGATCTCTGTCCTTAATAAGTTGTACTATGAGAATCAAGGGTAAAACTAGTCTTCAAACAGTACTTTATACTTTGTGTGTCTGTGTGGGTGCAAACTGTTGAAATCTTAGTATAGAGTAGGTCTTCTGTATATAAAGATAATTAAAAATGAACCTTAATGAAGAATGGGATGGGAGAGGGAGTAGGAGGTGGGATGGGAGTGCGGGTATGGGGGGAAAAACTACTATAATCCAAAAGCTGTAGCTATGAAATTTATATTTATTAAATAAAAGCTTTCTAAAAAAAATCCCTCCCTGCCCTAGGTAGAATCTAAAGATATTGTTAGTGGCATTTCATGCTAGGTGGGTTATTGAATAGGGCCTTAGTTAAAGATGCTAGAAGGCCTGGTCAAGTTTCAGTAACAGATTGCCCTGCCTGAAGATTGTTTTCCTGGAGCAAACAGAAAGGTGTCCCAAAGAGTTCCTCTCCCTTCCCCCAAACAGGGAGCTTAGTTAGAATTTCCTGATATACTAGCATCTGAAGGAGAGAGGGTTAGTATCGGAGTGGCCCGCGACCTTCCTTGATTGCCGCAGAGATTGTGACCATGCTAAAGGCCTGGTGGCAGTGAGAAGGGAGCTGGTGGGCTATTGGATTCTGGCTGAACCCTGCAGCATTAGAATTCCTGCCACACGGCGGCACTGTTGGAAAGCAAAAGTGGTAGGAAACATGGGTGGTCAAGGCTGCCCAGGAATCGGCTTCCAGGGTTCAGCATAGGAGCAAACAGAGAAAAAGAAATTCACTGAGGTTCTGAAACAGATGAGCGGTGTAAGGCAACAGGAGGTAGTTCTTACAGTTAAAGTGGAAGCGGAGCCCAGAGAGACTCCATTGAGGCATTGACACAAGGCCCCAGAAGTTGCCTATGGCCTCTTGTGTTTGGGGGTGGGCCCATGAAGGGCCTGGAGAGCTAATTCTTGTACACATGATGCAAGGTGCAGAGTGGAGGGGCGGCAGCTCTCCCCTCCCAGCTCTCATCCGCCAGATGAACTGGATCGGCCACTGGTGGGTGCCCGAGTCCTCCCCAGGAAGGGGAGCATCACTGTTTCACTCTGAGAGGATACGAGGGACCCTGGCAGCAAGGTCTGGCTCCAGGTCAAAGGGCTGGCAGGTTGGCTGGGGTTCCTGAAGTGGATAGGGACTCAGAGAGGATGTCATCTGGACAAACCACTCACACCCACAGGAGGGCGCTAAGACTTAACAGCGGGGACTGAATTCCCTCCAAATGGAAGAGCAGCAGCCAGGTGGGGCTGGGGCTGGGAGTTAAGCAGGCCAGACACAAGAAATCACTGTCCTGAATTTTTTAAGGACACAGTGAACACTGCACAAGCACAGAATGAGTGTATGAAAGTATAAGGTGAGCAAATACTCACTTAGTTCTTGCTGCTGTAACTGCTTCGCTTGCACAGCACCTTAAAGGAGGTTCTATCTCTAATACCTACAAATCTGGAGGCTCCTGTGATTAAGCTCAGAGCCATGAGGTTATAGTGGAACCACCACTCAAAATAGCAGTCCTGAACTTGACTCACGTCTCTCCTGGTCCACGTGAACTCACGTTAACTGTTACATGACTCTGTGTTCTCTCCTATTCTCTGGCATCCTGAAACTTCTGGGAGCATCTCATCTCCCTTAGCCAGATGACACCTCTCTCTCTCTCTCTCTCTCTCTTGCATCCATCCACCTGGCTCCCTGTTCCGGCACCCCTGAGTTACATGCGTCAGCTGCCACAGACTCTCAGAGCAGTGTGGTGGCTCCCCCTGGTCCCGCCTCCTTCCTTCCTCTTGTCTTGGAAGACTTTCTGGTTCTGAGTCTGTGGGCTAACATTTGCATCACAGAAAACCAAAAATCTTTCTGACGTGGTCTATCTGAAGTCTACAGTAGGACAGGGGCTGGGGGAGGAGAGGAATAGGATGTTCTTAGTTAATGATTAGTGTTTCTTAAATAATAAAGAAGAAACAAGCTTCCAATGCCTTCTTACCAATCTACTCACCCACTCGGCGGCGGGAGCATCTCCCCTGATGGTGGAACACACCCCTGGAGGAACATGTTTGTCTGCATTTGCAGATTTCCTCCTACACCTGGCCTACTCTGTGTGGCTGAAGAGCTCATCACTTTCTCTGGTCTGAGGGCCTCGCTGCTCTCCATTCCTGCTGAGTCTCCTCCTCCAGGGTCTGCATTACCAGACTTTACAGATAAGTGATCAGTTCTGTTCTGTTCTTTGGCTCTTTATTGAAGATATTAGTGTAGTGTTTTGTTTGTTTGTTTGTTTGTTTTTGCTTAACAGTCCTGGTCTAATTGTAGCCCTATTCACTTTTTCTAACATTTTTTTTTTAAGATTATCTATTTGAAAGGTAGAGTTACACACACACACACACACACAGAGAGAGAGAGAGAGAGAAACTTTCATCTGCTAGTTCCCTCCCTAAATGGCCACCATGTCAGGAACCTGGAACTCCATCCTGATCTCCAAAGTGACTGGCAGGGTCCAAGCACTTGGACTGTCCTCCGCTGCTTTCCCAGGCACATTAGCAGGGAGCTGGATTGAAAATGGAGCAGCTGGGATTTGAACTTGTGCTTATATGGGATGCTGGCACTGCAGGCGGCACCTTAATCTGCTGTGCCACAACACTGGCCCCACACTTTTTCTTTTAGTGAATAATGCACATGTAGCCAATAAGTGGGAAATAGAGAAAACTCGAATTCTCTACTGTATGGCATAGACAGTGTCTCTGGGGAATGCATAGACTATAGACTGTATATCCTCTTTCAGAAGACATATAGTCATAACTATTTTCTCCTAAATATTATGATCCACATGCTGTAATCCTAAAAATCTCTTAATTACAACTGTATCTTATTGCTATTGGTGTAGATTCAGACTATAGTTAGGTGGAAACTTACCTCTGATACAGTCACCAATGAGCTGTAAATTGATTTCCAAATCACTAGCAGTTGGATCAAAGGCACAAATGTTCCTGACTAAATATCTGTTAACATACTGTGAACAAAGAAAAGTTATGGGATTGTCAGCAAGTAGAAATTATATAAATAAATAACGTTTATATAAAATTCAGAACAGGCAAAAACCAACCTTGTTAGAAATCAAGATCACGTCTTGGGGTGTGTGGGTAGGGAGCATGGCGGGGGGGGGGGAGGGGTCATGGGAAAGAGTATAAAGGAGGGCCTTGGGATGCTGCTAATGTTCTGTTTCTTGCCTAGGGGCTGCTTATATGGATGTGTTTACTGTGTGAAAACTCTTGCATCTGTACTTTTACGATTTGTTAAATTATGATTTGTATATAGGTTATTCTTCAGTTAAAAGAATGCTTTATAGGTGTGTGTTTGGCACAGTAGTGAAGAACCCACTTGGGACACTGACATCTCATACTAGAGTACCTGGGTTCAAGTCCTGACTCTGCTTCCAATTCCAGCTTCCTGCTTATGTGAGCCCCGGGAGGCAGCAGGTGATGGGTCAAGTAGTTGGATTGCCCATCTACGTGGGAGATCTAGATTGAATTCTAAGCTCCTTGCTTCAGCCTGGCTGAGCCCTAGATATTGTGGACATTTGGTTAAGTGAAGCAGCAGATGGAAGATCTCTGTCTCTCCGCCTTTCAGATAAAAGGAAAATAAATCAATAAATATTGCAAAAAGAGTATTTAAAAAAAAAGACTTACAAGCTTACACTTATCCCAGTTTTGAAAGTCACTTGAAAATTCCAACTCTGGATGGAAGAACAAGATAACCCCTTTTAGGATATCTTGCACTAGGTTTATGTTGGCTGCCAGTTCCCGGGTCTTGCTGTCTGGAAGGGGTTCTGTCTGTACTATAGTACTATGGTCATAGAGCAACAGAGACACAAAGCTCATGGAATCAAGTAGTTGCAGGCACTCCTGCAGCTCCTGAAGCATGATCCGGAAGAAGATGATTCCTGCCCGCTGGACTTCTCCCACGTCTTCAATCTCTAGAATGACAGAAAGACATCCCATGTTGGTGTTTTTTCTACAGTAGAAAGAAGACTATATCTTATGGTTTTAAACAATCTTAGTTTTTCCAGCTATGAGGGCAAAAGAGAGAAATAGAATTACATCTGGTATGTTTCACAGGAAGAGGCTTCGAGAAAAGGCAAAAACTTGAGTTTTAGAATGAGACTTTAGTGTGAGTACAAATCCTCCCCCCTTATTAGTTTCCTTTATCTCTGAATATTTTTTAAAAAGATTTATTTATTTATTTGAAAGACAGAGAGAGAAAGAGAGAGAGAGAGAGAGAGAGGTCTTCCATCTGCTGGTTCACTCCCCAATTGGTGGCAAGGGCTGGAGCTGTGCTGATCCAAAACCAGGAGCCAGGAGCTTCTTCTGGGTCTCCCACGTGGGTGCAGAGGCCCAGGGACTTGTACTGCTTTCCCAGGCCATAGCAGAGAGCTGGATCGGAAGAGAAGCAGCCAGTTCTCGAACCAGCGCACATATGGGATGTCAGCACTGCAGGTGGCAGCTTTACCCGCTTCGCCACAGCACTGGCCCATGTATCTCTGAATATTGTTTTCCTCTCTTGTGAGAGGGGGGTTAACTTCCACTTCCCTGGTGACCTATGGAAACTGAATGAGATGATGTATGCAGCCAGCGCTACAGTGCAGAGGATTAAGCCGTTGTCTGGTGCGGACATCCCATTTGGGTGCTGGTTCAAGTCCTGGTTGCTCCACTTCCAATAAGGCTCCCTGCTAACGTGCCTGGGAAAGCAGCAGAAGATGGCCCAAGTGCTTGGGCCCTGCACCTACGTGGGAGACCTCGAGGAAGTGCCTCTGCACCCACGTGGGAGACCTGGAGGAAGCTCCTGGCTCCTGTCTTCAGGCTGGCCCAGCCCTGGCCTTTGCAGCCATTTGGGTTTGTGAACCAGCAGATGGGGGAATCTCTTTCTCTCTCTCTCTCCCCCTCTCTCTCTCACCCTGACTTTGAAATAAATAAACAAATCTTTAAAAAAATTAAAAAATAAAAATGTTGTATGGGGGTGCAGTCAAATTCTGTAATGTATTTGACTGCCCTGATACTAACAAAAAAGTGCTAATCTTAGGCCTTTTCACAGAAAACAGGCAAAAGGCATGAATTTGCTTCTTTCTTCTTATCCCACTATACGTGATGGCTCCAATCTTTCTGCTTAATCCCACGTCGTGTACTCTATCCTAGGTAGTCATAAGTTTTCATGCCTTCTTCTTCCTTCCTTCTGTTTAAGCTGCTCTTGTGCTAAGAGTAGTCTAGTGGATACAGAATCATAAGAACTAGGGTCTAGTCTTTGCCACCAGTTTGCTAGTGGACCTTGGATAACCCATGTTACTGTCATAAGTTCTGGCTTCTTTATCTGTAAAATGAGATATTCTGAGGAGCTAATGCTGTATAATATAGTGAAAAGAGCCCCTGGACCTGGATTCAAATCCAGTCTTCATCATTTGTTAGCTGTGTGATTTGGGACTAGTTGTTTACTTTCTCCAAACTTCATTTTCTTCACCTGTATTATGGGAAACCAGCCTTCACCTTATAGGACTAAACGAAGTAACATATTTAAAGTGCTTGACACATGGTAGAGTATTTAATAAATGCTAGTTCTATCGTGTTCTGATGAGTTCTAATTAAGAAAATATGACTCTCTGCCCGTGCTTTCATTTGCAGACCATATTCAGTAGCCCAAGGCTGCACAGGGAATTCCTTTCACACGGAAAGATATGTACATTGTAACAATTAGTTTAGAAAATGTATCCTTCATCTCACCGTCTGTGATTTCCCCCAAATCTATTAAACCCATGGGTCCACACTCACAATACCTAAGACACATTTTCTTTTTCTCTCTCCAGATAATTCGTCCAGTGTTTCATAGCAGGCAGCTTGGATCACCTTCATCATTTTCTGTAGATCTTTGTACTCCTGATATAATAACATCCTAGTCCGGCCAATGTTAAAATCGAGGACTCCCAGAGCCTCTCCCGTTCTCTCACGGAGTGGAACTACTATGTGGGTTTCTCCACAGACAGAGGCCAAAACAACTTGTGAACTGTCTGTGCACTTAAAGAGGAAATCTCTGAAATTCCAAGCACATGGTACAGGGATATTAAACATCCGCCTGTTCACACATTCCATCTAAATGTATTGACTCACTCTCTCATATCTACCTCGCTTCCCCCAGCATTGTTGCCATTTCGTCTGCGTGGAAAACTCCATCCCTGATTTCCCAGGGCTGAGGATGTTTCTCTCCTCACATCCCCTCAGCACTGAAGCCTTCCCTGGTCACCCGATCTAAGTAGAAAGTGTCCATGCCCCTCTCCATCCTGACGTTCCACCCCACTAGCTTTACTATACAGGAACTAGGATTCATCTGAAGGTATTTTTTAAAGAGGTAGAGAGAAGCGAGAGAGTGAGAGCAAGAGAGAGAGCAAGCGAGCACTTCCATTTGCCTGTTCACTCCCTAAATGCCCACAATGCCCAGGGCGGGGACAGGCTGAAGCCAGGAGTTGGGAACTCATTCCAGGTCTCCCACATGGGTGGCAGGAACCCAATCATTTGAGTGATTGCTTTTTGCCTCTCAGGATCTGTAGCAGGAAGCTGGAATCAGAAGCTGGAGCTGGGACTTGAACCTAGGTAGTTTGAAATGAAATGTAGGCATCTTAACTGCCTGTTCAGAAAGTGTTCATTCTTTTGCTTACTTCTTGTCCAGGATGTGCTGGTCGGGTGTTGGAAGGGGTGATGAGTGTCTTAGGGCAGATTTCCCAGAAGCAGGGCCTAACGCCAGGATACTCATGCAGGTGATTTATTGAGGGTGTGCTCTCTGGTGAAACCTATGAGGGACTGAGGGAAGCAGGATAGGGAAGGGGAGAAGCTAAGTAGAAGGTAATTCAGGTGAAGTCTAGCCTCAGCCGGATCACAGAAGAGAGAGGTAAATTGTTCCTCCCACTCTGAAGCAAGGGAGGTGTCGTTTGTATCCTAGCACCGGTCAGTCATTGTCTCTAAAAAGCTCTGGGTGTGTTGGGTGGTTTGGGGTGGAGGAGTGTTTATGTAACACTTGGGTACCTCCTGGTGAGGGGCTCCAATCATTTAAGGGAACTTCTCCAGAGAACAGTTTCAGCGTAAGGAGTGTTACCTGTAGCATCCTGCAAAAAGCATAGTGGGGATCTGGGCAGGGCGTCTGTAGCATCTGCTTCAGTGACAGAAATGAGCTTTCCATGGAAATGCAGTGGAGTGGCTGCTTCGTTCCCTAACAAGGCACAGACACATCTCTTTCCCTCTTCTCCCATCTACACTGATATTGACTTGCCATTCTTTTCAAGTATCTGTAAAATGCTGGCATTTTACATAGCCTCAAAAAGCACATTTTCAGTTCACAACATCAATCCTGGGATGCCAGGTAAGATTTTGCCTCCTTCTGCTGTTCCCACCCCTTGCAGCTGTGCAGCCATCACACTGTGTGTTTAGGACAACTATAGGAGCGACACATCATACTAAACTTCCTGAACATCATGGTAAAGCCCATTGGCCAACAGAGCTACTCCACAGGCACCTGCTTAAGTTACATGCAGGGTTACAAGGACTCCCATAAAACTGACCAGCACAAGGAATACATGGGTATAAAAGAGCTTGAGACTGAATGAACATTCTAGTATGAGGCCAAACTAAAATTGAATTAACATGTGGATTTAAATGTCAGATTGGTCTACTAGTCTGAAATAGGCGTACTATCTAATGACCTATTCTGACCCCTTAAGAAGCAGTTGGCCCCTTTTGCAACAGGTGTGTTCTCAGTTAAGATCAGGTTTGCATCAGCCCACACTTTAGGAGTGGTGCTTGCATTCCACAGGTGAGAGTCATTCAAGGTAATTTGCAACATCCTCTGTCTCCTCAACTTTTCCACTGCCTATCTTCTATTTTTTTTTTATTTATTTATTTATTTATTTATTTATTTATTTATTTATTTTTACAGGCAGAGTGGACAGTGAGAGAGAGAGACAGAGAGAAAGGTCTTCCTTTGCCGTTGGTTCACCCTCCAATGGCCGCCGCGGCCGGAGCACTGCGCTGATCTGAAGCCAGGAGCCAGGTTCTTCTCCTGGTCTCCTATGCAGGTGCAGGGCTCAAGTACTTGGGCCATCCTCCACTGCACTCCCTGGCCACAGCAGGGAGCTGGTCTGGAAGAGGGGCAACCTGGACAGAATCCGGCGCCCCGACCAGGACTAGAACCCGGTGTGCCGGTGCCGCTAGGCGGAGGATTGGCTTATTGAGCTGTGGCGCCGGCCTGCCTATCTTCTTCAAATAAAAAAAAAAATATACATCCACAGGCTAACATTATCAGATCAGCTCAGATAAATGATATGGATCTATTATAATCATTGTGAGTTTTTGTTGAATTCCACGTTTAGAAGGCAATTATAGAAAATAAAAGCTATTATGCTTTAAAACATGCTATTTTAATATAAAATACCAGTGAAAACTATTTCAAAAGGACTTGGAAGAAAAAGTTTATTCACACATCCTAGAAAGACATTCTATAGGAATTTTTTTAAAGTCAATTTTTAAAAAAAGATTTATTTTATTTATTTGAAAGGCAGAATTAGAGAGAGAGAGAGAGAGATTCACAGAGATAGCTTCTACCTGCTGGTTCACTCCCCAGATGGCTGTAACGGCTGAGGCTGGGCCAGGCTGAAGACAGGACTTCTTCTGGGTCTCCCAGAAGGGTGCAGGGGCCCAAGCAATTGAGCCATCCTCTACTGATTTCCCAGGCACATTAGCAGGGATCTGGATGGGAAGTGGGGCAGCTGGGACTTGAACCAGTGCCTATATACAATGCTGGTGTCACAGGCGGTGGCTTATTCCATTATGCCACACCGCTGGCCCCAGAATTTTTCTTTCAAAGCCAATCAGAATAAAAGTCCAAGTGTACTAATAAGAGGCAGAAGCTGTGAATTCCAGATCTACTATCACACCAGGAGGATGTATTCTGGCCAAAAACAAAACAAAACAAAACAAAACAAAACAAAAACAAAAAACAAAACCAGACATGTCTCACACCTGAAGATGCATGACTTCCTGGAGATGGTAGGGGAATTTGTGTGGATTTCCGTTAGACCCAGCTGCCTTGTAACCATCATACTGCGTAAAACATAGTCTGAATCCTTGAAAAGAGGAAGAGATTTCATTAGTGGGGAGTAATTAGATCTCCTACTCTCATTCAAACTTTTGGAGACAGAAAAATATTTAAAAATTTAAAACTTTAGATGACCCCTAACTTCTTAAAAATTGTTTTTAGTATATTTGAAAGGGGTGGGAGTTTGTGGGAGAAAGAGTGATTTGCCATCCACCGGTTTTACTCCCCAGTTGCCTATAACAGCCAGGACTAGACCAGTTGAAGCCAAGAAACAGAGGTAGGAATTCCATCTGACTCTCCGGCAGGGACCCAAGAACTTGAGCCATCGTCTGCTGCCTCCCAGGTTGCATATAAATGGAAGCTGGTATCAGAAGCAGATCCCAAATCAAACCCAGGAGCTCCCATATAGGATGCAGGTGTCCCAAACAGCAGCTTAACCCACTGTGCTACAATGCCCACCCCTATCTTCCTCAATTCTAAGAGATTTTCAAACTGTAGGTCCTAGCCTACAAGTGGGTTGTCTAAATATTTTAATGAGCTTTGATCAGCATTTAGTTTTTGGTGGACAGACTAGTTTATTTATAAGAAAGCAATACTAGCATATTCTGTAAAATACACTAAACTGTAGGAGAGAGTCAATTAGGAGAAGTATTTTTATATCCCCTCCTTTAAAATAATTCTTAGAGTAAAAGGGAAACTGTGACAAGTGGATCCACAGTGACTGCATGCTGAATGCTGTCCAAAAGATAAAACTTTCTCTTGTATCCCTACTCCATATTCCCTCCCTCCCTCCCTCCCTTCCTCCCTCCCTCCCTCCCTTCCCTCCTTCCTTCCCTCCTTCCCTCCTTCCTTCCTTCCTATTTACTTATTTGAAAAAGCTGAGTTACAAAAAGGGAGGGAGGAGGAGAGAGCGAGCGCTTCCATCTGCTGGTTCACTCCCCAAATGGCTGCAACCTCTGGGACTGGGCCAGGCTGAAGCCAGGAACCTGGACCTCCACCCAGGTCTCCCACTAGGGTGGCAGGGGCCCAAGTACTTGGGCCATCCTCTGCTGCTTTCCCAGGTGCATTAACAGGGAACTGGATTGGAAGTGAGCCAAGGCTCCAACTGGTGCTGGTATTGTAGGCAGTGGCTTAACCGGCTGTGCCACGATGTCTGCCCCTCTATCCATTCTCATCATACGGAGAATCACAACATAAAAGTCAAGTGTAAAGAACCGAAGCAAATATTCAGCTAGAATTCATCACACTGTAGATAGGGGCCTTTTCTTCTAACAAGCTGGTGTGATGTAATTGTGTTCTTCCAAAGCAGCAGTCCCTCATCCCTTCCCGCATTGCCCCCATGATTCTGGCGGCTGTGGCCACTTCCTGTGAACTCCCTACCCTCAACAGGAGGACATATCTCAGGATGAGTCAAACAGAATTTTCTTTCCTAGGTTTTCCAAACCGGGACTTTTCACTGGATGCTTTTACTCCATGTTTGACCTGTCCATGGAGAAAGCCCATCTTTAGCTAGAAGGACAAAGCCAACATGCAGAAGGAAGGAAACCATGAGAAGTGGGAAGATAAAGAGCATGGGGGAGTCCTGAGGGTGTCCCATCCCAGCATCTGGTCATCCTGGAAGCCAGCCTGACTCCTGCCCCTTCTTCATTTGGGTCACATGTCAGTCAATATTCCCTTTTGCCTAAGACAGTTTGAAATGGATTCCTGTCACTCACAACCAAGGGTTTGAGTTAAGGTCATGGGAAATGTATCCCCAGTTAGCCTGATAGTTAACTAATATGGCTTAAATACATTAGCAGGACAGTAGCATGTATAAACACTGTTATGTTAAAGACGTCTAACACTGCCGAGCCCTGCCTACCTGGTTTGGGCTAGGCTCCACAAAGAGCGTGGTGATGGAGGTGATTCCGGACGTGATGCTGTAGAGCCAGCCGATGCCAGTGATCACTATATGCAGGATGTGCTCCCGGCTGTGGATGTAGTGATAGGCAGCGCTAAAGACATTGGCAACACCCTGGGGAAATGGAAAAGTCAAGTTTCCTTTATTTTTTAAGATAGCAAAAATAATTAGTAATATATTAATTGTATTATCTTTTTAATTAGTATAATCAAATTCCTACAGATTACACATCAGTTTTTATTTTTAAAGATTTTATCTATTTATTTGGAAGGCTGAGTTACAGAGAGGCAAAGACAGAGGCACATGCAGAGAGAGGTCTTCCATCTGCTGGTTCTCTCCCCAAATGGCTGCAACAGCCACAGCTGGGCTAATCCAAAGTCAGGAACCAGGAGCTTCCTCCAGAAGGTCTCCCACGTGAGTGCAGGGACCCAAGGGCTTGGGCCATCTTCTACTGCTTTCCCAGGCCATAGCAGAGAGCTGGATCGGAAGTGGAGCAGCCGGGACTCAAATTAGTGCTTATAATGGGATGCTGGGGCCGCAGGTGGCGGTTTTACCCACTACACCACAGTGCCAGACCCAGAAGATCTCTCTCTCTCTCTCTCTCTCTCTCTCTCTGTAATTCTGCCTTTCAAATAAATAAAATAAATCTTTTTTTAAATCAAAGGTACCAAGAGAGATCTACATACCTTTTTATGTTTTCTGAAAATTATCCAGTGAAATTTGTGATATGTGCTGTCAGAGAACAACATCATAAGAACAAGATACACTTTGAAATGAGGAAAAAAAGTTTAAAAACAAAGAACTAGTGCCAGCTTTGGGCACCTGGTTAGGAGCTGCCCTGAACTGATGCTGATATTAATGCCTGCATCCATACACGGCTCCCTTGATCAGATCACCAGTGTGGGACAACTTGGTTGCAAGGCCTGCAGCATGCTGGACTACACAACACTCCCATAGGCATGGTGAGACCCTGTTCCACAGCAAAGAGATGGGAAGTCCCTAAGAATCCATCTGTGATCTGTTGTCAAGAAACTCTAGGAGCCTCAGTTTCTTCAGAACTGTATGTATGCATTTTATTTCAGGATTCAAAATATCCAAGGATAACTCAGACATTTATCTCCAATGGATAATCAATATACAATTCATTTTGACATGCTCTCCAGCAAGACTACATATAGTTCACCTGATTAACTCCATATTCCTCCATCTTTCTTCCTCTTCCTCTTCTTCTTCTTCTTCTTCTTCTTGACAGGCAGAGTGGACAGTGTGAGAGAGAGACAGAGAGAAAGGTCTTCCTTTTGCCGTTGGTTTACCCTCCAATGGCTGCTGCAGCCAGCACGCTGCGGCTGGCGCACCACGCTGATCCGAAGGCAAGAGCCAGGTGCTTCTCCTGGTCTCCCATGGGGTGCAGGGCCCAAGCACTTGGGCCATCCTCCACTGCACTCCCGGGCCACAGCAGAGAGCTGGCCTGGAAGAGGGGCAACTGGGACAGAATCCGGCGCCCCGACCGGGACTAGAACCCGGTGTGCCAGCGCTGCAGGCAGAGGATTAGCCTAGTGAGCCGCAGTGCTGGCCATGTTTCTTCTTAATATCTTCACATCATTATTATTTCAGATGCAAATGAATCATCATTAAAAATATTTATTTTTATTTGAAAGATGGCGCAACAGAGAGAGAGAGAGAGGAGAGGGAGAGGGAGAGGAAGAGGGAGAGGGAGAAGGAGAGGGAGAGAGAGATCTTCAATCTGCTGGTTCACTCCCCAAATATCCATAATAACCAAGGCTGGAGCTGGGGCAGATCAAGGCCAGGAGCTAGGAATTCCACTGGACCCCACATACTTGAGCCATTATCTGCTGCCTCCCAGAGTGTGCTAATGCAGGAGCTAGATTGGGAGTAGAGGTGGGACTTCATCCCATACACTCTGATATGGCATGTAGGCTTTCCAAAGTGGCAGTTTAATCACAACACCTGCCCCATTGGTGAATATTATTAAAAATATGTGCAGAGAAAGAGATGATGCTACTTTCTGCAGCTACCCATCCAGTAAGTGGAAAGAAAAAATGAAAAATAATGATTAAAAAATCAGTAACAGGGGCTGGCACTGTGGCATAGCAGGTAAAAGCTACTGCCTGCAGTGCCAGCATCCCATATGGTCGCTGGTTTGAGTTCCAGCTGCTCCTCTTCCGATCCAGCTCTCTGATGTGGCCTGAGAGAGAAATAGAAGATGGCCCAAGTCCTGGGCACCTGCACCCATGTGGGCGATCCAGAAGAAGCTCCTGGCTCCTGGCTTCGGATCGGCACAGCTCCGGCCATTGTGGCCAATTGGGGGAGTGAACCAGCAGGTGGAAGACCGACATCTCTCTGCCTCTCTGCCTCTCCTCTCTCTGTGTAACTCTTTCAAATAAATAAATCTTTTTAAAAAATCAATGACATAAAGGACCAGAGGCTTATAGGAGCATAAATAAGGAGTAGTAAAGTCCTGACTTGCTGTCTGCCACAGTCTATTTAAAGGCTTTCATTCTTCATTCATTGTAATTTTTATCTATAAGATTAAATGAAAATGCTTGTAGAAACAGCATAGCCATTTAATAGTCTTAAAAGATACTGTATTTTTTGTGATCTAATTTGAAAACATGAACATTGATGAAATACTTGGGCTTTTTTCTTTATTCTTCAGCCTCAAAAATTGTACAGCTGTGGGGATGCGTATCATATTTAGCACCATTTGAGAAAAGAACTAAGGATTTCTGGGTACCACTGTTGATAAAACACAAATATGTCCCTTTTAAAAAATGTATTCCTACTTTGTAGATCTTAGTGGTCTAATCATCGGATTTCTGTTCTACAACATGAAATTCTATTCTTATGATTAATGCTAGGGGACACACATTAAAATCTCCCCAGAGAGGCATGGATATACTACTGAGGTGGTCAGTTTCTTCATAAGAAACGGGGAACCTCTCCAAAAACTGACATGGATAGAGGGAACAGGAGCAAGGATGATGCCATTGTCTGTATACAGGGCTTTACATTCCTCTGGTTTTCAGGTTTCACATTTCACAAAGTGAAGGAGAGGCTACCCTGCCATGGCTTGTACAGACTTCTGTGACTTACCTGATAGAATCTGATCTCATGAGGCAGGAAGATGTTTATTTCATGGGGATCTCTAAGTGTGTCAACAGCCAAGACCCCAAAGATCCTCATATATGCATCCTGAAGAGGCAAAGCCAGGAATGATCCACTATAATCCTCCTTATTGCGGGAATGGTTCCAGAAGAAGATGTTCCCGTGGTACTGAACTTGAGGGACGTGGATTGGCTTCCCTTCATCCACTACTGTAAAGCTGAGGAGAAGGACTATGAGACTGTGAGAGAAGCACAGTGGGACGCTTTAGATTAAACCATAAGGGAACTAGATCAATTCTTCATCCACAGTCACAGACATTATATGTCACAAAAGTGGGTGCAGATAAGACTACCAGTTCAGGGAATCTGACTTGAGAGAAACATTTAAAAAACAAGCCAAGCTATTAACAGAGAAACCATATATAAACAGGACTCAGGAGACAGAACTTCTAGAGCAGGCAGAATAATGAGCTGCTATTGTGAAGCAGTCTTTACACGGCTAGAGTGAGCTCCAGAAACGATGAAGCAAAATCATCCAGGAGTTGAAGACCAACACCTCCCACTCTTAAAAAGCCTTAGTGACTTGAGGCATTCCTCTCCCGAGTAGCTGGCTAGACTTTTGATGCTACCAGAAAGGAAGTTTGTTGTTTGTTTTTTAGAATGAAACCAACCTCTCCAAGAATTAATTACCTGATTCCCTTCATGTCCCGGTAGAGCACTTTGTTCAGAACAAATGGAGCATCATCTAAGGTGCAAGCCACGTTTCTCAGTGTAACACTCCCTCTGTGTGGCAGAAGTACATTTTCTTCTAAGAGGGAGATGTGTGCACTGATCTTCTTATTTCCATGGGCTTCAGCGTCCTATGGTAAAATGTTTCTGATCATCTATTTGCCAAACAGCCAACACACTTCCCCAATCTTGTTTTGTCTCATGAGATACTTTCCCCTCACCTGGCCCCTTTAGTTTCATTTTCCTGAATAAATGATGCAATTTTTAGCATTCATGGGCAATGGTGAAAAGGCTGACACCAAAGCTATCCCCCAAACCTAAGTTTTACTGAGTGGAATAGATTTCCTCTGTGCCAATGGGAAACAACAGCAAATTTTCAAGTCTATTCAAATTTAGAGGTTTAAAGCTTGGATCTTTTTGAACTCTAAGACATATTGTCTGGGCTTCAATTAAAAGTATCCTTTTAAGGGGCAGGCATTGTGGAGCAGTGTGTTAAACTGCCACTTGGGATGCCTGCATATCAAATTGAAGCATCTGGGAACAAGTCTTACCTCTGCTTCCGATATAGCTTCCTGCTAGTATGCACTCACTCTGAGGGGCAACAAATGATGGTTCAAATACTTGGGTTCCTGCACCCATGTGGAGATCTGGATAGAGTTCCAGGTTCCTGGCTTCAGCCTGGCCCAGGCCTAGCTTTTGGAGGCATTTGATGAATTTGCCAGCAAATTGAAGATCTCTCTCTCTCTCTCCCTCCCTCTCCCTCCTTATCTCTCTATCTCTCTATCTCATTCTGCCTTTCAAATAAATACAAAGAAACTAAATTAAAAAGTATTATTTGAGAGAGTTGGGGCAAGAAGATGCCTTCCTTTCACATATATCTCTTGATCAACTATGATGATGTAAATGTGGGGAAAATGCTTTTAAGAAATTCTTTCTGTTTAAAATATTTATGTATTTTAAAGGCAGGGAGAGAGAGAAAGAGAGAGAGAGAATCTTCTAACCACTGGTTCACTCCCTAAATGGCCACAACATCTGGGGCCCGGCCAGGCAGAAGCCAGAAGTCAGGAATTCCGTTTGAGTCAGAAGTACAGTAACTGGGGCTCAAACCAGCACTCCAATAGAAGATGCAAGCATCCCAAGAAGAGGCTTACCCCACTGTGCCACACATCTGTCTCATGAGTTCTTAACATAGTTTGGCTATTTGATCTGCATCATTTCAGGAAAGGATTTCTTGGAGCCAATAATGCAGACTTTCTACAACTGCTATTTCTACTTAAAATAACTGAAAATTCCATGTACCTAAAATTTTTAAATGTCATTAACAATATTATAAGGGGACTTAAAATGTCTGTGGATAAATGGAATTAGAAGATAGAAATAGGGGCCAGCGCCATGACGTAGTAGGTTAATCCTCCGCCTGCGGCACTGGCACCCAATATGGACGCCGGTTCTAGTCCTGGCTGCTCCTCTTCCAATCCAGCTTTCTGCTATGGCCTGGGAAAGCAGTAGAAGATGGCCCAAGTGCTTGGGCCCCTGCATCTGCATGGGAGACTGGGAAGAAGCTCCGGGCTCCTGGCTTTGGATCGGCGCAGCTCTGGCCGTTGCGGCCATTTGGGGAGTGAACCAACGGAAGGAAGACCTCTCTCTCTCTCTCTCTTCCTCTCACTGTCTGTAACTTTACCTCTCAAATAAATAAACAAAATATTTGAAAAACAGATAGAAATAAAAAAGATATTTATTTCTCAATATAAGCTCCAACAAGTTCAAGACATTTTGTAAGTGATGATACCAGTTGGTTTATCCCTAACTAACTGAGGGTCCTGGGAATTTAGCCATGTAAATGCAGTCCTTTTTACATCACCACTGTAAAGTGGGTGCCCTTTACAGACATTTTTAAGATTAGGAAACAAAAATAAATCAGAAGGAGCCAAATCAGGACTACATAGGTGGATGCCCAATGATTTCTTATTGAAACTCAAAAAACCTGCCTTTGCTTGGTGAGAGGAACGAGCAGGAGCACTGCTGTGGAGCACTCTTTAATGAAGATTTCTGGGGAATTCTCCTGCTAAAGCCTTGGCTAACTGTCTCAAACACTCTCCAGGCAAACAGATGCTATTGTTCCTTTGCCACCCATTGAGCAGAAAGCTTACTCCATTTTAATTTTTTGGTCAGAATTGTGTAAGCTGAACCAGGTGAGATGTCTATGGAGTTGGCTATTATATGTGATGTTAATTGTTGGTGCTCTTCAGTTAGGACATGGACATGGTCATTTTTTTCCTCACAAATCAATGGGGATGGCCTGTTGCTATAGGCTTCATCCTCAGCATCATCTCTCCTCTCTTCTTAAGACGACGTATCCATTTGCAAATTCCCAATTTCTCTGGGGAATTGTCCCCATCAACTTTTTGCAAGTCAGCAAAGATTTCACCATCCTCCGATCCAAGCTTCACTGTAAACTGGATGTTTGTTTTTGCTTCAGTTTTAACAGAATTCAAATTGCTCTGAAGGAGACTCTTTCCAAACAGATGTGTCAGCCTTCTTAGTGCCTCACACTAAATCCTGTTTAGCTATGTTAAACAACCAGCCTCAGTGTATTTTGGTATGAAAAGAACTTGAAATCCATGCATAGTTTTTTTCATAATATGAATTTTCCATGAACTTTTTGAAGACCCTCATCTATGTTAGCACATGTTGACTAGATGTATAAACTTGGAATGAGAGACACTTTCTTTGATATTTCTTTCCTCTTTGTATGTATTTGGATTTGCTTCTCATGACTTTATTTTTCTTCTGCCTTTATTCCTCCTTCCTATGAACAAGATCTATGGAGTAGGGAACAAATGTGTAGTAAGATTTCTCTTCGGGTACCATGGATCTCTGAAGCACGTTGAGGTGACATCTCTTTTTCTTCATAGTATCCTGTTTCTTTTTTTTTCGACAGGCAGAGTGGACAGTGAGAGAGAGAGACAGAGAGAAAGGTCTTCCTTTGCCGTTGGTTCACCCTCCAATGGCCACCGCACTGCGCTGATCCCAAGGCAGGAGCCAGGTGCTTCTCCTGGTCTCCCATGGGGTGCAGGGCCCAAGCACTCGGGCCATCCTCCACTGCACTCCCGGGCCACAGCAGAGAGCTGGCCTGGAAGGGGGCAACTGGGACAGAATCCGGCACCCCCCCCTCCCCGGGACTAGAACCCGGTGTGCCGGCGCTGCAAGGTGGAGGATTAGCCTAGTGAGCCGCAGCGCCGGCCCATAGTATCCTGTTTCTAATTGCACCATTTCTATATACACTAGAAAACTGGGTCATTCAGAAGGTAATCCTAATGAGCAAGAGTTGTTGTTTAGTTGAAGTGACTGGCACGGGTTCCTGGATAAGTGGAGTTTGTGATATTTGTAGAAGACAACTGTGCTGTCTCTGCCTCAGAGGAATAACAATCTGGGATTCTCTGAGAAGGTGGAAGATCGTGGGTAGTAGCCCCTCAGTGCCATGTGTCCTATGTAACAGGATTCTGCAATAGTCTCAGCTTCCTTCTAGGCAGTGTTGTAAAAATGTTGTGTGATACTGGATTCTACTTTATAACGAATTTACGATTTAAGTAGCCCATTTTAAAACTGACTCCCAAAACATCATTCAAGAGAAATGTGGCTTGAACTTCTTGCATATTTCCCTGACATTTTTATTATTAATATATTGTCTATTCTAGGCTTATTTGACTCTTAGCACAAATGAAATTAGGAATCCCAATACATCTTTTCTACTTTTTCTCTCTACTTCTATCTTGCCAACCAACATTCATTCTAGTTGTCTCTCTCCCAGGATCTGGGTCATTTGTAATGTATTGGAATGAATAAAACATCTATTGGGCTGGTGCCACGGCTTACTAGGGTAATCCTCTGCCTACGGCACTGGCACCCCTGGTTCTAGTCCCAGTTGGGGCGCCGGATTCTGTCCCAGTTGCTCCTCTTCCAGTCTAGCTCTCTTCTGTGGCCTGGGAAGGCAGTGGAGGATGGCCCAAGTGCTTGGGCCCTGCACCTGATGGGAGACCAGGAGGAAGCACCTGGCTCCTGGCTTCGGATTGTGGGGAGCAATTCGGACTAGACTGAGTTACTGGAATTAAGACTTATTCTATGCATCTGCTCTCCCACAATATGGCGCTGGGAGAGAAGAAAACAGCTTCTACCCAGCTGCCTCCAGTTCAGCCAATGAACTGTAGGACTTGCTCCTGGTTGGAGGAGAGCAGCGTACTCGGCGTGTGGGCAGCCGAGTTGGGATTGGCGGAGGAGGACTATAAAGGAGGAGAGAGACGGCATGCACCGAGGAACATCTAAGGGGAACATCTAGCTGAAGGAACACCTGTGCAGCCCCCGAGAGAGCCGGCCGGCGGTGTGCCACTCCCCTGCGGAAGTGGGGAATGTGGCCAGGGGGAACTGCCCTTCCACGGAGGTGGAAGGGATAGTAGCCAACCCGGGAAGAACCAGCAGCAAACCGGGGAGGGCCGAGCAGATGAAAGAACAGCGCAGGGTCCTGTGTCGTTCCTCCATGAAGAGGGGGAGCGACATAATGGTGCCGTGACTCGGATAGGAAACTTAGGAGGGAAGAAACGGGAAGAAGCAGGAAAATACCGGAGAGAGAGACTAGCGAAGAGCCTAGGGGAAAGCCGGACGAGAAAGGTGCCGGAAGAAGCTATTGAAAGCCTAGGCATAGACTTGGATATGGACTGTGGGAAAGAAGTTAGGATTTGAAAGCGAAAGTGAAAGCTTTCATAGACTCGGATGCGGACTATGGCGGGGAAGCTAGGAGACTGAAAGCGAAAGTGAAACCTGGAGGAGGCTTGGACTCGGATACGGACTGTGGGGAGTAGCCAGGAGAAATGAGAGGAATATTGTTGGAAGAAAACTTAAGGAAACGTACCCGGTAGAGAAAAATGTTAGGGAGGATGAAGCCGCGAGTGCAGGCCAAGGCGGAGACATAAGCCACCTTGGAATTCTTCAAGTCACCCCTGGGAGCAAGAGGCGAAGATCTGGAACCAGAGGCAGAGACATGGGCCGCCAGGTTGGAATTCGCCAGGTTAGTCCGGGGAACTTGGACTGAATGCCGGTGGTGGCGGAAACATTCGCGGAAGCCGCCGCGTGCAGAGAGAGCACGGGGCGTGAATAGATAGGGAATGCGGGGCTGGCGCGAGGCCGTGGCGCGAAGTGCGTGGAGACCGCGGAGTGTGCGCGCGAAGCCGAGCCGCGCAGATGAGAGAAGCGCGGGCTGAAGCGGCGCAAAGCCGGGAAGCCGCCGCGGGGCGGCGAGGCGCAGAGAAGCAGCCTCGGGGCGGGCGCCGGCGGGGCGAGGCGCCGGGAAGCCGCGCAGAGCCGTGAAGCTGCCGCTGGGCAAGGTGCCGAGAAGCAGCAGGGAAACCGCGGGGATAAGAGAAACAGAAGTTTTAGAAGTAAAATGAGAGAAATAGGAATGCTGGAAGATAGAAGTAAAATGGGAGAAATAGGAATGCCCGGAGATAGAGAAATAGAGAAAGGCCTCCCCACAACACAGCAATGAGAGAGCTTGGATTCGGTCTGCCTGATTAGGGCGATAAGCACCAGCAGGCAGCTCGACCAGAGTATGAGCTGCAGGTCACCGAAGATAGGCACGAATCAACACCAATAAGCCTCCCCACAATATGGCAATGAGAAGGCTTGGATTCGGTTTGCCTGATAGGGCTTGTAAGCACCTGCAGGCAGAGCAGAGCATGCGCTGCAGGGCACCGAACACAGGCACGCATCAGCGCCTAAAAACCTCCTCACAACATGGCGAAGAGAGGACCCGGATTTGGTTTGCCTGATTGATAGGACTTGTAAGAACCTGTGGCAACTCTAGCAAGCAGAGCAGAGTGTGTGCCGCGGGACACCGAAGACAGGCGCGTATCAACGCCAAAAAATAAAAAGAAAGGGGGATCTGTGGGGAGCAATTCGGACTAGACTGAGTTACTGGAATTAAGACTTATTCTATGCATCTGCTCTCCCACAATATGGCGCTGGGAGAGAAGAAAACAGCTTCTACCCAGCTGCCTCCAGTTCAGCCAATGAACTGTAGGACTTGCTCCTGGTTGGAGGAGAGCAGCGTACTCGGCGTGTGGGCAGCCGAGTTGGGATTGGCGGAGGAGGACTATAAAGGAGGAGAGAGACGGCATGCACCGAGGAACATCTAAGGGGAACATCTAGCTGAAGGAACACCTGTGCAGCCCCCGAGAGAGCCGGCCGGCGGTGTGCTGCTCCCCTGCGGAAGTGGGGAAAGTGGCAGGGGGAACTGCCCTTCCACGGAGGTGGAAGGGATAGTAGCCAACCCGGGAAGAACCAGCAGCAAACCCGGGGAGGGCCGAGCAGATGAAAGAACAGCGCAGGGTCCTGTGTCGTTCCTCCATGAAGAGGGGGAGCGACACGGATCAGCGCAGCACGCTGGCTGTAGCGGCCATTTTGGGGGTGAACCAATGGAAAAAGGAAGACCTTTCTCTCTGTCTCTCTCTCTGTCTAAATCTCTGCCTGTTTCTCTCTAACTCTCTCTGCCTGTCAAAAAAAAAAAAATCTATTTGTAGCACCTACTGATTTTTCAAGAGAATTCAATGTGCTACAAATTTATACTCATTGAATGTTACCTACCATGAGTAAATTTTTCCTCTTATCTATCACTTCAGGAAACATACCTGGGTGAGGGCTTTAAAGGTCTCAGTGTAGACTGGCTCCAGGGACACTCCACTTGTCTCTGCAGCATGCTGGATTTGGTGCAGCCACTTCCGTCTGGCGCAGTTCCTCAGACTCTCAATGTGACTCCTCTCTAAAGTATTCATTAGAAATTCCACAACGCTTTCCAGAACTTGATCTTCATTGCCCCTGAGTTCAGATACAACCAATTCTATGTATTTCTGAAATTGTTTTGAAGATAACCTCACTTCATGACCAGGGTGTGGTTTTGGAAACTGGATGTGTAATTTAGCTAAAAGACATAAACACAAAATCAAGAACTAACGAGAAATGTGTACATAGGTGTAGGAAAATTTCATTCTGCTCTTACAAGATGACGCTCTTAATTCTGCTTTCCCTGGAAAACCAGGGCAGTGACTTCCTGTGCTCAATCAGGATGACTCTGTGTCATCCTCTGTGTTTGTTTTGCTTTGTTTTAATTCTGCTACTCGGCTTTGTGAAACTCCAGGGTCTTCTTTGACTCCTACCTAAAATTTGCCTTCGTATCCAATAGACCACTTATCCTGTTACAGTTTGGCAACATATCTCATTGTCATTCCTTTCAACTCCACTTTTATAACCCCTGCTCACTTTTACCACTTTATAATTGACCTCCCAATAACAAGTGCTCCATATATTTATTATTAAATTATTATTGTTATTTTTAAAAGATTTATTTATTTATTTATTTGAAAGGCAGAGTTAGAGAGAGAGAGAGAGAGAGAGAGATTCTACCCACTGACTCATTCCCCAAATGGACACAACAGCTGGAACTGGGCTGATCCAAAGCCAGGAGCTAGAAGCTTCCTCTGGGTCTCCCACATGGGTGCAGGGGACCAAGCACCTGGGTCATCTTCCACTGCTTTCCCTGGCACACAAGCAGGGAGACAGATTGAAAGTGGAGCAGCTGGGACTTAAACTGGGGACCATATGGGATGCTGGAATCATAGGTGGTTACTTTACCCACTATGCCACTACTCTGGCCCCTAAATTATTATTTTTATTAAAAATTTACTAATCTTCTGTGCCACAACACTGGTTCCTAATGCCAGCCATTTTACTTAAGTTATTCGGAAGAGGATTTTTTCTTTTTTTACTACCACTGGACTTAAATGAATGTGAGGATATGAGACTGAACCTGGTCAGCACAAGCAGAAAGGTTATGACAATGGTGCTAACTCAAAGAAGAATGAAGGGGCAATGCCATTTTTAGAACTCTCAAATATTGTTGTGTCCTGAAGTAGCTCTGGGCTTCTCTATTACATGAACGAATAAATTCCTTTTCCATTTAACTACTTGGGGTTGGGTTTTCTACTTCTTGAACCAAAAGGGTCCTAAGTGAAACATCCTCAATTAGATTAAGGTAACTTGTGGGTTCTTCCTCTTCCACCTCTTCTCCTCCTCCTTTTATTCCTCTCCCTTCTTGAACAGTTTGGTCCTAAAGGCTTTCAGCAGAGCAGAGCAAGGTACATGTCTGCCCTTGCTCAGGGGAAGCCAAGATGGTACATGGCAGGGCAACAGTCAAAATGTGTTAAGTAGGGCAGGGTGGATTGGCATGAGTTTTCTGTGCCTTAGAAGGAAGGGCAGGGAGATTATCTATGTGGAAGAGCAAACTTCAGCCCATCTGAGTGAAGAAGGTGGCCTTACAGAGGGGTGATTTAAGTTGGAATGTCAAAGTCCAAGCAGGATGAAGAGCTTTGCATATTCTGGCTTGGTAAAACTTTATCCTGCAGAGTCCAAGATGCAGGGCCAGCCATTGACTCTTTAGGGTTCTGATAACGTCCTTCTGGAAAGATGCATGAAGAGGCCCCCAGACTCTGTCATGTCAACATCCTTAGTATGGGGACATGTTGGGTTTCTCTGTTCTTCATTAAACCCCAAAGCCACAGTCAAGTAAAGTGCCTCACAGTGCCTTCCCAACTGAGCTGGAGGGAACCCCAAATCTTTTCCCAGGAGCAGTCATCTTCTCAAGGGTCACTTCCATACTAATACTGCACATTTTGTGCTGACTTGCTGGGAAAGTTTTCTGTGTCATAGTCAAACGTCAGTATGCAGATCTTCTAGTGAGCTTTGCTTTGCTCTGGGTCAAAGGAGTGCAGGACACATAGACTACGATCTCACACACGTCCCAGCACAGGCAGACAGACATCCCCCAACCTGCATTCCTTGGTGGCTACTGAGCTTGCTCGCTGCTGCTCACTGCTGGGGGAGCTGCTGGCTTCCAGATTGTCCAAGTCACTCCTGATGTTACCCAAGCTGGAATGTGGCTCCAACTCAATCTGGTCTGCGGGGTCACTGCAGTGCCCTGGATTACTCACCATGCTGGAGAAATCTTTTCTTTAGCCTGGCCATAGAGATGTCAATTGGAGTACCAATGTACTCCAGGTGAATAGTTTTCATAACCAGATGTGGAAGCCTGGGGAGGACATATCTTGGGACAGAGTAGCTACGGCAGCCATCTGCTGCAGCAAAGGGCCTCATGTTACTGTATCTACACTGAGTCCCATCGGCACAGTAGCTCTTCTGAGAGCATTTGCAAGTGGTAGATGGTTTGCTGCTCATCAAGTTCTATGAGGACTGGCTTTGATATCCTTCCCAATACATATCATACATAAAATACTCACAAGTGACCTGCCTGGTACTCTTGGTGATTGGGCTGAGGGACCATTGCTCCATGGCCCACTCTCCCCGCTGCCACCGCCACCTCTGATCTAAATCTCAATTTTTCATCTTGGATACAGAAAAGATATGAAGAGTAGGACAGAACAATAAACAAATAAAAGAGCTGTTCAAGATTTGTCATACTCAAATTTAGCATCTTCTTCATTCTTTTAAATTAAAAAATTTTAGAGGAAGAGTGTGAGAGAGAGAGATCCCCCATCTGCTGTTTCAATCCCCAGATACCCAAAATAACCAGGTCTAAGCCAGGCTGAAGCTGGGAGTTGGGAACTCTATCCAGGTCTCCCTTGTGAATGGCAGAAATCCAACCATTTGAGCCATCACCTATTGTCTCCTAGTGTTTGCATTATCAGGAAGCTAGAATTGGGACCAAAGCCAGGACGTGAACCCAGATACCAGTAAGGGATATAGCTATCTTAAATTCCTTTGTAAAGCAACTAATTGTGTTTTTCTTCCCCCATATTGCCATAGGTTTAGCGATCATCTCCTCAGGCCAGGTAGTGACCAATAGGATTACTGACAGTTGTTTTGTATCAGTCTTCCCTTGAAGAGAATAATTTGTTGTTCCTGCTTGCAGACTTTTTCATTAGACAACAGATGCTGCCTCCTTGTTGCGATCCAGCTCCTTGTTAATGCACCTGGGAAAGCAGCAGAAAGATGGCCCAAGTACTTGGGCACTTACACCCACGTGGGAGATCCAGATGGAGTTCCAGTCTTCTGGCTTTGGCCGAGCCCAGACTTGGCCATTGAAGCCAAATAAACCAGTAGATGGAAGGAGTCTCTCTCTCTCTTTCCCTCCCCACCCCCCATCTCTGTGTAATTCTGCCTTTCAAACAAATACACTTTTTAAAAATAATGAACATTTTAAATTTAGAAATAAGGTATATCAAAGGTGCCACATAAGTCTTTAAACCCAGTGAAGAGCAAAATCATTTGAACTGTGATCTAATAAAATAAAGGAAGGAATTTATTATAGTGGGATAAGAATTTAGTAGCTTTTGACTAGGAGGTATTAATCAGAAGAGAAAAACAGTGGAGGAGGAAAGGTCATTAAAGACAATGAGAAGTTAATAAATTGAAGAGAAACTTGCAAGTCACATAGACCTGAAGATGAATCAGACCTTGTGAAGTCAGAGATAGAACAAGAAAACAGGCATAACTGTTGACTAGGTTGGATTCTTATAACTTGGAGTGAGGGTAGTCAGGTACACAGCGGGCATCTAACCATATAGAGTTAAGGTCGTGGACAAAGCACTCCACAATGTTCTTTACTCCTGAGTATGCTGACACATACATGAGGGCCTCAATTTTCTCCTTATTTTGGTAACCCTTGTTATTTTTTTATTTTTAAATTATACTCATACTAGTAGTTATGAAATGGCATCTTATGATTTAAGAATAAGCAACATGCTCACTGTAAATATGTTATAGTACTGGGAAACCTGAAGTCATGTTGTTATATATTCTCATATTTTACCTTTCTTCATAGATTCTTTTTCCATTCCCTGCTTGTATGTGTACAGGAGTTCATCAACTTCCTTAACATCTAGGAAGCCTGAGCTGTCACTGTCCCATTTCTGAAAGAGGGCTTCTAGGAGAAGCCCCCGTCGGACTCGGAAAGCATTTTGTTTTACCTAAGAAAAACAGAACAGAAAGACAGGAAAACAAAACACAGAGAATATAGTGTTCATTGTGCCAGCTGACATCCTGTGATTATTCCAAAAAATTTTAAGCATCATATATGTATGTATGTATGTATATGTATATATACATATATGTATGTATATAGCTTTACTTTGGGGCTAAGCATGATATTAATGCAAAATTAATTTTAATGCCCTAAATGTCATTTTCCTTTTCCCCTCTAGACAAAATAAGCAACTCCCCTCTCTCCCCCTCAGGAATTCTCTGCATTGGACACATTAACTTAGGAAGGTTCCTAGAAGCCTTAGAAATCTTTGATCTTGGGGCCAGCACTGTGGCGTAGTGGGTGAGGCCGCCGCCTGCAGTGTCGGCATCTCATATGGGCACCGGTTCAAGACCTGGCTGTTCCACTTCTGATCCAGCTCTCTGCTGTGGCCTGGGAAAGCAGGAGAAGATGGCTCAAGTCCTTGGGCCCCTGTACTCATGTGGGAGACCCAGGAGAAGCTCCTGGCTCCTGGCTTCAGATTGGCTCAGCTCCAGCTGTTGCAGCCAATTGGAGAGTGAACCAGTGGATGGAAGACCCCTCCACCCCCACCCTCTGCCTCTCCTTCTCTCTGTGTGTAACTCTGACTTTCAAATAGATAAATAAATCTTTTTTAAAAAATCTTTGATCCTTCCTTTCCACTCTCTTTTTGTTTGTTAGGACTGTGATCAACACATGGAGTGCTCTGCCCGGCTTCTTAGTGAGATGTGTGTTGTGGCGCAAGGCAATGAATGACTGTGTTCACACAATGAAAAAAGGATCTTTTTTAAAAAATTATTTTTACTTAACATTGACTTGAGATTAATTTTTTTTTACCTTCTAGACTTTTTGCTAGAATAGTTCTATTAATTAGATAGTAATTGAATTAACAGCTGGGTAGATTTCATGACAAAAAGAACACATGGGTAAATGATGGGAACTACAGCTGAGGAAGCAAAAAGGACACCAGCTCTAGCATGAAGTTGAGAAGACTCACGAAGCTGATAAAATTGCTGAAGAAGCTTGGTAAAACTAATTGACATATTTCATATGAGAGGACAAATTATTCACATAAGGTAATATGTAGGCATTTATCTAACACCCAAGTAAGTATTAAGTCCTTAGGAAATATGTACTACTTGGGTGCCAATGAGTAAAAATATACTCTAGCCATAATCATACCCCTAGGTATGTGCACTTGTAAACAGACTCACACGTAATGTACATGTATGTCCTTACACATACACATGTATGCGCCTGAAAACCTAGTTACCAAGCTTTAGAGGAGGAAAAAGCAAAACTGCATAATGAACCGCCCTGTACCAGGAGCAGCCATGTTATTATTAGGAGAATGATTTCTCTGGAGTGTGATCTTAGAACACTCACCAATAGACTAAAATATAATGGCTATGCTTGTGAAATAAAGTTTTTTAAGCAAAGCCACGCTAGAAGCAACTGTGATGGAGAGGTTTACTTATGATAGTGACTTCACTTGTTTCATTGATGAATATTACCCACCTGTTCTAAGGCACTCATTTTCTCTTCTTTTCTCTCAACATAGCCCCGCTTAAAAAATGTGGCCAGGGTCTCGCTGACACTCAAGGAGGTATCTTCACCAACAAACGTCTCCAGGAGTTGCACAAATTGGAGCAGGTTGAAGGAAACTCCACTGAAGGCACTCCTGCCTTTTACTTCCTTGTAAGACTGAATATTTCTTATAATTGAGTGTAAGTCTGTCAAGCAGGAAACACAGGCCAGGCAGTAAACAATACTCTCAGATCTTAGGGAAAATAAATGAGTGCCTATCATAATAGACAACTGCTATTTCTTCCTGTCAGGAGCCCATGCTATTTTGCCTTTTCTTTGGGCAAACTTCTCTCCTCCACTGTCAGTTCAGGTGACATTAAGCCTCCTCTCCCTTACCCCATGGGTGACCAAGGGACATAGGTCTGGCCAACATTTCATACATGACTGCAAAGTCACCCACTATAGGACACGATAGCCCAGAATTTTTAGGGAAACTAATAGCAAAGAGTCATTCTTCAGGTACTCTGACTGCGGCACTAGTAGGATGTAAATTTAGTGATGCTCTTGTGGACATTTTTGCCACAGTATGGAGAACAGAGCTCAAAAGCAGAGAGGTAGTGGTTCTGCTGTTATTTTTGAGCTCCTGTTTTGGTTGTTTCTGAAGCCAGTTAAGCTCTGGGCTTCCAACTTAAATAAATAAGTAAATACTAACACCATGACTTCTCCCTCAAAAGTGTGTACTAATATGCTTATCTAGCAGTTCAATGTTACAGCATGAAGCTGTATTTCATATATTTATATTTCATAAAATATCTATCCAGTGACTTATGTTTGATTTATTCATTGACTCAATCATGCCCCCATGCTTTCTATACGGGATGTGATGATTATCCATGCAATTTTTTAAAATGGTAAAACAAATTGAAACAAAGACTACCAGGAAGAAGAATACAAACTGGCAGGTTACAAGAGTCTGACCAATGCCATACATTTTTGCCAGAATATTTTGAGGATAGAAAGTTTGCTGTTTGGCCAGGCTTAAAGTAAGCACCAATAGCAAGAAATTATTTTTCATATAATTATTACTACTATTTGTTGATACGTACAGCAAAATGATAAAATAGAATTTTAGTAAAATATGAGTAATTTTCAGAACAATCGAATAGAGTTTATCCCAAAGCCCAAAATTCCTGTTTCCTCTGTTGAGTAGATATTTCATTGCAAGTCTTCAAACACAAGATAGATTCTTCCCTGTCTTATATTTGGATGTAGTCATACTAGGAAGAAGAATAAGTAGATTGATTTCTATTGAGTTCTACTATCTGAATTCTTTTTGTGTGCCTGGATCATGGTTTCAATGCAGTTGAATGGCCATGTAACAGCTAAGAAAAGTTTTCTAGCCCTGTGCCATGGCTCAATAGGCTAATCCTCTGCCTGCAGCACTGACACACCAGGTTCTAGTCCCAATCGGGGCGCCAGATTCTATCCCGGTTGATCCTCTTCCAGTCCAGCTCTCTGCTGTGGCCTGGGAAGGCGGTGGAGGATGGCCCAAGTCCTTGGGCCCTGCACCTGCATGGGAGACTAGGAGAAGCACCTGGCTCCTGGCTTCGGATCAGCACGGTGCACCGGCCGCAGCGCACCGGCCGCAGCGCGCCGGCCGCAGCGGCCATTGGGAGGTGAACCAACAGAAAAAGGAAGATCTTTCTCCCTGTCTCCCTGTTTCTCTCTCTCACTGTCCACTCTGCCTCTCAAAAAAAAAAAAAAAAAAAAAAAAGTTTTCTAACGCCATTAAGTTTGAAAGCAGAAAAGCATTCACCAATAGCATAAATCACCATCAATAGTACACCATCGCCAAAAATATCCATCTATGTGGGTTCCTCATCATGTTTCTGATTCTCTGTATAGATCCATAGCTCTCAGGGACAAAATAATGCAAGGATCACTCTACAATTGCATCTTAGATAAATCCAGTTTTTATCATGGAGTCCATGGTAAATTAAATCTATCCACTGAACCATCATCTATGCTTCCTAGTCTTGTTGTTAATATGTACCTGTGAACCTAGAGTTGCCATAGATTAGGTTTGCCTGTTCCTCATCTTCAAATTTGACATACTTCATTCGCCAGTTACAAGTCAAAAATTCACCTGTAAAACACACATTCCAAAACATAGTCAAGTTAACTTTGTTTTCACTGTGATTTTGTTCCATGGTGTAAATTAAAGGAGGATTAAATGAGTTACCTGACCATGACTTTCCTTCCATTTTTTGGGATTTAGGTTCACAGGATTTGTCTTTCTGTGCTTCCTTTTTTGTAGCTCCTAAGATGTACAAAAGAAAATGTCTATGAATTGGACATTATATATTCCACTAGACATGCTAAGATTAACAGATGAGAAATGCCTTGCACTTAGAACACCAAAAGGTACTTTCCCATATATGCTGTGTCATAATCAGCCACAATGAAGTTATTTAATAACTTCATTTTTTTAACAATAGTTCTGTGTCCAAAGCTATTTTTTATATCCCAATCTAGTCAAGAAAAATTCAGAATACATTTCCCAGCCTCTCTCACAGCTAGGTATGAATTTAGGTATGCCTAACGTTTGACCAATGAACTGTCAGTAAATATTTGGAATGCAAGATGCTTTCTGTCTTAAGTATGTCTTTCAGAAACTCTTCTAGAATATATATGTAGCAGAAAAAAGTAAAATCCATTTTTATAGTTGAGATAAAATTTTAAGAAGTGTTTTCTAATATCAGATACTATGTTGAAAACAAAATGGCTTCTTCTGCCCTTTCAGATACCCTATTAAAACACTTGTATATGCAGCATTACCAGATTCTTTCCTTGCAAATGGATTTTAGTGAAAAAGGACTTCTAGGTAAATTGACAATAGTGATATCGGTTTGCATGTAATTGATTATTCAAGATCCAGACTCATGTTGAATAGTAAAATATGACTAAAGTTGACATGACCTGATATGCTAGAAGATATCTTTTTAAATGAGCATTTTTGAAAAGGCATTATAACCACACCACCAACCAGGAGTTGATACTGTAAGAGAACTGCATTGCTACCTGAAATATGATCTTTTTTACTTGATGTTGGAACTTCCCCTTGCAATTCAGACCTCACAAGTGGTTCCTCTTCATATGCTTGCTCCGAAGAACTCTTTTCCTGTGAGGGGATTTCAGTGTATCCAGAAGGAATAGCCGCCCTAGATTTTGTACTTTCTTTTATGTTACTTTCTTCTCTTGATTGTGAAGTTGAATCTATGTCCTGTTGTTCTTCTGGAGTTGTCTGTCTTTGGGGTCTTTGTTCTGACTCCTTGTGTTGTTCTTCTACTATGGACTCTCTGTGTGATCTGGATTCCGAAAGTGATACTCTTTGCGATCCTTGTCCCCCTTCTGATCCTTTGTGCTGAAATTGTCCTGATACTGACTCTCTCTGGGACCCTGGTTCTGCAGCGGACGCTCTACGAGCTCCTGGTTCGATAGTTGACCCTCTGCGGGACCCTGGTTCTGCAACGGACGCTCTACGACCTCCTGGTTCGATAGTTGACCCTCTGCGGGACCCTGGTTCTGCAGCAGATGCTCTACGTGCTCCTGGTTCGATAGCTGACCCTCTGCGGGACCCTGATTCTGCAGCTGACACCCTACGTGCTCCTGGTTCTATAGTTGACTCTCTGCGGGTCGCTGGTTCTGCAACTGACACTTTGCGTGGTCCTTGCTCTACTACAGACCCTCTGTGTGATCCTTGTTCTGAGGCTGATAGTCTGCCTGGTTCTTGTCCTGCTGTTGATCCTTTGTATGGTTCTTGTTCTGGTACTAACTCTCTAATTGATCTTCGATCTGGAGTTGACTCCGTGTAGGCTCCTTCTTCTGTTACTGATTCTCTATGTAGTTCTTGTTCTGCAGTTGGCCTTCTGCCTTGTTCTTCAGTTGAAATTCTGTGTGATCCTTGTTCTGCAGTTGTCACTTTCTGCTGTTCTGGTGTGTTGAGTGATGGTGTTGATTTTCTCTGTTCATTGCGTTTCTGTTGCTCTTCTGAATTTTCTAACAATTTGCTTTGGTTTTTGCTGTCATTTTTTTCAGAAAGTAATGTATTCATCTCTAAGAGCACTTTGTCAAAGTCTTCATAAATGTGCTTCTGATTATCCATGTCTCCCCAGAACTCAGGCAGGACTATCTCTTCAAATTCAACGAATGGCCCTAATGCAGAAAACAAAACATTTACCTAAACAAATGATTATATAATACAGAATTAGAGCTATTAAATTAATGCAAAAAATTAAGTACAGTGATTGTAATAAATGTTATCCTTCACTGCAACACAATAAAAAGCAAAAAGGTACCCAAAGGAACCTAAAAAGTGCTCACTACTGTGAATTAGAGATCACTTCTCACTAAAAGGCATGGTTTTTGGAAATGAACATAATTATTCTTTTGCAATGTGGAGTGTAGCTTGGACTGCCAAGGCAAATAGAATTCATCTTCCACCTTTGTTCTTCTTACAATACGCAGAGCATAGGAGTGGAGGAAGGGGCACATTTTATATTTCAAATATCTTTTCAGTATAAAAATAGAGCAAATCAATATCCATGACAATCTTTTACACAGGCTATTTTAAAAATGATCACCTTTCTCTACCTTCTTCTTTCTTATTATTACTCAATTATTTTCCTACACAACTTATGTAGACAACTGGTTCAGAACTCTAGGGAAAGACTGTAGCATTCGCTAGAATCCCACTGTTACAAAACAAGAACAGGAACAGGCAATTGGCTCAGTGATTATTGCTGCTTGGGATACCCACATCTCATATCTGAGTCTCTGGGTTTGAATCCCAGCTCCACTTCTTTTTATTTTTTCCTTATTTTTGAATAATTTTAATTAGTTTTTAACAGATTAAATATGGTTTGCAGATACAATTCTAGGAATATAATGATATTCCCTTCCTTCCTCCATCCCTTCTTCCCTCTCACCTTCCATCCTTCTCACTTTCTGTCTTTTTCAGTTTCTGAGATAATAAATTTTAAATTTACCACACAGTAAAAAGGCTTAATACTTCACCAAATAAGAATTTTAACAAGTAAAAGTAAAAAGACCCTAATTCAATGGGAATATAGACAACAGCTATAAACACTAATTGAATGGGAAAAAGACATTTCCCCCATATACAGTAAATTTTAACATAATCAGAATAATTATAACTACAGTAGTATAACTTTTTTTTTTTTTGACAGGCAGAGTGGACAGTGAGAGAGAGACAGAGAGAAAGGTCTTCCTTTTCTGTTGGTTCACCCCGCAATGGCCACTCCGGCGGCGCACTGCGGCTGGTGCACTGCGCCGATCCAAAGCCAGGAGCCAGGTGCTTCTCCTGGTCTCCCATGGGGTGCAGGGCCCAAGGACTTGGGCCATCCTCCACTGCACTCCCAGGCCACAGCAGAGAGCTGGACTGGAAGAGGGGCAACTGGGACAGAATCCGGCTCCCTGACTGGGACTAGAACCCGGTGTGCCGGCGCTGCAGGCAGAGGATTAGCCTAGTGAGCCGCGGCGCCAGCCTAGATTCTTAACCATTGACTTGACAAAGTTATAAAACAAAGTTTTATAAAACCATATTTACAGCAATACTGATACACATAGGCATTTCTTTCTTTTCTGTAAAAAAACTTTAGCTCCCACACATAAGGGAGAACATGTGGTATTTGTCGTTCTGTGTCCAGTTTATTTCACTCAACATAATGTCCTCCATTTGTGCCCATTTTGCTGCAAATGGTAGAATTCCATTCTTTTTTATAGCTGAATAACATTCCATTGTTTATATAAACCACATTTTCTTTAATTCCAGATTTTGGCTACTGTGAACAGTGCTGCTGTGAATATGGTGGTGCAGGTATTCTTTCATCTGTGTTCATGTCTTTTGGGTATATACCCAGTAGTGGGGTTGCTGGATCATACAGCAAGTCTATTCCTAGTTTTTAAAGAAATCTCCACACTGTTTTCCACAGTGGTCACACTAATTTGTATTCCCACCAACAGAGTATAAGTGTTCCCCTTTCTCTACATCCTTTCCAGCATTTGTCACTCTCTGCGTTTTGGATTTTGGTCATTCTGACAGGAGTGAGATGATCTCTCACTGTGGTTTTGATTTGTATTTTCCTGATGGCTAGTGATGTTGAACATTTTTTCATATTTATTGGTCATTTGTATCTCTTCTTTTGAAAACTGTCTATGAAGTCCTTTGCCCATTTCTTAACTGGATGGGTTGTTTTGTTATTGTTGAGTTTTTAAAATTGCTGTTACCAGCTCCACTTCTAAATTTAGCTTGCTGGTAATGTGCACCCTTGGAGGCAGCAAGTGATAGCTCAAGTACTTGGGTCCCCCACCCATGTGGGAAATCAGAATTGAGATCTGGGCTTCTGGCTTCAGCCTGGCTGAGCCTTTGCTGTTGCATGCATTTGGGGGTGAATCAGTGGATGAGAGATCTCTGCTTGTGTGTCTCTGGCTCTCTCTCTCTCTCCCATTCAGTTAAGAATGGTCAAGAATGGAAATTAATGCATTTAAAATGCATTAATGCATTTACAAACAACAACAAAATCCTGATGTGCAGGACTACAGAGTAGGATTCGTGCCACAAGACTATCCCAATCACCTCCAGAAATGTTTGGAAGTTAAGCTATAAAATTGATATGCCCACAATTTTCAGAAAAACCATATGTATACTATACACAGATTTTTAAGCATCCAAATAATAAATCTTCATGCAGAAATAAAATATTAATATTTTTTGGAAAACCCAGAAATTAAAAGATTTTCTCTAAAAATGAAAAATAAAAAATAAATTTTTATTTATCTTGGTGGTAATATAAAAAGGACATTTTACCATGTAAGTATAGTAAAGGTATGCAAGTAAAACTGCTTGGAAAAAGGAAGTATTTTTCTTAGAAATCTTAGTATTCTAGGTTGGCATTGAAAATGAAATTACTATTACCAACATAATTTCCAGAGAGACAAAACATCACATGATTTCACTCACATGTGGAGTCAAAAAAAATTGGTGATTTTGCAGAAGTTAAAAATATAATGCTTGTTATCAGAGCTGGGGAGGGACATGTGGTGGGAGGGACAGAAGAGGAAAAGTCGATTAACGGGTATCAGGTTATAGCCAGATAGGAGTAATAATTCTGAGGCTCTTGCCCAGTAGGGTGACTTTATATAACGCTAACATAACGTATATCTATCTCAAGAACTCGGGAAGATAGGATTTTGGGTGCTTTCATTATTAAGAAATATTAAATCCTTGAAAGGACAAATATTCCACCTTGATTGGACATTATATGATGTATACATGCAACAGAACATCACATAGTACCCCACAAATATGCCCAATTTTTATGTCTGTTAAAATTTTTTAAGCAAAAAAAATTTAAAAAACACAAAAATTTCCAAAATGAACTATCATCAAAGTATTTCCTTTCAAATGGTTTAAAATTGAATTCTAGCTGAGTTCTGACATGCCAGTTTTGAGTACTGAACTTTTGTGAAAAATACATCTAGTTCTGACAAAGAATGAATTTTGTGGGGGAAATGAACAACTAGAAATAATGCAGTTACCATGTACTAAAGGAGATGATACATGGAGGGATTCCTTGGTTGTCGCTCCCCCTCTTCGTGGAGGAACGACACTAAACCCTGCCTAGGCTTCATATCCGAGTCACGGCACCATTATGTCGCTCCCCCTCTTCGTGGAGGAACGACACAGGACCCTGAGCTGTTCTTCTGTCTGCTCGGCCCTCCCCGGGTTTGCTGCTGGTCCTCCCCGGGTTTGCTGCTGGTTCTTCCCGGGTTGGCTACCATCCCTTCCACCTCCGTGGAAGGGCGGTTCCCCCTGCCACATTCCCCACTTCCGCGGGGGAGCGGCACACCGCCGGCCGGCTCTCTCGGGGGCTGCACAGGTGTTCCTTCAGATAGATGTTCCTGGTGCATGTTGTCTCTCTCCTCCTTTATAGTCCTCCTCCGCCAATCCTAACTCGGCTGCCCACACGCCGAGTACGCTGCTCTCCTCCAATCAGGAGCAGGTCCTGCAGCTTGTCAAGTTAGTGAGAGGCAGCTGGGTAGAAGCTGTTGCCTCCTCTCCCAGCGCCATATTGTGGGAGAGCAGATGCATAGAATAAGTCTTAATTCCAGTAACTCAGTCCAGTCCGGGTTGCTCCCAACACTTGGTGGTGGAATGATTTTGTGTTATCAAATCAGTGTACTTTATCACTGCAATTTGAACATACTCTCTCCAAGTAGCACTTACATTGTCTTGGGTTTCGAAGTAAACTCCTAAGCATCTGTGGACTTTGGTCATAGAACATTTCCAGCAAGGCCAGTGTCCTCTGACGATCCAAAATCCCTACCTAAGCAAAAAGTCTGTAATTAGTTGTTACAGAAGACTTAAGGCTTTTACATAGATAGAACATGACTTGCTGAAGCTTCTATCACCTCCACCACCACCACCATCATGTAAATAACAGCATTAGGAAAGCAGTCATCTTGCCTTAGGCTTATATTTGATTTCTCCCGTCTGTGACATGTTGAAATGATTTACACATAGATGGTTAACAAATATTTGTCGTTACTGACTTCAAATGTATGATGTCCAATTCTGGGGCCAGCTTTGTGGTGCAGTGGGTTAAAGCCCCAGCCTGCAGTGCTGGCATCTCATATGGGTACCAGTTTGAGTCCCGGCTACTTCATTTCCAATCCAGCTCCCTGCTAATGTGCCTGGGAAAGCAGTAGAAGATGTTCCAAGTGCTTGGGCCCCTGCACCCATATGGGAGACCTGGAAGAAGCTCCTGGCTCTTGCCTTCAGCCTGATCTAGCTCTGACCATTGTGGCCATTTGGGGAGTAAACCAGTGGATGGAAGACTCTCTCTCTTCTCTCTCTCTCTCCCTTTTTTAATAACTATTTCAAATAAACAAAATAAATCTTTTTTTAAAAAAGCATGATGTCCAATTCTTACTTAACTTGACCTGGGTATGTCACCTGAAACAATTAACTGTTCTCTTTATGTCCTTTTAAGAATTATTATGGGAGTTGGCACTGTGTCGTAGTGGGTAAAGCTGCCACGTGCAGTGCTGGCATCCCATATGGGCGCCAGTTTGAGTCCCAGCTGCTCCTCTTCCAATCCAGCTCTCTGCTATGGCCTGGGAAAGCAGAAGATGGCTCAAGTCCTTGGGCCCCTGTACCCGCTTAGGAGACCGAGAGGAAGCTCCTGGCTCCAGGGTTCGGATCAGCACAGCTCCAGCTGTTGCGGCCAATTGGGGAGTGAACCAGCAGATGGAAGACCTCTCTCTCTCTCTCTCTCTCTCTCTCTCTGCCTCTGCATCTCTGTAACTCGGCCTTTGAAATAAATAATCTTTTTTAAAAAGAATTATTATGAGAAAAAATTTAGTTACAGAAGAAGACAAAAAATAATAAAACTAACATCTATGTTCCTAATACCCAGAAATGACTGTTAGTATTTTGTGTAAATGCTTTCAAAAATAACTGATGCTTCTCTCTGCAAATTGCTTTTATTTACTCAACATGGAGATCTAGTTGATATATGTAAAAAAGCATATTAATTCCTTTTAACTGCTATATGGAATTGAATAATATAAAGACACCATAATTTAAAAAAATTATTTTATTTATTTGAAAGACAGAGTGACAGAGGAGACAGAGGGAGAGAGAGAGAGAAAGAATTTTGCACCTGCTGGTTCATTCCCCAGATGGCCAAAACAGCCAGGGCAGGGCCAGGCCAAAATCAGGAGGCTGGAATTCCATCCAGGTCTCCCATGTGGGTGCAGGGGCCCAAGCACTTGGACCATCTTCTACTGCTTTCCTTGGTGCATTAGCTAGAAGATGAATCAGAAGTAACCAACCAGGACTCAAACTGGCACTCTAATGTGAGATGCTGGCATCAAAGACGGCAGCTTAACCCACTGAGCCACAGTGCCAGCTCCTGTAACTTACTTAAGATTGCTCTAGTGATGGACATTTAGATTGTTTCTGGTATTCTTATACCAAAATCATGCTGCATTGGATATTCTTATATACATCTCGTGTACATATGAAAACATTTCTCTAAATAAATAAATTACTGGATTGTATAATATGCAATCTTTTCAACTTTAGTTGAAAATTTTTTCTCATAATAATTCTTTTTTAAGAAGATTATTTATTTCAAAGGCTGAGTTATAGAGATGCATTTTCAACTTTAATAATTATTGCCAAATTGCTCCACAAATTACCCATATCAACTTAAACTCCCACCAGCATAATATTGCTCCATATCCATTCCAGTACTTGTTATCGTTAGAGTTTTTGATGTTTACTATCTCATGGGTTAAAAAAAGATACCTGGTTACTTTAATTTGCATTTCCCTGATTATTAGTAAGATTAAGTATACTTTAATATGTTTATTATATATGTGAGTTTTCTCTTGCACGAATGACTTTTTCATGTTCTTTTCTCATTTTTTTTGGAAAGAATAGCCTATTTATTTTTTTTTTAAATTACGTATTTATTTGAAAGCTAAGGAGAGTGAGGGAGAGACAGAAAGAGAGAGAGACAGAACCTTCCATCCGCGGGTTCACTTTCCAGGTGGCCACAACAGCCAGGACGGGACCAGGCTGAAGCCAGGAGTCAGGAGTTTCTTCCAGGTTTCCCTCGTGGGTTGTAGGGACCCAGGTACTTTGGCCATCTTCCACTGTTTTTCACAGGCCATGAGCAGGGAGCTGGATTAAAAGTGGAGCAGCCATGATTGGAACTGGCGCCCATATGGGATGCTGACTTGGCAGGTGGTGGTGTTACCCACTATGCCACAATGCTGGCCCCAGAATTGCCTATTTCTTACGAATTTGTAAATTTTGATAATGTTCATCCTGTTATCTACATAGGAAATATCTTTTCCCGGTTTAATGCTCATCTTTCAATTTAGATTGATGAGTTTAGGCACGTCAGTATATTCAATTTTGAGGTAGGCAAACATGTCAGTCATTTCTTCTGTGGTTTGTGCTTATTTGGAGTATTCTTTAGGAAATAATTACCTATATCAAGGTAATTTGCTCTATATTTATTGCTAAATTTTTGCTTTCTACATCAAGCTTCTGGTTCACAGAGCTCATTTTTCCTCATTAACGAGGCTGAAATTTAATCTTCTATGTTTTTCCCAATATGGAAAGTCAATTGTCTTAATACCATGTATTATTAGTCGTTTTCTCCTACTGATTTAGATCATTACTGGTATCACACACTACATTCTCACATTTTGATTATGATGCCAGGGCCAACATTCTGTTCCATGGTTTTTCTTTTCTTTTTAAAAAGATTTATTTATTTAAGACAGAGTTAGAGAGAGAGAGGGAGACACACACACACACACACACAGAAAAAGAGAGAGAGAGAGATCTTCCATCTGTTGGGTCACTCCCCAAATGCCTACAATGGCTAGGGCTTGGCTAGACCAAAGCCAAGAGCCTGGAGCTTTTTCCGGGTCTCCTACATTGGTGCAGGGTCTCAAGCACTTGGGCCATCTTCCATTGCTTTTCCAGGTGCATTAGCAGAGAACTGGATTGGAAGTAGAGCAGTTGGGACTTGAACTGGTGCACATATGGGGTGTCACTGTTGCAGATGGTGGCTTAACCTGCTACACTAGCCCCTCACTGGTTTTTCTATGGCACCAAAGCCAAGCTGTTTTAATTAACTTTATTTTTAAAATTAAAAAATGCTTCCCAATTTATTCTTCATTCTAAATTATTTTGTTATATTTTGACTTTTATTTTTCTTTCTGAATTTTTTAAACTAAATAAAAAAAAAAAAAGACAAAAGGAGCTGGTGTTGTGGGGCAGCAGGTTAAGGTGTTTGTGATACTGGCGACCCATGTGGAAATTCTGGTTCAAGTGCTGGCTGCTCTGCTTCTGAAGCAGCTCCCTGTTAATGTGCCTGGAAGAGCAGCGGAAGATGGCCCAAGTATTTGGGCCCGTGCCATCCATGTGGGACACCAGGATGGAGTTTCTGGCTCCCAGTTTCAGCCTGGCCCAGACCTAGCTGTTATAGCCATTTGGGAAGTGAACCAAAGGATGGTAGGTATCTCTCACCCTCTCTCTATTGCTCTGCCTTTCAAATAAATAAATAAATAAATATATTGAAAGACAATATACACACAGAAAAGTACATAAATCATAAATTTATGTTTTTATAAATCATCAGAATATAAACATACACAGGGGCTGTTTTTCAAGAATAGTAAATTTCTTGTGGACAGCATAGAGTTGGGTCTTCTTTTTTATTTTTATACATTTGGTCAGTCTATGTCTTTTAGTTGGGGAATTTAATCTGTTTACGTACAAGGTTACTATTTTTTTAAAAGATTTATTTATTTATTTGAAAGTCAGAGTTACACAGAGAGAGGAGAGGCAGAGAGAGAGAGGTCTTCCATCCACTGGTTCACTCCCCAGATGGCCACAATGGCCAGAGCTGTGCTGATCTGAAGCCAGGAGCTTCTTCTGGGTCTCCCACATGGGTGCAGGGGCCCAAGGACTTGGGCCATCTTCTATTGCTTTCCCAGGCCATAGCAGAGAGCTGGATCAGAAGAGGAGCAGCCGGGACTATAACTGGTGCCCATATGGGATGCTGGTGCTTCAGGCCAGGGTGTTAACCCGCTGTACCACAGCGCTGGCCCCTCAAGGTTACTATTAACAGATAAGAATTTATTCATACCACTTCACTAATTGTTCTCTGATTGCTTTGTATATTTATTCTTTTCTTCTGATCTTATTGCTTATCTTGTTGGTGTTGTGGTCTTCTATAGAGATAAAGTTTGATTCTTTTCTCTTTTCCATTTGTGTGTCTGTTTTACCAGGGAATTTTATCCTTTTGTGTGTTTTCATGATAATGGTAATAGTCTTTTCACTTCCAGACAAAGGACTCCCTTAAATATTCCTTGTAAGACTGATCTAGTTCTGATGAATTCCCTCCATTTTTGCTTGTCTTGGGAAGTATTTTATCTGTTCTTCAATACTGAAAGACAACTTTTCCGGGTATAGTATTCTTGATTGGCAGGTTTTTTTCTTTCAAGATTTTGAATATATTATCCATTCTCTTCTGTGCTATCAGGTTTCAGTTGAGAAATCTGCTATTATTTTAATGGAGATTTCCTCATCTGTGACTTGACACTTTCTCATTTGTAGAATTCTCTCTTTGTCTTTGACTTTTGATAATTGGAGTAAATGCCTTGGGCAGGGTCTTTTCTGGTGAACCTACTGGAACTTCTTTGAATTTCCTAGATCCAGGTAGCCATTTCTCTGTCAAAATGTGGACCTCCAGCTCCTGACTCCAACTCTCTGCTAATGTGCATCCTGGTACACAGCAGTATGGCTTTGTGATTGGATCCCTGCCACCAGCTGGGACACCTGGAGTGAGTTCCCAGTTCCCAGCTTTGATCAGGCCCAGTCTGGGCCATTTCAGGCATTTGGGTAGTGAACCAGTAGGTGAGAGCTATCATTTTGCTCTTGCTCTTTCTGCCTTTCAAATAAATTTAAAATTTTTTAAATATGTATTTTTAATTTAAATATGAGGGTACTTTGAAATGTTCATAGAGGGGCTGGCACTGTGGCGTAAAGGGTAAAGCCACTGCCTGCAGTGTGGGCATCCCATATGGGCACTAGTTCGAGTCCCAGCTGCTCCATTTCCAATCCAGCTCTCTGCAATGGCCTGGGAAAGCAGTAGAGGATGGCACAAGTCCCTGGGCCCCTGCACCCACATGGGAAGACCCGAGAGAAGCTCTCAGCTCCTGGCTTCGGATCAGCGCAGCTCCGGCTGTTGTGGCCAACTGGGGAGTAGGCCAGTGGATGGATGACCTCTCTCTCTCTCTCTGCCTCACCTTCTCTGTCTGTGTAACTCTAACTTTCAAATAAATAAATGTTTATAGAAAACATGCATTAGGAGAAAAGTAAACATAAATTTCAAAAAATTTGCACCGACATACACTTATCATTTAATTACATTTTTTCCACAAACTTTCTTGAAATATCCTCATAGATATATCCAGATTGCTTTACAATTAGTTTTACAAATATAATATACTATTGATTCATTTTTCACCAGAATTTTTTTAAAGATTTATCTTATTTATTTGGAAGGTAGAGTTACTGAGAGAGGGAGGAGGGGGAGAAAGAGAGAGATCTTTCATCTGCTGGTTCATTCCCAAAATGGCTGCAATGGTTTAGAGCTGGGGCAGGCTGAAGCCAGGAGCCAGGAGCCTCCTCCAGGTCTCCCACATGGGTGCAAGGGCCTATCTTCCAGTGCCTTTTTTTTTTTTTAAATTTATTTGACAGGTAGAGTTATAGACAGTGAGAGAGAGAGAGACAGAGAGAAAGGTCTTCCTTCCGTTGGTTCACTCCCCAAATGGCTGCTACGGTCAGCGCTGCGCCAATCTGAAGGCAGGAGCCAGGTACTTCCTCCTGGTCTCCCATGCGGGTGCAGGGCCCAAGCACTTGGGCCATCCTCCACTGCCCTCCCAGGCCACAGCAGAGAGCTGGACTGGAAGAGGAACAACCAGGACTAGAACCCAGTGCCCATGTGGAATGCCGGCACTGCAGGCGGAGGATTAACCAAGTGAGCCATGGCGTCGGCCCCTCCAGTGCCTTTTTAAGTGCATTATCAGAGAGCTGGATCAGAAGTAGATCAGGTGGGACTTGGACCAGAGTTCTTATGGGATACTGGCATCACAGGTAGCAGCTTAACCCACTGTGTCATGATGCCAGCCCCAACCAGGAATTTTTGAGAAAATGTTTTTCTTTTATTCCTTTAAAATATTCTTCTCTATCTGTTGAGTATACAGTGATTCTATGAATTGCATGTTCATATACCTTGCCTATTTTTCTTTGGGTGCTTATATAGTTTCCTATCATCACCATTAAAGGGAACATCTAGTTTAGTGCAGCCATAGTACTTGTTGACTCCAAGTGTGGTGCACAGAATTCTTCCCATTGAGTAATCTAGAGGTTTTGTTTTGGTATTTGCTGGTCATGCTCGTGGTTCTCCTGTTCCAACCCCAAATGTATTCCTAGGAGTGTTTTCAGAATCTTATAGCTATCATCTCTGCATGCCTACTCACACCTACTCCACTTCATACACATGTGTTTAGGAATACTTATCACCTTCCTCTGACCACAGGAGTGTTTGTGTGCACATGCAGGTCTGTTGCCTACCCCTATGTTCTGCAGCTGCTACACTTCCTCTTTAGTGGCATTTTGGATTCAGGACTTCCTACGAAGCTTGCAGTCTCTGGGCTATGTGAAAGAAATGAGTGCCTGCTATTCTTCATTTTCCCTTCACAATATCTGGAATTCCCAAGAGTGTCTATGGAGTTGCTCTCAACCTTTAACACTGACTGGGTCTAGGGATGGGGACCAGGTGCTCATCCTGACTTAGGGACCCAGACAGCCTCTAACCTTTAGTCATATCCTCTTACAACCTCCTCCTCTTATCAACTGGTCCCAATTTCCCAGTGATAGAAAACTGCTTTGCTATCATATTTTGCATTCTTCCTTACTATATTATTCTTTATCCTTTCTTAAGAGCCTGGAATTTCATCTTAAAGTCCAGGCTTCAAAACTCTTGTCTCATCCTGGTTAAAAATATTCATCCAGCAACTCAATTAACTTCTTCATTCTATACATTATCCATCATCTTTCTAATATGAGCATAAAACTACTGTTTGAATGTTGGGCAGGAAAACAAAGAACACAAACAAGATTCAGTTAATTCGTAAATACTGTCCCATCATGTTTGCTATTGCACATAAGTAAAAATGGACAATAGAAAACAGCTGTCCTCCAGACACTGTACCAGGTAGCAAATTCTTGATGCTGATGTCAGGCAATTTTTTTAAAAGATTTATTTTATTTATTTGAAAGGCAGAGTTACATGGGCCGGGGGTGGGGGAGAAAGATCTTCCATCTGCTGGTTCACTACCCAAATGGCTGCAATGGCCAGGACTGGGCCAGGCAAAGCCAAGAGCCAGTAGCCTCTCTGGGTCTCCCATGGAAGTGCAGGGGCCCAAGAACTTGGGCCTGCTCCCTCTGACTTCCCAGGCACATTAGCAGGGAGCTGGATCAGAAGAGGAGCAGCCAGCTCTTGAACTGGTGCCCATATGGGATGCCAGCCTTACAGGTGGTGGATTAACCCCCTACACTGCAACGCTGGCCCCTTCACCCAAGATTTACAGTGAGCTCTGTTAAAAGAAGCAGTATGCAAGGAGGACTGCTGAAAGGCACAAAGGTATTTCAGACTATGTTCCTGATTTAAGTAAAATTAGCAGGGATCTGAGAGCCTGGTCCGCAATATATTGGTTCCTGTAAGAATTGCTTTTTTGAATTGCAGTTTTGCTTACACTTAAGGTGACTATAAGAAACTGCTTAAGAAATTCATTGTTTCATCAATCACATGTTCATCATAAAGGATGCTCACTTTGTCTTAAAATGACTTCTTGCCAAGAAAGTCTTGGCTATTCTTTGAACCCCAAATTTGTGTACTTCTTCCTAGCACCATTCTATATTTATCTTATAAACATCACCAATAGTGTGCTTAGTCATTCATTTTTTTACATTCTCTGCCAGGAAACTTAGATTCAGACTTGTAGAAAACCCACAACAAATATTTAGGTCACTGTGGCACGCATCTGTCAAATAAATTAAAAAAAAAAAAAAAAGGAAATACTTTCAGGGCTGGCGTTGTGATGTAGTGGGTAAAGTCACTGTCTTTGATGCTGGCATCCTGTATGGACACCAGTTCGTTTCCTGGCTGTATCATTTTCCTTTATTATTATTATTATTATTATTATTTGGACAGAGTGGACAGTGAGAGAGAGACAGAGAGAAAGGTCTTCCTTTGCCATTGGTTCACCCTCCAATGGCCGCCGCGGCCGGTGCGCTGCGGCCGGTGCACCGTGCTGATCCAAAGGCAGGAGCCAGGTGCTTCTCCTGGTCTCCCATGGGGTGTAGGGCCCAAGCACTTGGGCCATCCTCCACTGCACTCCCGGGCCACAGCAGAGAGCTGGCCTGGAAGAGGGGCAACCGGGACAGAATCCGGCGCCCCGACCGGGACTAGAACCCGGTGTGCCGGCTCCGCTAGGCGGAGGATTAGCCTGTTGAGCCACGGCGCCGGCCTATTATTATTATTATTATTATTATTATTATTTTGACAGGGAGAGTTAGACAGTGAGAGAGAGACAGAGAGAAAGTAGTCTTCCTTCCATTGGTTCATTCCCCAAATGGCTGCTATGGCAGGCGCTGCACCAATCTGAAGCCAGGAGCCAGGTGCTTCCTTCTGGTCTCCCATGCGGGTGCAGGGCCCAAGGACTTGGGCCATCCTCCACTGCCCTCCCGGGCCACAGCAGAGAGCTGGACTGGAAGAGGAGCAACAGGGACAGAATCCAGCACCCCAACCAGGACTAGAACCCCGGGTGCCGGCACCGCAGGTGGAGGATTAGCCTAGTGAGCTGTGGCGCCCGCCAGCTGTATCACTTTCAATCCAGCTCTCTGCTAATGGCCTTGGAAAAGCAGCCAAAAAAAAAAAAAAAAAAAAGATGGCCAAAGTGTTTGGGCCTCTCCCACTCATGTGGGCGACCCAGATGAAGCTCCTGGCTTCTGCCCCGTCCAGCATTGGTCATTGTGGCCATCTGGGGAGTGAACTAGCAGATGGACTATCTTTCTGTCTCTCCCTCTGGCTCTGTAAAGACTCTTTCAAAATAAACAAATACATTTTTCTGTTTTAAAGAAACAAATGATAAATCCTGAAATGCAGTGCCACTAAAGGTGTGATCTATAGGCTATCAATTTGTTATGAGCAAAGTACAAATATTGAAAATAACATCTAGAAAATTTTATAACAGTTTGAGAGAATAAATGACAATAAACCACACTGAATCTAGTTTACAATGTGAATTGCTTTGGATGTCATTCCTCCACTCACCACAATCCACTTTCATTGCAGATCAGCGAACAGAGTGGAAATCTGAACCACCACCTACAAACTGGTCTTTTGCAACAGACTGTTTGAGAGCAACGCTGTAACACTCCTGACCTACCTTCCCTCGGTCACAGTACAGGAAGAGTTCAGCAAATATCTGCCTCCGCATGTCAGCTTTTATGACCTCCCTGAATTCATCTGCACAGTGACAAAGGTGCTTCAGGAGTTCCTCAAACGTTTCACTTTTAAAGTCTGCAATGTGCGAAGAGATGTACTACAGAACAAAAGAGGATAAATGGTTAACTTAAAACTGTGCTCTTTATTTGGATTTTCCCCAAGAATTGGCCATGTGCGTATAACTATAAGGTCTGCAAATGTTTCCATATCATTTGCTTGTTATTTAAAGTATGTTCATGTTAGTGCTACTCTATAGATTCTGCTGCAGAGAGGTGACCAGTGTAGTCCCCATTATTATAACTTCTGGAACTAGATATTTTTCAAGCAATTTCTTGAACATATAAGCATTATACAAGGGAGACTATGAAATAGCTTCAGTCCTAAAATATTGCCTATAAACTAAAAAATTGGATGTAGTCTTTCTATTGGTATACGGCATGCAGGAGCATGTGTGTTTCAAGTGTGAAACACTTTGAGCATGTGTGTTTGCAGTGTGAAAGACTGGGATTGTGGGTAGTTGTCTTCTGATACTGCAGCGGGGTGTTTTGTCTGTGACTTTTTTTGGAAGTATAGGGACCGGGGGCAGTGCTGTGGCATGGCAGGGTTAAGTTGCCATCTGCAGTGCCAGCATCCCATATGGGTGCTGGTTTGAGTCCCAGCTGCTCCACTTCTGATCCAGCTACCTGCTAATGTGCCTGGGAAAGCACTGGAAGATGCGCCCACATGGGAGACTTGGATGAAGCTCCTGGCTCCTGGCTTTGTCCTGGCCCAGGCCTGGTAGTTGCAGCTACCTGGGGAGTAAACCAGCAGATGGAAGATCTCTCTCTCTCTCTCTCTCTCTCTTTCAAATAAATAAATAAATGTTTAAAAAAAGAAAGAAAGTGTAAGAGCTGAAAATATCTATGCTCTTGGACCACGTCTTTGATCCATGCTGAATAGATTCCCAGAAGTGAGACTTTCAGCATAGAAAGTAAATTCATCTGTGTGTTTTGTAGGTTTGATGTCAGGCTTGTAGCCTTTCGCACTCTCACTACTACTGTGAGTCATTATTTCTCCTCAGTCTCCCTTGTTGGTATGTATTGCTGTCTGGATTTTTGCCAGTTTTATAGGTGAGAAATAGTATATTCTTTTTAAAAAATTATTTATTTATTTGAAAGAGAGAGAATGAATGAATCTTCCATCTGCCGGTTCACTCCCTAAAATGGCTACAACAGCCAAGCTGGGCCAGGTTGAAGCCAGGAGCCAAGGGCTTCATCCTGGTCTCCCACGAGAGTGCAGGGACCCAAGTACTTGGGCCATCCTCTGCTTCTTTCCCAGGGAGCTGGATCAGAAATGGAGCTGCTGGGATTGAACCAGCATCCATGTGGGATACTGGTGTCACAGGTGGCGGCTTTACCCACTACATTACAACACCAGCCCCAGAACAGTATATTCTTGATCTATACCTCACTATAAGAGACACAAAATATCCTATGATAGAGAGAAATGATCAAGCACTGGAAGTGTTTCTATGGGGACTCCCCTTGAAGTGTTAGCCCAGCTCATAGTTAATGATGTCCTCCCTTACCCTAAGCAAAGAGGAAGATAAATTAGACTGTATGATCCCCGTTTCTACAGAGATAAATGATTGGGGAAGGCATTCAACCTAAGCAAGACCATTCAGATTCTTTCTACTGGGAACTGGGACTTAGGACTGAGGAATGGCCAGTTGGTTTCTGAGTAGGACTAGATTTGTGAATGTATCACAGAGGCAAAGCTCTATCTCTACTCTCTTGGAGCCTTCTACTGAAGCCTAGAATTAAATTGACATAAGGTAGATTAACAAGGGGGTAAATGTCACAGTATAGAAGGTTAAGCTGCCATGGTGACACCAGAATCCCATATTGGAGCACCGGTTCTAGTCCCAGCTACTCTGCTTCCAACTCAGTTTCGAGATAATGTGCCTAGGAAAGCAGTGGACGATAGCTCCAGGACTTAGGTCCCTGTCACCCGCGCAGGAGATCCAAATGGAGTTCCTAGCCCCTGGCTTCAGACTGGCCCAGCCCTGGCTGTTGCAGCCATTTGGGGAGTGAACTAGTGGATGGAAGAGCTCTCTCTCTGTCTCTCTGTCCCTCTTTCTGTTGCACTGCTTTTCAAATAAATAAATAAATAAATAAATCTTTAAAAAATAGACTAGCAAGAGAAAATTCATAGACAATTCATAGACATCTGCTGTGAGTTTTTTTTTTTTTTTTTTTTTTTTTTGACAGGCAGAGTGGACAGTGAGAGAGACAGAGACAGAGAGAAAGGTCTTCCTTTACCATTGGTTCACCCCCCCAATGGCACAATGGCTGACGCGCTGCGGCCGGTGCACTGCACTGATCCGAAGCCAGGAGCCATGCAGGTGTCCCATGCAGGTGCAGGACCCAAGCACTTGGGCCATCCTCCACTGCACTCCCGGGCCACAGCAGAGAGCTGGCCTGGAAGAGGAGCAACACGGCCTATTGAGCCGTGGCGCCGGCCTACTGTGAGTTTTATGTGACATGAGAGTCCTCATAAGTTTAGAATGTAGACTCAGGGATCCAAGATGACTAAAAAGAGGGAAGACACACTGATTTCAGCCATAGAAAGGTACCAGAAAAACAAAGGAAGGACCACGTTCCCAGGGGATTGCCCAAGAGAAATTTTCAGTGGGGAACGGACAGAACAGAACAGAGACTCACGGAGCAGCAAGGAGAAAGGACAGACATGCAGCAGCCATTGCATGCTGCTAGCGACTCCTGTAGCTGGAGCCTAGCTGGGAAATGCCATCTTCCCGTGACACTGTCGTTTTTTTTGTTTTGTTTTGTTTTTGACAGGCAGAGTTAGACAGTGAGAGAGAGACAGAGACAGAGACAGAGACAGAGAGAGACAGAGAGGAAGGTCTTCCTTTTCTGTTGGTTCACCCCTCAAATGGCTGCTATGGCCGGAACTACGCCAGTCCGAAGCCAGGAGCCAGGTGCTTCCTCCTGGTCTCCCATGGGGTGCAGGGCCCAAGCACTTGGGGCATCCTCCACTGCCTTCCTGGGCTACAGCAGAGAGCTGGACAGGAAGAGGAGCAACCGGCACAGAATCCGGCGCCCCAACCGGGACTAGAACCTTGTGTGCCGGTGCCGCAGGCAGAGGATTAGCCAAGAGAGCCGCGGCGCCTGCAACACTGTCGGTTTTGACTGAGAGAGAATCTCATTGACTTTGAGTCCAGCCAGGGGAGCCGGTGGGAAGCAGGACATTCACTTTACTTTGCGGAAGGAGACTGTTGTTTCCTTCCTCTCCCCCCACCCCCCCCCCCCCCCCAGCTACAGACTCAGTTTCCTGAGATGGAGCTGCAACTGACCTCTGTCCTGACTTAGGGAATAGTAGCCTGCGTGCTCAAGGGACGGGGCAGCTCGCAGGGTGGAGAGTGGACCATCTGCACCCAGTGATTGTGGGAGTTCCGGCCATAGGACATGGAGCTAACAGACACAGGTTGTGGCTGGGTTTCTGGTCACCCTCCCAGTCCAACTCCAGAAACTCAGATCACCTTGAATGCTGGCAATAGATCTTGCAGAGGGCTCGGGAGTCACAGCTTGCATTCCTGAGTGGATTAGGTACACAGGTACTATGAGCTTACCCGGTGAATCAGCTGGGGCTGTGAACACAGGAGCCAGCATCAACAGCTCCTCCCCCTATTAACTGTAATTTGAGGAGCCCCACCATGCCCAACCTCTCTGTCACTCTGGATACTTGCCCCACCCACAAATCCCTGGCCCCACACACCTCTGGAACTGTGGTGTAAGACTCAGGGTTCCCACAAGCTACAAAGACACATTTCCAAGAACAAAGCTTTGAGAGGAGAGAATAACAAGTGATTCCCTAGATATGTAAAATTCAACGTAAAAATACAAGAAACGTGGATAAAGAAGGCAATATCTCTCCCCAAAAGGAACACAATGATGCATTAATAATCGACTGTGAAGATGGGGAGGTTGATGGAGTTCTTGAAAAGGAATTCGAAAGAATGATTATAAGATTACTTAAAAATGCAGAGGAACAGTTACATGAAATAAGGAAATCCACATATGACATGGATGAAAAATTCCAGAGACAGAAATATTGAAGAAAAGCCAAGCAGAAATATTAGAAATGAAGAATTCAGTAAGTCCAATAATAAATACAGTGGAAAGCTTTAACAACAGACTTGGTGAGTCAGAAGAAAGGATATCCAATGCAGAAAATAGGTTATTTGAAATATCTCAGTAAGACAAAAAACAATAAGAATAAAAATGAGAAAGACTGAAAATAGTGTTTGGAATCTATGATATACACTATCAAACAACCAAATATACAAGTCTTAGGAGTTCCTGAAGGTATAGGAAAAAAAAAAGAATGGCTTATAAAACATATTCAGTGTAATAATAGCAGAAAATGTCCCCAATTTGGAGAAAGATATAGATATCCAATATAGGAAGTGCATGGAAACCCAAACAGGAATGATCAGAAAAGATCTTCGCCACAACACATTATAGTCAAACTTTCAACATGCAGAAAAATACCCCAAAAGCATTCAAGAGAGAAATGCAAGATTACCTTTAAGGGATCTCCAATCAGATTGATGGCAAATTTCTCAACAGAAACCTTACAGTCCAGGAGAGAATGAAGAGATATAGTCCAAGTACAAAAAGAAGAAAACTGTCAACTCTAAATAATTTACATAGCAAAGATCTCATTCATAAATGAAGGGGAATTAAAGACCTTCCAAAACAAACAAAAATCAAAAGAACTTGTCATTATCCAGCCAGCCTTACAAATGATGCTTAAGGATTCACTACACAGAGAAACAGAAAAAGATAGTAGGTATCATGAAAGAGACAGAAAACCTCCTAGCAAATGAACAAAGGAGATTCAAAACAAAAAATAGTGATATTTGTGGGAAAATGGCAGGACTAAGTCACTAATAATCTTGAATGTAAATGGACTACACTCTCCAATTAAAAGACACAGTGTGGCTGAATGGATTAAAAACCGAAATTGCTCAGGCCAACATCGTGATGTAGCAGATAAACCTGCCACCTGCGATGCTGTCATCCTAAATGGGCATCAGTTCATGTTCCAGCTGCTTTACTTCCTATCCAGCTCACTGCTAATGTGGGGAAAGCAGCGGAAGATGGCCCAAGAGCTTGGGCTCTGCTACTCTAGTGGGAGAACAGGAAGAAGCTCCTGGCTCCCAGCTTCAGCCTGGCCCAGCACTGGCCATTAAGACCATCTGAGGATGAACCAGAGGATGGAAGATAAACCTACATGTCTTTACATTAAGTTAAACAGAGAGGCAATTGTGGGAAAGTAGCTAAATTATGTAGAGAGGCTAAAGGAAGATAATCAAAAAAAAAAAAAAAAAAAAAAAAAAGGTCTGCTTGTACAGAATTCTCTGATCTGTTTGTACAGAATCCCAGGTGAAGAATGTTTGCTTTTTCCTGGTACAGGGAGGATATCTTTCACGTTGCAGTTTGAGTCTCCTATTTTCAGGAAGAAAAGAGAGATTAGAATGCCTTTTGTATATCTGCTATTTTTCAGGTGCCTTGAGCTTAAAGTAAATTTTTATGCCAGGGATGGCATATTCTGCTATCCTTGAAATATAAACTTGAGAATTGTTGGGTGGTCCTCCATCAATTGAGAATGCTGAGAAAGTCTATCCATAGACAGATGAAATAGCAGAGAGAAACAGAATCTTGAGGTTTTCTCCTCCTGAAGTCCTAGAATTTATGCATATTTCATTTTTAGCTACACTAGCTCAGGTTGGTTTCTAGTTCTTGTAATTAATATGTAATTAACCTGTTTTATTTTTAAAAATCCATTTTAACAATCTATTTCTAAAGAATAGTGCTTTTTCATTGACACACAACTTTTGAAGTTGATGTTTCATTTCTTCACTAATACCAACTAGGTAAATTTAGAATATACTATATTATGTAAGAAACATGATGGGCTTGAATCCATGTGAATGAGTCTTAAATCATTATTCAACTGGCACACAGCTATAAAGATGAAAATTTACAGAACGAGCTTTTCTGAATACTTAATTCTTTTAGGTGCCCCAGCAACTTAATTTCTATTATTCTTGATAGATCACTGAGTACAGTTAGGTTCTCTGCTGCCTGGAAAGCAGAACAGTATAAGAAGAACTCAAATTCTGGAGCCTATCTGGGTTCAAATGCTAGTTCCCACATTCCTTCATTTGTGAAATGCCATCACAGTTGTAGCGTCTCAGTACCTCAGGGTGAGACATGCAAAACCTTGAGCAGGTCATGTAGTAGATTCTCTACAGATATCACTCCTGTCTTCTCTTGAGGTGGATAAGAAATTGGTCAAGAAAGTTTTCCTTAAAAAATAAAATGATCCTTTCAGCTGATGTGCATCTTCAGACGGGGAAACCCAATGAGATCAATGATCATCAAAGCGTAAGCTATAGGCCACTGGTATCAATATCACACGAGCACTTACTAGAAATGCATGTGTTTGAGCGCCACGCCAGACTTATTGAGTCAGAGGCTCTGGGGCTGGGGCCCAGCAATCTGCATTTTAACTAGCCCTCCAGGTGATTCTGATGCTCACGGAAGTTTCAGAACCACTCCGCTACACGATCTGGGGTGCCTAGTCCTAATCAGTCTAGAATCCAATGATGCTGTTGGATCTTAGCGACCTTTTGCTTGAGTAGTTGGTACCTTTCTAAACTACTCATATGGTAGAATTACTAATTAAATGACAGTTTCTGGCAATATTGTGGCTCAATCCCCAAATACTGAAAAAAATTACTGACTTATGAGAATCATCATCCTGTTTTATATTAAGTGTTAGGCAGTTGACTTCAAAAGTCATCTGCATTTTCTGGCTCTGGAAATGCTATTAATCAAGAAACACTTGAAATGTTTCTCTGAGAGACACTTCAACATTCTGGATTTATAGCCTAAGACTTTACTGAGTGAGGGTATTCTGATCGTTCTGCTAAGTTTGGGCTATATGACCAGTTGCCAACACCAAGTACAAATCAAATTCCAAGTAGAACAATTGCAGATGTTTGTGTCTCTTGTGAAAACAGAAAAAAAGTGAAAGTACATGGGAATCTTTGCATTTTTATATCCTTCCAAGGAATGAATCAAAATGATTGCTTAGATTAATTTCAGAATATAATTAACTACTGATCTCTTTCAGGTTAGGAGTTCAGTGACCTATTTATTCAGCATTTAAATTGCAACATTTAAGTTGTCCTTATGCACTCTGTCTCAGTCTAATGAATTCCGGACTTTCGCTTTCTGATTTAATGTAGAGAATTTGGTACATGTCACATTTAATAGATTGGAAGCCATTGTTAGATTCTACAGCTCTAGGCCTTTGGGATTCACACTTATTTAATTGTGGACATTCTGGGGAGTTGATGTTAAGAGTGATATAAGAACAATAGGAAGAAAACAATATTTGGAAACTATTTTAGGTAAAAACTTCCAAAGCATATTTGCAAGCACTGGTAGTTTACAAGGAGTCTGTGAAAAGAAGTTTTTTTTTTTTTTAAAGGTACGCGATTATATTTGCTATATACCATTGAAGAAATGGTATGTTCATTAGCCTTTGGGCAGAAAATTAGCTTTCCAGTTTCAGAGATGGAACTTTTAAAAAATAATTAGTGTGGGGCCGGCACTGCGGCATAGTGGATAAAGCTACCCCCTGCAGTGCCGGCATTCCCATATGGGCACCAGTATGAGTCCCAGCTGTTCCACTTCTGACCCAGCTCCCTGCTAACACACTTGGGAAAGCAGTGGAAGATGGCCCAAGTGCTTGGGCCCCTGCACCCACGTGGGAGACCTGGAAGAAGCCCTGACTCCTTGTTTTGGATCTGCCCAGCTCTGGCCATTGAACAAAAGCCTCATTTAATATCCAGTAATAGCAGATGTGACAGATTAAAAAGCACACTTTTTTCCTTACTGGTGAAGGATACCTTAGGTAATGTTAGGCACTGAGTTGTGTCTGCCCTCCCCCAAATTCATATGCTGAAGGCCTAACCCTCAGTACTTCAGAATGTGACTGTATTTGGAGATAGGGTCCCTAGAGAGGTGGTTCAATTCAATTGATGTTGTTAGGATGGGCCAGGGCCCTGGTATGATTAGTGTCCTCATAAGAACTGGAAACCTGGGCAGGGGTGAGTATTTGGCACAGCAGTTAAGATGCTGCTTGGGACGTCCACAGCTCATTTGTGAATGTCTACATTTGAGTCCTGGCTCTGCTTACAATTCAAGCTTCCTGCCACTGCACACCCTGGAAGGCAGCAGATGATGGCTCAAGTACTTGGGTCCCTGCCATCCACCTGGGAGACTCATACTAAATTCCAGGCTTCTAGCTTCAGCCTGGCCCAGCCCTGGTTGTTGCAGGCATTTGGGAACTGAGACAGTGGATAGAAGCCTCTCTCTGCTTTTCAAATAAATAAATAACTTTTTTTTTAATGAAAAGAAAATTTGGGCACAGGTATGTATAGAGGGAAGGTTAGGAGAAGACACAGGGAGAAGGTGGCAATCTACAAGCCAAGGAGAGAAGCTTCCAAAAGAAACCAACCCTGCTGACACTTTGTCTCAAACTTCTAGCTTCCGGAATCTTGAGAAATTAAACTTTTGTTGTTTAAACTACCCAGTCTGTGATATTTTGTTTGTCAGCACTAGCAAACTAATACAGAAAATAAGGAATTGCTAATCAGGCGGTTCCTTGATGTATTTTTTTTTTTATAGTTGAAGACCACCTAGGTAGAGAGATGCAGCCATTAGAGGATAGTTCACTCGCTGTATCCCATTTCTTTGGCTTAGAATTCTCTCATTTCTCCCCAAGATTTCTGCATATATTTTCACAAAATAGTTCTTCTCCCACTTCTCCCAAAGCTCTTATTCATCTTTCTTCTGTCCTTTCCCATCACAGCTCAAAGCACATGAAAAATAAAATGAGCTAAGTGAAATGAAAAATATAAGACATGGGGCCAGCATTGTGGCATGTTGGGTAAAGCCACTGCCTATGATGCTGGCATCCCATGTGGGTGCCAGTTCAAGTTCCAACTGCTCTACTTCTGATCCAGCTCCCTGCTAATGCACTTGGGAAAGGCAGCAGAAGATGTAAGGAATGTAAGTATAGCAAAGTAAACTCCTTCATTAAGGAAACCAACTGCCTCACTTTAGGAATTTCCTGGTCTTAACATACTCCCATGTTCCAGGAAACTCCTCAGTCTCAGGCAGACCAGGATGGCTAGGCACCCTATACCTCAATCCACGTTGACAGTGTAATCTTTGTGGGGAGCTTTGGGGGACCTCTGTCAGGAAGCATGTTGTGTTGCATCTGGCTTCAAATAACAACTTGAGTATCCATAAAAGAAACTTTGCAGCTGTTAGCTGTGCCTGCAGCGTCTTTCCATTCCTATTCCATTGGGACAACCACACATAATAAATTATATAGAGAGGTCCTATTCTATGGTATGAACTTTGAGTCATTCAGAACACATAACCCCAAAACACGCCACTTCGGCATAAAATTAATCTGAGCCAAAGGTGCTTAAAAATAATCAGGTGTGGGGGTAGTGCTGTAGCTTAGTGGGTGAAGCCATTGCCTGCAGTGCCAGCGTCCCATATGGGCACCAGTTTGAGTCTTGGCCGCTCCACTTCTGATCCAGCTCCCTGCTAATGGCCTGGAAAAAGCAGCAGAGGATGCCAAGTATTTGGGCCCTGCACCTATGTGGGAGACCTGGAGGAAGCTATTGGCTCCTGGCTTCAGCCTGGCCCAGCCCCCGGCCATTAAGGCCATTTGGGGAGTGAACCAGCAGATGGAAGATATCTCTGTCTCTGTCTGTCTGTCTGTCTCTCTCTCTCTGTACCTCTGCCTTTCAAATAAATAAATTTTTTTTTAAAAAAATCAGGTATAAGAAAATCACTTTGACTCTCCTTCTCCTCCTTCTCCTTCTCCTTCTCCTTCTCCTTCTCCTTCTCCTTCTCCTTCTCCTTCTCCTTCTCCTTCTCCTTCTCCTTCTCCTTCTCCTTCTCCTTCTCCTTCTCCTTCTCCTTCTCCTTCTCCTTCTCCTTCTCCTTCTCCTTCTCCTTCTCCTTCTCCTTCTCCTTCTCCTTCTCCTTCTCCTTCTCCTTCTCCTTCTCCTTCTCCTTCTCCTTCTCCTTCTCCTTCTCCTTCTCCTCCTCCTCCTCCTCCTCCTCCTCCTCCTCCTCCTCCTCCTCCTCCTCCTCCTCCTCCTCCTTCTTCTTTTAACATAAGATGAAATTCCCAAACGAAAGAGGCCCTCCCTATACTAGCAAGGAAGCAGTGGCCAGCGCCGCGGCTCAATAGGCTAATCCTCCGCCTGCGGCGCCGGCACACCGGGTTCTGTCCCGGTTGCTCCTCTTCCAGTCCAGCTCTCTGCTGTGGCCTGGGAGTGCAGTGGAGGATGGCCCAAGTGCTTGGGCTCTGCACCCGCTTGGGAGACCAGGAGAAGCACCTGGCTCCTGACTTTGGATCAGCGCAGTGCGCCGGCCGCAGCGGCCATTGGAGGGTGAACCAACAGCAAAAGGAAGACCTTTCTCTCTCTCTCTCTCTCTCACACTTTCCACTCTGCCTGTCAAAAAAAAAAAAAAAAAAAGGGAAGGAAGCAACATTCTTATCAAAGACAGGAAGCTGGGAATGAGAATTCTGTACAGACATTGTTAAAATAACATTCCAGCCTCCCACATAATTTCATTGCTTTTCTTTTCATCAACTTACTACACTTTGTCCTATTCAGTACATAATTGTTTGATTCTGTGTCTTTGGGGCTTCATTTCCTTCTGAAGGCTCCCATGCCACACAAAACTTTGTATGTTTTTCCACTACTAATCTGTTTCAGGTTGAATTAATTCTCAGGCCAAAAAAATCCCTAAAAGGGTAGAGGTAAAATTTTTGTCTCACCTACACATTCACACATTCTCAATCTTTTTGTTCTATGTGCATAATCACAAGATAAAGAACATATAGATGTTTGTTCAGGATAACTGGGGATGGTTAAACAAATGATGATTTGAGTC